>NW_016107316.1:815475-858398 GCF_001604975.1 Cebus imitator
AAAATTAATGCACAAGTCACAAAAAGACACTAAAAAAAAAATTTTTTTTTTTGAGATGGAGTTTTGCTCTTATTGCCCAAACTGGAGTGCAACAGCACTATCTTGGCTCACTGCAACCTTCGCCTCCTGGGTTGAAGCAATTCTCCTGCCTCAACTTCCCAAGTAGCTGGGATTAGAGACAGGCACTACCATGTCGTTAAATTTTGTATTTTTAGTAGAGACAGGGTTTCACTATATTAGGCTGATCTTGAACTCCTGACCTCAGGTGTTTGACCACCTCAGCCTCCCAAAGTGCTGGGATTACAGGCATGAGCCACCCAGTGTGAAACTAAAATTAGATTTTTTGTGTGTGGTAAAAAGAATTATATAAATCTGTATGTTTTGATATGGAAGATTACCAAGAAATACTATTAAGTGAAAGGTACAAGTTGCAGAAGAAAAATCCAAACTATGTATATACATTCATTCATTAAACATGCATTTATTCTGTGCTTGTTATGAGCCTACTATGCATTTACTATGTGCTAGACATTAATATAGTCTCCATATAGCACATTTACATATACCGTACTTCACTAATTGTAAGTGCTCAGTAGATATCAGATGTGTACCAGGCAGTGCAGCACACTGTGCTTTACAAGGAGGGGTTCATGTAATCCTCATGGCCATCTTGCACAGCCAGGTACCCTTACTCCAGAGCCCACACTAATTCTACTTCCATATGCACAGGCCCAGAAAAACCAGACACTAAACCATTAGACGCTGTCACCTCTAGGAGGAAGGAAGTAATGGAGAACGACAGGGACTTGAAATATTCCAGTATTTCTAATACTGCATGTACAATGAAGCCTCTTGTGCAAACTCCTCCTCTGGTCTACTCCTTCCATCCCTCCCACAGAGAGTAATTACTAGCATTAAGTTTGTTGCAGTATTCTCTTGCATATTTTTATACTTTTGCTACTTGTGTATTTTACATATTGTATTGCTTTGAATATTTTAAACTATAAAAATGGTGTAAAACTGAATGTAAGCTTCTGCAATTTTTTTCACTTAATATTACGTTGCTAACATTTATCTATGTTGATACACATAGCTTTACCTTATTTACTTACCTTGTGTATTATATTTCATTGTATAACTACCCAGAGCAGAACTTCCAAGTCAAGCAACATCCACTTGACTAAGTACTGCTAACCTGCTCTCCAAATTAAGTATTTATGAGCAATGTGAGTTCCACTGCTCCATATTCTTGACAACAATTGGTATTGTCAGACTACTAATTTTTGTCAAACTAACAAATGTAAAACATTATTTCTCTATTTTTAAATGTGTATTTCCCCTGATTACAGCCAGGATGAACATTTTTTGTATGTCTACTGGACATTAACTTTCCCTTTATATCCTTTGCCCATTATTCTATCAGCTTGTCTTTTTCTCATTGATTTACTTAAAAAGAATTCTTTATATATCTGAAATTGATCTTTTGCAAATAACATCTCTCTCAGTCTATGGCTTAGTCTTGCATCTTTGTTTATGGTGTCTTTTCCAATAGTGATTTCCTCTATGTTCTGTGAGCTCTTTAGCTTTTTATTTTTGCAGTATACATACAACTGTATTACATGAATACATGGACAAATATCAATGTATTTCTCAGGTTAAGTTTTTTAAAAGAACAGAAAATAGTTCAAGCATAATTGTATCACTGAGTAAGAGAAACCAGGAATTCTGAATTTTCTACTTACAGCATTAAAACATTTATCTATACCTATTTCCTAGTTAAACCAAATACCTTAGTGCTCCCAGTGCTAACATTTTCCATTTCTATGCAATAAATTTTATTACATTGCACAAACCTAAGCTATCCTCAATGCTCATGTGGGATCAGCGTCATCTCTACTTTAAAAGGAAACAGCAAGTATGGCAAATATGGGACCTCAAACTCTGCGATCTCCATCTTACACTTTTTCCTTTTTAGTTCCAAAGTTGAACCTGATCTTACCATTTTTTAAATTTTTGCTAAGGGTGCTTACACTTTAATTAATGTGTGATCAAAAAATACAAAAATCTTATTCAAAAATCTACATTCTGTCTCTACAATAGATTGTACATTTTCTCCAGCTTTACATGCTTTAAGTTTCCTCCCTCTTACTACAACATGAGAAAGGAGTTTCTGGGGTATTTAAAATGCATATCAAACCATACACTTATATGTAATTGAGCAATTCTCTGAAAACATCTGCACTGTTCAATATGATAGCCACTAGCCACATGCCCACCAACTGCCACATGTGCCCAACAAAAGTTTGTTAATTACCTCCACATCAGAATTAAGCATTCTACACTAAGCCAAAAATTAACCTAGAATAAATTTGAGGTAAAAAACCTTAAATTTCAAGATAGCTCAAAGTGATTACAATCTTTAACAATTGTTACCATCCACATCTCTACTGATGGAATATAAAATATGTTCTAATTTTTAAAAATAACATAAATGGATTTTGGATAACATATTCTTAACCAGTCCCTACACCAAGGTGAACAGCCAGTCTTTGTGAAACCCTGCGTTGAGGGAAGAGGAGTGGGGAGGCGTAAAGTATACAACCTGACGCCAAAGATCAAAGTGTATATCAAAGTTCTAAATGCACATCAAACTATACACTTACTACTGAGCAATTTTCTGAACAGGTCTGCACTGTTCAATATAATAGTCACTGGCCTCATGTGGCTATGAGCACTTATATGAGGCTATTCCAAATTGAGGTGTGTTTTAAATGCTAAATACTCACCAGACTAGGAAGACATAGTATAGACAGAACAACCTTCAGTTTCAAGGGCCCTGTGTTGGAATCTATCTGTGGAAGTTTAGCTGGGTAATAATCATTTGACAGCTAGTTAGAAACAGATTCCTGGATTCTAGCTCCATAACTTTTTATTCCCCAAGTTTGAAATGGGACCTTGAATTCTTTTTTTGTTTGTTTGTTTTAATTTCCCTAGTAAAACTCAGGTGCAGCTATGTTTGGAAAACAAATGTCCTCATCAACCAACCTCACAGCCACAAACCAACTTCAAAGTTAAGCAGAGATGATAGGGCCCAAAGGCAAAGGAAAGAACCACTTTTTACATCTTTATGAGATAAAACAAATTAAAGCCAAATAGGTCACCATTATACACCTATGAGATTGCCAAAATTTTAGTCTCACAGTACCAAATGTAGACTACAATGTAGAGCAATAGGATTTCTCATACATGGTCAACAAGTGCTTTAGAAAAAAGTTCAGTATTTTCTTACAGGATTGAATATAGTTCTATCCATGATGGAGTACCCCAATACCCATGTGTTTAAATGGGGACTAGGAGAGGCATGTACAAGAATGTTCAATATGTTGTTCATAATAGCCAAATGCCAAGGAAAAATAAAACCTTTAGCAGCAAAATGGCTAAATATATTCTGATATACCTGTACAACGGAAAACTACACAGAACAATGAAGATGAAGGAACCATAACTTCTAGAAGAAACCATATATCTCAAGTCAATTCAGAGGAATACATACAACATACAAATGGATTTCACACAAAAAGTTCCAAAAAGCAAGCAATAAACCATATTGTCTGGGAATGCATATATAATTGACAAAACTATAAAGAAGAACATGAAAATGACTACCACTGAAGTCACTAAAGTGTTTACCTATGAAGGAAGAGAATGGGTTTTAATTGTGACAGACAACAAATGCATTTTGTGGGTGGGTAATATTTCTACTTTTTGCCCAGGGTGGTTATACGGAACTGACTTTTAGTTTTTTTGTTAAACCTTAATGTATTATTTACAGTAACACTACATACTGTAATAGATACAAAAAATATGTAATGGCTCTAATGAAACAGAAGTTGACATAACTGTCCAAAACAGATACCCTGCTCAAAGAGCTACACTTGGATAAATGGAAACGCCAAACATTCTTGGATGGGAAGACTCAGAATCATAAAGATGTTAATTTCTCCCTATGTTAATCATTAAATTTAAGTCCATATGATAAAAAATGTCAACAGGATTTTTAAAAAGAAAAATTGATTTTAAAATTAATATAGAAATACAAGCATGTGAGATAGCCAGAAAATTTATAATGACTTTCCTTTCAGAGACTAGAACACATTTTTTAAAAGCTGGAACGATGAACAGATGAACAGACAGATCAGTGAAATATATGTAACTAGAATTCCAGTGATAGATCCAAACACATAATGGGCATTCAAAATATAATAAAGGTAATATCTGAAATGTTTTGAGTATAACACTAACTTTGGAAGCAACAAAAAATAATTAGATACAATTTCATCACATAAATACAAAAAATTCCTTCATGGCAAAACACCATAAGCAAAGTCAAAGGACAAACACCAAACTTAAAAGCAACAGTGTAAGTTCTACTACCAAGAGCTAATTTCTTTAATCTGTCTAGAGCTCCTACACATCATAATAAGAAGAGTAACCATATAATAGAAAAGTAGGCAGAGCATAGGCATGCTCAGATCTCAGAAAAAGAATCACAAATGATTCATTCATATGAAAAGATGTCCAATCCCTATAATAAGAGAAATGGAAATTAAAATCAGAGTAAAATAACATTGTCACCTATCAGAGACTTCAGCAGTACTCTACTGTCAAGTATATAAGGAAACAGGCACACTAAACATTGTTGAAGTATTTAATATACACTGACATAACATTAATAGAGGACAATTTGGAAATAGGGAAGACGATGTATTTACATTTAGAAACATATATTGCAACACAGTGATGGTAGAAAAACTGGCAAAGACAGAGACTACTAAAGCATGGTACATTAAGTGAATGGAATGAATCCTCTCTAACAATCACAAAAAATGAGGCAGCCCAGTACTAAGTACTAAGATGAAATGATCTTTCAGATACTCCATAGCTGTAATCTTTTTCCTTGGTAAGAGAACCCAGATTTTGTTCAGTAACCAGACCAGGCAGCCATGTGTTTCAATAAAAGTTAGGCTATTCCCTAGTCTCATGGGATGAACAGTGACTGGTCTCAGCCAATCATCACCAATAACTAATTCAAGGAATGCAACTATGCTGCAATTCTGTTCAATGAGAAATGTGGCTGGGGATTATTATCCTCACTCTTAAAAAGGGATACAACAAAGATACTTGGTTTTTGCCTATGGACTTTGCCATGTACATGAGACACACCAAAGGGAAAAGGCACCTGGGGATCATCTAGCGGGCAGCCTAAGAGGAATAAATAGGAAAGCACAAAGATCACAGAACCCAGGCCTTGACGAGGTTGCTGAGCCACTGAATTAACCAATTTGGAAAGCACACTATCTCTGGATTTCCAATTAGTAATAGACCTCTACTTTAGAATATCTCTGGGAGGATATCAGTAACTGGGAGCAATGGCAGCACCTCAGGGTGGACAATGGGGTAAAAGGGAGACTCATTTCTCATTATTTACCCATCTCCCTTGATATTTTGCAACATGGGCATTTATTATCTACCCCCAAATAGAAGATTTTTTTAAAAATAATACATGCTTGTTTTCAAACTTCCAAACAAAAAACTTAGCACCAGGATTTAGGATAGTAATTACCCCAACTCCCTACACTAAATCTGCTAGTTTCAACCCACTAAATTTTATGCAATGACAACAACACCTTAAAGGATGCAAGCATTTTCAAACATTTCCACATCAAAGCAAAAGAAAAAAAAAAAAAAAAAAAAAAACACTTTTTCCAAGCATAATGTAAGCAGAAAGTTGGCTCTGCTACTTAGAGCCAACTTTGGTAAGGTAATACAGAATATCTAATCCAAAAAGTATAGCCTCCTCACAGATTATGAGGATGAATTCAAAGCTACCAACTGGGGAAAGTGCTTTTTATAAATCAGCACAAAAATCTATAGATTACCTAGAAAGAATAACACTGCACAAAATTCAAACTGAAAACATCCAAAACTGAATTCTTTACTGCACTTGCACCTGACCAATCTCATCATCTTACCAAATCTGCCTCATTTCCTCCTGGATCTCCTATTTTACTTAATGGGGTCACTTCTACCCACCTTCTCAACCTAGAAACTAGAACTTTTATTCATACTTTTTGGGATCCCAAAATACTTTTAAAATAATTTCTGGATGTACTTATATTAAACCATCACTTACTGGTCTATGACTCTAACTTTCCCTTTTGATTATGAGCTTCTAATGGCTTGGGAACAAATTTTATTCATCTGTGCATTCCTACCAATTCCTGAATGGAAGGCCTGGCTCCATCTGTGCTTTTCATTCACTGAAAGGAAAATGGGGGTGAAGGGGAGGGAGCAAGAATCATGCCTCAAGAGTTTGCTTAAAATCAAGGGGAGCACTAATAAAACAGCTCATATTTATCTTTCATCTTTCCTAAAAGGCTTAAAATTCTTAACATTAATTGCTACAACTAGAAACTTCATAACCAGAAATATAAAATAAATACAAGAAGCATAAAGACACAGTCTATTCAACATTTTGTAAACACTTCTTGTATAAGTACAATGGATGAACAACACAGCCATGGTTGTCCCTGCACTCACAAAACTTATAGGCCAGTAAAAAAAAGACAATTAAATGAACAATACAAAAAAAAATGATGACCACTAAGTCGTGCTAGGCAGACATGCAGCATCATAAGAACACAAAGTAGAGAGATATATTTGGCATGCCTCTCTTAGGACTATTTCTTATCTCCTGAATTATATGGCCACTGCCCATTCTAATCCCACCTATACCAAATACACTGGGTTCAGCCAGCAAGAAGCCCTGTTCTGTCAGGACAGGCCTGTACATCAGATACAACATCCTCTCCTCTTCCTCCCCAGATCACGGCTCAGAAAACTGCCAATCTACAGCCCAGACATCCATAAACTCCATGCTAAAGCTGATGTTGTTAAAAACATCCAAACTCCCAAAGGTTAACTCTCAAATCCCTAAGTATATTCTCTGATCATCCACAGAAACCAAAAGCAGTGAGCTTTTCCAAATGCACAGAAACAGAAGCAGAAAGCAAGCGATTTAATCAAGGCGCCACAGAGACTGAAGGTAGGCACCTACCTACCAGGCTAATGAGTACTTGTCTCATTTTGGTCTCTGTCTTAACCAACTATGAAAAATTCCTATGAACTGAGAAGAATTTATTTACACTTCCCCATGAAATTAAAAGGTACTAGATTAACTGCATCCACAGCTGCTAAAATATGAAGCCCAAGCAAAGGTTAAACTATGAAGCTTCAGTAGGTGACCTACTGAAATAAACACAAGCCGGATAAAAAATAAGTAAGGCTCAATAACACACACACATCCCAAAACATCACAAAGAACACAAATGCACAGAAAGGATGGGCCTGCTTCCTATCCAAACACTGTCAAGCTTGCTCTGACAAATGAAAAGCCGAGCAGCTCATCCCTGAACAGGATGAAGGGGGGATGAATACAAGAACAAGGAAGCCCTTCCATAAAGTGAGTTCGGAGTGTATCTCTGTGTGTGCATATACATTCACACATTTAGTCTCTTAGGTGGTTACAAATAATACCAGCAAATTAGAAGACCTGCTGAAGCAAAAAAGAAAGTAGTCTAACTTCATAATGACTGCATAAGTGAATCAGGTATATCCGTACAACAGGATATTACTTACTTAGCAATAAAAAGGAATGAACTAACACAACAGCATGGATGAATTTCAAAATAATTATGTGGAGTCAAAGAAGCCAGAAAAAGAGAAGAGTGTCTACTCTATGATTCTATTTATATGAATTTCTAGAAAATACAAACTAATTTATAGTGACAAAAAGCTTATCAGTGGTTGCCTGGGAATGGAGGCCAGGGAGAGGCAGGAGGGAGACAGTACTGAGGGCACAAGGAAACTGCTGGGGTGTCAGATATGTCTATTATCTTTATTGTGGTGACGGCCTTACGGGTGGATACCTACATCAAAACAACAAATTGTACACTTTTAGTATGTACAGCTTGGGTATCACTTGTACCTCAATAAAGCTGTTTAAATTTTTTTAATAAAAAGTTCACATTGACCACCACTAGGTTTAACTGAAACCTTGCAATTTGACTGAGATCACTTGCCTTCTCAGAAGGGTATTTCACTGCAGTTACATATCATGCTTTGTGGAAAAGCAATTTTGGAATAAATACAGATGTGGAATACTGAAGTGTCTATATTTCTTCCGCATTCATCCTTTTCATGGCTTAAAAGAAGCTAGTGCATTTTAGAGAAAATTCCTATCACTTCAAGTTTCTTACAGAGGCTCTTAGAACTCAATAAACATCTAATTTTTGGAAAAAGGGGACCTCAAAGACCATCCTGTCCAACTTTCTCAATTGAAAGAAATAAACTGTAGAGCCCATTCCCTGACAGGGAACTCATCCAGTCGTATGGCTCTGAAGTTAGCTCTACGTTGCTGACACCTATCTCTGTAATTTTAGTCTTGACCTTTCTACCGAACTTCAGACATTGATTTGGGTGCCCATTAAGCTACCTCTCTAACAAGAAACTAAAATTTATTATGGCCAAAAGGGAGCTGCTGATTCATCACCAACTTCTCCTCCAAGTTTACCCATCTCAGTAACTGTACCATCACACTTTGAGCAAAACCTAGCAATCAACCCTTGACTACTCATTTCCTGCCCTCCACATGGAATCCACACTTGAATTCCTTAGCTCTGTCTTCAAAGCACATCGGCAAAGCTGGCCTGGGCTCTATCTCCACTGTTGCGATGGCTTCTTGCCTGGACAACAGCTCTTTAGGGTCCCCATTTCCTCTTCTGCCTGTACCAGTCAGTCCCTACACAGCAACTACAGACATGAGGCCGTCAAGCCTTAGACCTAAAATACTCTACAGATTGCCATGATTAAAATAAAATCCCAACTCCATTCTGCCCTAAAAGTCCAAGGCCCCTTCCACCTCTCCATCCTCATCTCGCACCGTTTCTCTCACTGGCTATATTCCAACGTATTGACTGTCTACAACATACTAAACTCACTTCCACCCCAAAGCTGACACTTCCCCACCACCATACCTAGAATGCACACAGATATTTCACCATTCACAACTCAAATAATATCTTCCAAAGCTTCACAGACGTTACAATCTAAAGCATCCCCAATCACTTGTCATGGACCCTATGTTACTGACTTTATAGTAAATTTATACTATAAATTATTGAAAATTATCTTGTAAAAAATTTTACTTATTTACTATATTTGCTAATAAAATTTATCTATTCACTCATTCATTCCTGCTATGACCATCAGAAGCATTAACCCAAATACGAATTGTGATCCTTTCCTAATTTCATTTGAAAGCATTCCTCTCCAGGTATCTAGGTACTACTAGGTAAAAAGCACCCAACTGAGTTGAATGACGAGGACACACAGACACAGGGAGGGGAACAAAACACACCGGGGCCAGTCAGGGGGTGGGGAGCAATGGGAGAGAGCATCAGGACAAATAGCTAATGCATTCAGGGCTGAAAACCTAGATAACGGGTTGATAGGTATAGTAAACTACCATGGCACATGTATACCTATGTAACAAAACTGCACATTCTATACTTGTATCCCAGAACTTAAAATAAAAATTTAAAAAGCACCTGCCTTCAAAAAAGGGGGGCTGGAGTCTATTTTGATCCTTTTGTAATTCCTAAGTGTGATGATTGGGTTTCCACACTCATGTGCGGGATGTGCTTTCTTCAAATCTTTTTTACAACATCAGCACACTACCTACCTGATACTTAAAAATAAAGGTCAATTTCAACTGTGCAACTAATTTTACAAGTCTTCAAATTATGCTTCTAAACAAGGAAAAAAACTCCTCTACTGGCCTGCCTCATTATCATCAGATTTCCACTAGATACAATATCAACTTATCAACTTATAAATATGTTGATTTGATTTTGAAATTACACTGCTTCCCACTAATATGGTATACTTTTCAAAGAAGGATCAGGTCAATATAAAAAGTATTAACTTCTAATGATTTGATTGGGATCTGTGGTATCTTGCCTTTGGGATATTTAACCAATAATCGCTTACATAATACACTAAATGAACCAATTTAGTTAGGCATTTTTAATTTCTTACTTTTCTTTTTTAGAATTTTTAAGTTTTCAGACACTGCTACCAAAAAATCACAATAGATTATTTTGCCTCAATGTCACACACGATGAATGATCTTCTAGTAAATCAATAAAATAATCACTGGGATATACATTATTTTATAAGAACAGGGATTTTTATCTGTTTTGTTCATCTTGTCCCCCATACCTATTCCCAGCACATTATCAGCTTAACAAGTATGTGTTGTTAGATATATGCAAGCTCATGTTTCCTTTTATCTTATGCAGATCACTGTATTATTCCAAATTTAGGGGAGTACTGCCAATATGTGTAATCTCTTCTTGCTATTGCTTGATGCCATTAAAATATTAAGCATGATCTGAATAGCAATTCTACCTCACAAGTTCTTGACTTTCATGTTATGCAGTGATGTACGGCAAATGGGTGGCAAGAGATCAACATAGATTCTTGCATAAGGTGTGATCAACATAGATTCTTTCATGTTGTGCTGTCAACACAAGACTCAACATGGAGTCCTGATACACAGACTCCACTACTAATACACCTAACAACAGTGTCTGCTTTACGGCTAGGGAGAAAGCTGCAGATGGAAAACCATCTGTGCATCCCAGGCTATAGACTGTCAGAATATCACATTTTATACCCCAAGGTGAATGTTAAATAGCCCTACACAGCTGATAAAGTCATCATAATTAAGTAGTCAAAGGCAGCAATCATCAATCATAGGAAAGTAGCTCAGCTTTGGTATGCTGTAAGTAATTTATACTAATGAAAAAGTAGTCAAGTTTGTGAATAGTTTAATAAAAATTATTCCTAAAACATTACTCTTGCCCTCAGATTTATAAGAAAAAAAGCAGTAGAGATGCAACTAGTTTGTGGGAACTACATATAACACAGTGAACACAAGTGGGAGTGTGTGCCATAGGAATGCACCTACCGCATCACAGTAGGCTGACAACAGCGGATCTGAAGCAAGCAATTCACCACCACCCAATCAACCCTAAAGACAAATCCTTGTTCCAGCCCTGACCAAGTAACCTCGAGCATTTACAACCTCTTTATGCCATAGTTTCTTAATATGAAAATAAGAATAATCCCTATCTACACTTGTAGGTTATAAAATTTATAAAGAAGAAGAAAACAAGCAAACATGCACATCTGATTCTTTGAGCCACATGGTCTGCCTGCCTGGCCAGTTGGACTGAGGCAGAACAGGTTCAGAGCCCAATGGCAGAGCTCCAATACAAGGTGTAAAAAAAAAAAAAACAAAAAAGTAAACAGACAAGTGTTTAAAAACCAAAACAACCTTTTCATAAAATATTATGCATTATACCACTCCACATCCATCAAGATGCCTACAATCAAAAAGATAGTGAGTGTTGACAAGAATATGGAGAAACTGGAATCCTTACACACTACTGGTGGGAATATAAAATGGTACAGCCACTTTGGAAAACCGTTCCTCAAAATGTGAGACATGGTTATCATATGATTCCCCGAATTCCACTCCTAGGTATATACATGAGAGAACTGAAAACTTAAATCTACACAAAAACTTCCACAAAAATGTTCACAGCAGCATTATTCATAATAGCCTAAATGTGAAAACACCCTAAATGTCCATCAACAGATGGATAAATAAAATGTAGTATATCCATATAATGGAATATTTGGCAATAATAATAAATGCACATTGATATGCAAAGATAGATAAACCTTGAAAACACTATGATAATGAAAGAAGCCAGACACAAAAGACCACATATGGTATGATTCCACTTACATAAAATAGGCAAATCTATAGAGACCAAAAGTAGATGAGAGGTTGCTTAGGGCTGAGGGATTTGGGGAAATGGGGAGTGACTCTTAATGGTACAAGGTTTCTTTTTGTGATGAAAACGTTCCAGATTAGACAGTGATGATAGTTGCACAGGTCTGAGTACATTAAAACCACTGAATTGTAAACTTTAAATGGGTGAGTTGTATGGTACGTGAATTATATCTTGATAAAGCCATTAAAATATACTGTGCATTATCTTTGCATAATAATTATAGCTCTCAGCCATCAAATACGTCTCATCAAAGTGAAATAAGGATATGCTGTCACCCCCAAGAGCCCCATTCCATGTAGTTCACAAGGTCCTGTCACAGCCCCAGGCCCCAGGAACAAAAGTCTTTCCCGGGACATTTCTATCAGAGCCTCAGAGAAGACGATGCTCTCCCTTCCCAAGATCACAAGTGGAGCTGGTTTCAAATGACCTGCTTCTATGACAGGAGGGAGTGGGCCAACACTCGAAGAAAAGCTGAATGTGAGAGGGGGTGGGGCAGTGGGATAAGGAGGGAGGAACAAACAGGAAGGAAAGAAAGGAGGGGAAGACAGAGACGAAGTACACAGTATTTATTGTTGGACTATCTGCATCCAGCCATGCTGGCTAGCTGAAGTGGGTTTCTGTTATTTGCTTTAGGGGTGTCCTAATATGTTATTTCATTACAAACTATTTCCCTACTTAACTGATGAACTTTGTAAAGATCTATACACAAAACTAAATCCCAGGCCTTTTTTATTTAATAAAAAGACATATGAAACACTGGAAAGAGCACACATAACTCAATGGTTAATGAAGACAGACAGACTCAGATCCAAATATGAATAGTGGGCTTACCTAAGTGACCCTGGGTACACACCACTCAACTTCCCCAAACCTTAGTTACTTCTGTAAAGTGGGAGCCCAGGTTTAGTTTCCTCTCAGATAGGCTGCTGTCTGGATTGAGTGAGATAACCCATGGCAGGGTCTCAATACAGTGCCTAGCACATGAAACGCTAACATATGGCCCACCATTACTAGTAGTCAACTTGTGATTTATCACAGACGTATTTATAGCATAGGAAAGTTTTGTTTTAGAGCAAAGATCTAGTAGATAAGACCTAGAGAAAGCTGTACCACATTTCACAAAAAATATTTCTCATTCATTTGGAAAGCATTATTCCTAAGGTATGTCTGACTTTGATCAGAGTAACTTTTTCTTAGCCTTTCATCTGTAATCACTTTTGGAAACCACTCCTCATTTGCAAATAGTTCTAGACAACTGTTTAGATTGCTAAGCTTTCTTTGCTTATATGACACTGGGTACTACTGCACCCACCTGGCAGAATTCCCTCCATCCATCTACTTCCAGTGGGTATCACTAACTTAGCTCAGACTTAAGATCTCCCCAAAAGTGACCACGCAGTCAATCCACCTCTGAGTTTATTCATTCAATCGACAAAGATTTAATGAGAACCTACTATTTGTCAAGTACTGTACCAGATGCTAGCGATGCAGAGGATAATAAAGCAGGTGCCTCTTCTCTGTGTTCTCATAAGGACCTGTCCTTCCTCATCAGAACACAAACCACCCTGATTTCCAATTTCCTAATTACTTCTCCATAACCCCTCAGAGACTCTAAGCAACCTGAGGGCAGGGACCATAACAAATCTTATTTCACTGCATCACACTGTTTTGAATAATAATTAATGGAAAAAAATTGAAATAGAATGAGGTGTCTGCACAGTATAGCCACAGTACAACTATCTGCATGGTCAGAGAGACTCATGCATAGCAAACTCTGAAATGACTTTACAGGTCACACTGAAGACTCCCATCTGTGCAGAATACAGCCTGCCACTGAGGCACTGGCAGCATCTAGAGCTTGATCCAAATTATGTGATACAGATATAAAATTATATGACACAGATGTAAAATACAAATTTATTTTCATAAATTCATGTTGTATTTTCATTGCAAATATGTATATATAAAGTAAGGAAGAGTAAAACAGCATACAGACTAGCTAAAATGGAAATTTCTTAGGTGAAATGCACCAATTCCATACAAAGATCAAACTACTATAACTCACTTAATATGAAATAGATAATTTAAATAGCCTTATAACTGTTAACAAAACAATTTGGAATTTAAAATCTACTAGAAAAAAACATCTCTAGGCCCAGACGGTTTTACTAGAGAATTCTATCAAATGTTTAAAAATGAATTAATAGGAGTTTTACACAATCCCTTCCAGAAAACAAAAGAGAAAGGAATCCTTCCCAATTCAATAAAGGGAGTGTTCCAGACTTATGGAGACTAAAAAACATGCAAACTAAACACAACTGAGATTCTGCACTGGACCCTGTTGCTACAAAGGACTTGATGTGATAACTGGTAAAACTTATATAAAGTCCGAAGATTTGATGACAGAAATTTATTAATTTCCTAACTTTGATGGTCATTTTGAGATTACACAGAAGAATGTCCTCTTTTGTAGAAAATATGACAAAAGTATTTAGAAGTGATGGGGCAACATTAGTCAGCAACTTACTCTCAAAATGGGTCAAGAAAATGTTCTCTAAATTGTACTTGTAACTCTTCCGTGAGTTTAATATTGTTTTAAAATTAAAATTATTTCTTAAAAAGATAATATAGGAAGATATCTTTACAATCTCAACATACAGAAGACTTTCCTAAACATACATACAAAAAAATCGCAGATCATGAATAAAATGTTATAATTTCAATCACACAGAAATTAAGAACTATAAATAGAATATTATTCAGTTTTTAAAAGGAAAGAAATTCTGGCTTTTATGAGCTCCCATAACATACCTCATATGTGAAAACATAAATTACCTTGAAAACATATGCTTAGTGAAATTAAGCCAGTCACAAAAAGACCAACACTATAGGTTTCTATTTACATGAAGTTATCTACAACAGTCAACTTCATAGAAACAAAAGACCAGGGGTTGGAGTGAGGGGAAAATAGGGAGTTGCTTAATGAATACACAGCTTCAGTTCTGCAAGATGAAAAAGCTCTGGTGATCTAATATACTTATCACAACTGAGCTGTGCACTTACAGATGGTTAAGATGGTAAATTTCATGTTTATTATCATATACATTTGTGGTTAACACTATGAAGAAAGCAAGGAAATGATGAACACAATATTCCAGAAGTCATTCCTCTCTGGAATGGGGTCTAAAAAAGGCACACAGGGAGCTTAAAAGGGTTTTCCTTAAGTTGGAGTGCAAGTGGCTTTCATCATCCTCTAAAAGCGTACATTCTCCTGCAAATCTAATTTTTAAAACCAACTCCTCAGGAAAGGGAGGATGTACTAGTACAAAAAGCTCTAAAAACAAATAACTAGAAGAGAGGGAAGGGAAAAAAAAACATAAATTCTCCCAATATTATTAACTTAAAATTCTCTTTTCTAAATAATAATGAATCAATTTCTATAATGATTTAAAGTTCTAAGTGGTACTGGGCAAATTTTATTTAATTTTATATAACTACCTTTTAAATAGGGAGCCAAATACCGTGAATCCTTCAGCTTCCCTATCTTCATCACCAAAACAGGAGTCAGACAGGAAAGCCAGTCATCCCCATTAGTCTAAAAAAGGGGAAGCAGAAAGAGGTGCTGAGGGCCAGTGTTCTCCTGGAGAAAGACGGAAGCTGGCGGCTACACAGAGTGCAGCTTGCTCAGAGGCCTCCCACTCCTAACTGGTTTCCCTCTAAGAAAAAAAATGTAAGGCTCAAAATATATGCACATAATTCCTTAGGGGAAAAAAAAACTAAAATTTCTAGTTCCTTTTCTCAACAGCTTTAAGACATGCAAATCAAATTCTGAATCTTCCACTGCTCAACTGGCTACATTAGCTGGGACTCAGGTTAGACACAGAAAGGTCACACTGATGCTGACAGAAAAATTACCTACATTTTACTCTTTTTATTTGTACTCATAATGTTTTCAGGGGGAAAAAAAGTTTGATTTAAATTTTTTTCATCATTCTAATCAAATTACCACAGGCTCTTTATTCTATCAAACCAAATTCTTACTCTGAAAATAAATGGAATTCTTTAAAGATAAAATGTGTAACCCCTAAATAGAATCTTGAGCCCTGCTCTATATACAGCGAACTCCAGACTCACATTTTCAATGGTCTACACATTTATACCTCACAGTCTAACAAGCATCTGAAACTTAACATAGCCCAATGGAAAACCTTTCATATTCACCTCTTCCCATGCTCCAAAAGGCACTTCTTTTCTAGTCCTCCCCACCCTGTCCCTAGGTCCCCACAATTATCTGCCTAGCTGCTTAGGCCAAAAACTTAGGAAGCATCACCCTTGAGTCTTTTTTTCTCATACCCACATTCAACCCACCAATAAGTCATATCAGTTCTACCTTCAAGTATATCCCAAATGAAGCCACTTTTCACCACACCCCCCATTACCATCATCACCGAGCCTAGACTACTGTGACCACAAGCCAACGCCTCACCCTGATTCAACTTTGCCCTCCACATAGTAATGAAAGCTTCTTCAGAGGTAAACCAGAGTAGCTAATTCCTCCATTCAAAGCATTTACAGCTTACCACTATGCATAGGCTGCTTCTTCTAAAGAGTGCAATATGGAAAGTGGGAGTAAAAAGAGAAACTTCACAATGGATCTGACAGACACTGCCTCAGCCAGGTGATCAATTAAAATCAACAGTCATCAGTCACACTGAAAGTACATAGCCTTGGAATGATATGATGAAAACAACACTTAATTTTTGTGGTCTTCCTCTCAAACACCCATAAGCACAGACTCATCATAAGAAAAAAATTTGATAAATCCCACTGGAGACATTCTACAAAATCAATGACCAGCAATCCTCAAAACTGACAAGGTCACCAAAAAAAAAAAGTCTGAGAAACTGTCACAGTCCAGAGGAAGCTTAGGAGACACAATGACTAAATGTAATATGAGCTGGGTGTGGTGGCTCCGTCTGTAACCCCATCACTTCAGGAGGCTGAGGCAGGCTAATCACTTTTGAGACCGGCCTAGGTAACATAGTGAAATCCCATCTCTACAAAAACTACAAAATTAGCTGTGCCTGGTGGCACATGGCTGTAGTCACAGCCACTAGGGAGGCTTAAGTGGGAGGATCACTTAAGCCCAGGAGGCCAAGGCTGTGGTGAGCTGTGATCGGAGGATCACTTAAGCCCAGGAGGTCAAGGCTGTGGTGAGCTGTGATCGCAAGACCGTACTCAAGGCTGGATGGTAGAGCAAGATTCTGTCTCAAAAAAAAAAAAAAGTAATACGGTAACCTGCATAAGATCCAGGAACACAAAAAGAACTCTATAGACTGAATGTCTGTGTCCCCACAAAATTAATATGTTGAAGCCCTCACCCCCAATGTGATAGCATTTGGAGATGGGGCCTTTGGAAGGTAATTTGGATTAGATGAAGTTGTACAGGTAGGGCCCTGAACTGACTGGACTAGTGCCCTTATGAAAAGAGACACAGAGGGCTTGCTGTCTCTTTCAGCAAGAACACATCTAGAAAAGGCCAAGTGAGCACACCCTACAACGGGAAGAGAGCCCTCACCAGAACCCAACCATGCTGGTGCCTGGATCTCAGACTTCCAGTCTCTGATCTGTGAGAAAATAAATTTCTGTTGTTTAATCCACACAGTCTATGGTTTTTGTTATGGCAGCTAACACGCACAGGGCTTAATCTTAAGTAAAAATAAAGGAATCTATCAAAGTATAGAGTTTAGTCAATAATAATGTATCAATATTGCTTCACTAGTTGTGACAAATGACCATATTAATGAAACATGTTAACAAGAAGAAAAACTGGATGTAGAGTATATGGGAACTCTCTGTACTATCTTCACAACTTTCTGCAAATTTAAAACTATTCTAAAACTAAAAGTATATTTTCAAAAATCTGATGGCTTCTTATCATATTTATATTCGGACCAAACTCCTCCCAGTCTCTTCCACTCATCATCTAACACAGCTTGCTCACTCCGGCCCACCATGTTCACCTTTACAAGGGTTACACAGGATATGAGCTACACAAGCGTACACATGTGTCATCAATTGATCAAACAATACAATTAAGATCTATACATTTCAGCATATTTACATTATATTTGATGAAAATTTTTAAAAAATATATGATTGCCAAATGAAAACTCTGATGACCTAAAAAGTACCCTTGAATTTGGTGGCTGAAAACACTAACATTTCTTTTGCCCTGAAATCTGGAATTTGGGCAAGGTTCAGCATGGATACCTCATTGTTTCTCTATCTGGCATCAGCCTGAGACTGGAAATATCTAAAGGCTTGCTCATTCACATGTCAGACAGTAGATGCTGGCTGTCATCTGCGCTTTAGCTGGGCCTATAGGTTCAAACACTTACACAAGGCATCTTTATATGCCCTGAGCTTCCTCACAATATGGTGGAAGATTACAAAATGTTATGTTCAATATGAGCCTAATTTTGTTTCAATATACACACACACACGCTAATAAAAATATATTAACAAAAGCTGTCTCTGGAGTGAAGGGTAATGGGTGATTTTTAAATTTTCTATTTATATATTTTTTATTTTACAGTTTTATATGATAAAGATGTATCAAATGAGAAATATACAAACTAAATTCAGTTCCCTACTAGGGTACACAACACAATACTGAAAACACAAATGAAATTAGAAATGCAAAAATGTTAAACATATTTGCATGTTATAAAAGATAAACTAGTTATGAGGTACTTCATTTCACCTCACTTTTTAAACTACAGATGAACTGAACTTTGGCTTTGTCCTTTGTTAAGCCCAAATCCCCGCTATTTTGTTTTGGTTGGGGTCTTGGCTGTTAAAAGGCCAATGGCCTAATGGCAACTTCCTGGTCATTTGTAGCACCCTTAAATTGGTGGAGGTCAGTGGCCACCTGAGAGCCCAAACTACCATCATTTCTGATCAGCAAAGTAATACCAAAAATACAAAAACTGCATGTAATTCATACTTATTAATATATGAACATCAACTTTCAAATACATATAAACACTCTACACTTACCTTGGAATGTACAGTTAATAAATGACTTTATATGATTTATATATTTCTATTGTATCAGTTTAAATATTTATTTTGTTACAAGAATAAAATACAATAACAGAGAATAGGGAAACAAATGAGTTAATGTGAGTATTGAGAAAGGGCTCATTATATGATAACTTTTGGAAGAACATACCCTTTGAGCCAATTATTTTAAGAAATCATTAAAAGATTTGATTATTTCATAATATATTATTTGTAAACTTGTTTAGTGTGCCAACATTAAACAAAATAACCCTTAGGAATTGTATTTGATTTTTAGTTATTTAATTCCATTCAAGTAATGAAAAACAGCTTTTTTCACAAAAAAGCGCTGTTTGTGAATTCTACACATCCTTTGAGAATGAATTAAAAGGCCAATAATTAGCTCTGACATCTCAATATTGCAAGGAGAAAAAAAACTTAAATTCATGCATAATAATATCCATAATGAATCATATACAATAAAAATATATAAGGTATATGAAGAAAAAACGAAAGTGTTAAAGAAAACTGGAGTATCTAAAACAAATGTTGTTTTCACTAATCAAACCTGAAATTAAGTCTTAAGAATGTTTTAGTAAGATAGTTCCTATTGTTTTGAATCTATGGAAAGAAACAAATGTTTGCAGCAATGATTAGATGACACTGTCAATCATCTTCAGGAGTTGACAAAGAAATCTTTGAGATTTGCCTGGCTGATATTCAGCTTTAACTCAATGTTGATTTTAACACTATCATTAGACATTTGACCAAAAATGTGATTTGATGAGCCCCTATTTCACACAATCTTAGATAACACATTTCCAGCACACCACCTGCATCCTTCAGTTACGCTCCTTTCTCATAACTGACACACCATCAGCCAGCTAATGTCAAACGAGTCTACTGCATCTAAAGAAATGGTATTCTGGGCATGCCTCATGGGCTCTATCATTGCTCAACAGAATAATTTATGAAAGGATGCTTGTTACTAAATTAGCCATTTTATTTTCAGTACATCTTAGCAAATTATAGAGGCAAGTAAATAAATAAATAAATCTTCAAATACGTATACCAACACTGCAAAACTTTAGAGAGGACAAAACTTAGAAAGTGAACTTTCAAGATATGGGGCTGCATTATCCCACGAGAGCTAGAAACGTTCAATCATGAGCCCATGGATTTCATAGCAGAAGACTGAGGGCTACTGATGCCTAATGTATAAATAAGCAGTTGTCCATAAGTCAGCCGTGTGAAAAAAATAGGAAGTCTCCAAGTGTCCAACTCTCTGAAAGGTAATCACGAAGAACTAGACTTATTCAGACCACTTTTGGGTTATTCCAGAAAGTTTGCAAGCACGTAGATGACAAACTCTTTAGGAAGTACAACTATCCAGAAATGAAGCTGGCTGCCCTAACAGGGAGCAAGCTCTGCACCAGCATAAGTGTTCAAGTACAAGCCAGATGACCACCACCTGAGGCTTCCTAGGGAAAATTTTATTTCACACAAGCAGTTTGCACAGAAGGTGCAATGGCAGCCATAGCTACCATTTCTAGAGTACTCATTACACAGTATACTCTTGTACACCCAGATAAACTCACACGGCTTGTAATGGATGCTATGTTGCAGAATCACAACTGGAACACAGGTTGACTCCTGAACCCATGATTTTATTCACTATAATCTACATATATGAAATACATTTGTTTTTTCATTTACTGTATCATCAAACTCTGCCAACTCGACCCTCTGCTCTCTGAAATTTGAGGCCTAGAAAAAAGCCTGGCAATCAATAAATACTGAATGAGCTGGCTGTCCCTTCCTTACACTGCAGTTTCCTTAACTAGAAGTTGCACTTTTACTCCAGGATTCCAGGAAAATTTATTCTTTTTCCTTCATTTCACTAGAGCTAAACTCCAGTATCACACATTTATCAAATCTAGAAATAGAGACAAAATAGGGAAAATATTTTAACATTTTTGTTATTTTGTAGTGGTTCCTGCTTTCAATAAAATACAGAAAGGAAAACAATCCAAGTCCAGCCATTGCGCTATTCCAGTCTTTTCTGTCTTTGCTGACATGGTACATCCTTTTATCTTTAATATACTAAGTATTTTAATATTAATTTCTAAGAATTTTTAAATCTACCAAAGTGTTTTCTTCCCAATGCAATATTCATTTAAAAATTATTTAATAGATCACTTTATAATCCTATAAAGTAAAACTCTGAGTCTATGCCAAAAACCTTCTTGGAATATTTCTCCGTTAATTTATATTTCCTGTACCTTAAAAAGAAACTGAGTCCTTAGAAATGAATTCCCTCAATTCATATAAAAATTGCAACAGACAATACAGTTCCACAATGCCTCGAATTCCACTCTCTAATTTTAAATAGTATATCAGAATTTCCATTCAGAGGCTCAATGTTTGATGCCAAGTTTACCAAAATTTTCCTTTACTATGTGGCTTTAAAAGTATTTTCCAAGAACAAAAGGTGAAGACATAACTAGTTTCATCGTACAGGAAATACACAAGGACTATAATTATAGCACCCAACATTATAAGCTTATACTAAGGACCCCTTAGCTGTCTCCAAAGATACTAAGTACTAGCTTGACAAACCTCTACCCTGTCCACTACGTTCATCTTCTTGGCTCTACTTACAATCCAAAAATCTCCGTCACTGCTATTCTTGGGATGCAGCTAATATGAACAGCTGTGTCAGTCCTAGTATTGGAAAAGGCACGCTGACACTCACAGTGAAGCCCATCGCAGATTAAACCTAAACTCTGAAGCTGGTAACTCCAGAGTTATCACAAAATAAAACATTTTGGCCAAAAATCAACACACATTCTAAGAAAACTGAAAAACTGACAGGGGCTTATCAAGACCTTTCCAAGTATTTCTTCATTCCCCTCCAGCTAGACATTTTTTTAATGTCATATACCATAAAATAGCCTTGACAATGTAAACCAATTAATAATAGTAATACTGGATCTGCAAAAAGGATAAATTGATAGTAGTGTGAAATTCCAACCTTCCACTGTAATGGGGTATTGACTTTCAAGATTATTTCCAAGATGTGATCTTCTCCAAATGAAAAGAACTAGTCAGATAAAATTTGAAACTCTTTCGGCCAATTTAAGGATAAAATTACTAAATGGTGAAATATAAGAACCATACCTTCAACTACTGCTTGACATGGGTTTCAGGCATTCTGTAGTCCTCAGTGCCCCACACTGGTTATAATCTCATTTGTCAATGTTCCTTTTAAGTCTCAGAACACAAATGTACTTCAGATTGGACTGAATACCATAAACTGTAACAGAAACTGCTACCTAATTCCTGGTGGCCAATAAGCTAAATCTAGTCTAGATGTGTTGTTAGGGCTCAAAAAGAAAAAACTTAAAATGTTACCCAAATTTTTAAAAATCATATTTAAAAAAAAAATCAAAATTTCCATCTTCCCTTGACAAATCAGCTTTAGCAGCACCAAGCCAACATTCCCTTATGTTCACGATTAGCAAAAGTGGTTAGGGGCTCTCCCTTTAGACAGGACATGGGCTTGCAGATGGTCATGTTATCCATACCTCAGAAAACCCGTGCAACTGCCTTTACATTCATGTTCCTTCCCTGGTACCCTCCAGGCACCTGAACTTGGAATTTACGTTGGCATTAGCTACTTCACCTAACCCCATGATCTGGTCAGCTAAGCAACACCATACAATAAACAAAAACTCCCAGGGCTTGTTAACAAAATATACATCTGGTCTCAAGTCATTTTTATCTATACAATTAACTTCTAGACCTTTATTGCACATCTTTCCATCTATCTTGAAATTTAATATTGTTCAATTAAATACACCAATTTTAATTACTATTTATTGAGCACCCAGTAGATAAGTGGTTTTGTAACTGCTTGTTCTGTAAAAGGCAGTACCTCTCTCCATTCATTCTTTTTGTTTAATACAGAGACAAGGTCTCACTACATTGCCTGGGCTGATCTCAAACTCCTGGACTCAAGGATTCCTCCCGCCTTGGCCTCCCAAAGTGCTGGGATTACGGGCATGAGCCACTGCACCTAGCCTCTCCATTCAGTTTTAACAAGGAAAGTGTCACTTGGATGTTTTTCATGTATGTATTGTAGTTTTAGCTGTAATTTAGTTTCAAAAAGAAAATTAAAAGAACCAGAATGTTGTGTGTGTTTGTATAAGCAGGGAGCTATCTATTTTAATATATACTATACATATAATTGAACGACTTAAATACATCTAAAATTACATATTATGTATAACTCTGACCTTCCACTAACACCTAAGTCTGGCACAGAAAATCTCCAAAACCCAAAAAAGTTTCCATAAGATAATGGATTAAAATGGAATGCTACATCTTTGTCCAATGCCTACACAGAAGCAAGGCATGCTGGTCAGAGTTTGGGACTTCCCAGAAGAATGTGGTCCACAGGGTTGGCAGCTGGCTGGTCGCCTAGCTCTGCAGAGCTTTCCCCACTCCAAGGGGACACAAGTTTACCTGTTCCTTTGAGCTTCTCTGGGAGGATCTGTCAATGACTCATCTGCTGCTGCCCAAAAGCCAGGCTTCCCTGGACTGGATGGATGGCTGAAGGACATGGAGGCTGGGTGAGGTACCTCAAAGGAGTCTTTCTGGAGAGCCCTACTAAAAGGACACTAAAAGTGGCAGTCCTTTGTTCTTTATCGATAAAGACAATTGTGCAACTGCAGGCTTCTTTTATCTGAATCTCTTGATTAAAATGCTCATAAAGCTTCTCTTTCCAACCACACCTGACACTGTAATCATCCAGCTAAGAATACTGGTACTTCTAGAGTTATCTTCAATTCTTTTTTAATAATCCAGCCAAAATCCCCCAAAATTCTTCAATGCTTTGCATGTCCTCAGCTTCCTTTTAAATAACCCATTTGAAAAAAATAAAGTCAGCCAAAAAGGTTTCTATCACTTACTTCTTACCTAAGAGAGGCCTGCTGCACGGTCCTTCAATGAGCCTAACCACCAAACGCATCGAAATGCTCACAACTCCACAGCAGTAAGAGGCACAGACCAACTGCAAGAGAGAACAGCTGCAGAGTGACCTGAACCCAATTTGGGGAGCTCAGTCTGTGTAGAAGCTTGTCAGCCAGAAAAGTGAGTGTCCACAGATTCCCCAGCCCCTAACCAGCCTTCTACCTGGCTCAGGAGGCGTGAGTATCAGTGGAAGACAGGGAAAGTACACAGTTCCCAGGAAAAGTCCCCTGGACGCACCCAGTATGACCCCACTAGACCACACCCTCAGATTCTGGCCTTCCTAATTTCCTCGGCAGGACCTGGCCCTTGCTACCAAGATAAGTGCTCTAAGGAGCTGCGGTGTTTGTTACAAGTCTGAAATCACTGCATTCTACTGCAATCACTTTCTCCGCTGTACCCTGTGTCTTGTATACCACCTGACATACATGAGACACTCAACTCCTTGTAAGATGGATAACAGAGAACACTCTCCTAGACTCTGAAGAATGTGAAGGCTTTAACAGCACGGTGCCCTGCCCTGGAAAGCCACTTAAAATCAGTAACACCCAAGGCACCAGGTTCTGTCTCTGTGTGCATCGTCTCCTTGGTGCAAATCACAACTCTGTGGGGAGGGACCTACCATGTGCCCTATTTTATAGATGAGGAAAACTAAAGCAAATAAAAGATCAGCACCTTGCCAAGAGCACACAGCTAACAAGAGACAGTCAGAAGCTGAGCCAGTCTATGCTTTCATCACACCAGCCCTGCGGACTCCAAACATGCTCCACACCAAGAATGGTCGGTCCTAAGCAGACGGGACACAAAAATGAGTAAGCGGAGGTCCTTATTCTTAAGGAATTTAGTTTGGGAGGGAGAACTGTAAAGCAAGCAAAACAATGCAATGCTCTAGGTGTTATAGCAGGGCACGGGGGGACTGTTTGGAAGGCCCTAACCAACAGAGTGGCCCAGTCACCTGGGAACATCAGGCACACTCTCACAGCACTGCTTCCTGGAGTTGGAGGGAGATTCACATAAGACAAGAAGCCAGTGGAGAGGGGCCAGGACCGCACATGGAATCTTGCCATTAACTCCTTCCTAAGAAAGAACTAGATGACACTGGGTTTCTGCTGTACAGAGACAGGACAGGCTGGTTAGTCCAGAGCAAAGAAGAGAGGCGGGACAGGACTACCAGGGGCCTCTCTTCTCTCAGTCCTCCAGAACACTGACCTCAGGACATAAATTCTGCACAGGATATGAGACAGCTGCGTGAAGGGGTCCCAAGTCATCAGTGCAGCTGGAAGGCCTGCAGCCTAAGGCAGAAGTACTACAAATACTTAGGGCATGTAGGTATAGCATGCACAAATGAACATACCATGCATGCCAGATGCCCAAAAAGGGAGGAAAGGACAGGGCAAATCTTAAAACGCTTCATCAAGAAGGCACAGGCTTTAGCTGACTATTGAAAAATATGGATCTGCCAAGCCAAAAAGTACAGCAGGGATTTCAGGAGGAAACAGCTTAATCAAAGGCAAGGAGTTAAAAGACAGAAAATGTATTGAGGAGAATTTTAAGTAATTGAGTATACAAGTACTTCAAGCAGCAGAAAGCCAGGATTTAAATTCCAGCTCGCCACTTCTGCATACATGGCTCTAAGCAATTTACCTGGCATATGTGGAAAGAGTGTGAGAGTTTGCCAGGGGTCGGGGGTTGAATAAGCCATCCTTCCAAGGTTCTAAGCCTACCCCATCAGATAGAGGCTCTCAAAGGTAATCTCACAGTAAGAACAGAACTGCCATATAATCCAGCAATCTCACTACTGGATGCAATGAGCCAAGATTGAGCCACTGCATTCCAGACTAACTCAATAAATAAACAAGTAAAATTATAAAAGGAGGGAAAAAAGAATCAGATGGAGCAGGTTCTCTCACAGAGCAGGCCAAAAGAGACACTTGGCCCAGGCCTCCCATTCAGGAAGGACCCAAAATCTAGATTTTCAACATTTTCTACACATGAGATTATATAAACAGTCACCAGAGATGCAGTGACAAGACTGAAGGGAGATATGTACATCATCCAGCTTTAGTCTTGTCTTATTTCAGAGCCAAACTGCCTACAGCAGAAGGCACTATGAATTTTATTTTTCCCAAATCTTGTGACTATATTGTCAACAACACAATTGCACTGCGTTATATTTTAGTGGGTACATGTTAACGTGTTAAATATAAGCATTGTAAAAAAAAAAAAATACAATCCATTTTCATAAACTTTTAATAATTCGGAGAGCTTAAAAACTTTGGCCCAAGTCTCTTATCTGTGATGGTGGTCAGGGGTGGGGGTAAGCAGGAGCCCTGTCAAAAATGCAGATTCCCTGTCCCTCACTGAGTAGAGCCTAGGAATGTATATTTTTAATAACAATCTCAAGTGATTTTTCACGCAAGTGGTCTCAGAGCTACACTTTAAAAAAGCACCACAATGGCTCGGCAACATGGAAGCTGTGAAGAGTTTTAGGCAAGAAAGTAACTGATGAGTGCTGCATGTCTCAACATTTGCCACTGGATTTGGCTGCAAGTGTCAGAGACAGAAGCATGATTAGAATAGTTTTAAAAGTGAACTGGAATTAGGAAATCAACTATGCTTTCAAAATCCATGACTGAGAATAAAGACACAAAATAAGAATGTGCATAAAGGAGTCTGACGACAAGGGTTTTTAATTGTATTCATCAGGTAGAGAAATAAGTAATACTGAAGTAACCCCAATGTTCTGGATTGTATTTAAATGCAATCCAGATCCACTCTCCTCTCTATTCTGTTCCCCTAAAGCTCCAACTTGTCCTCTGAAGTAGACCGCAGCAGGAGATGAAAGGATAGGAGAAGTGAGAGGCAGGGGCATGCTTTCCTGACCACAGCCCCCACTCAGGTTCGCTGTAGGCTGGCTGAGTCCTTCAACTGAAGGCTACAGCTCCTCCTTCCCTGCTGCCAAGCAGCCCCTGTTCCACAGCCACTCTTTTGGGGTTCTGCTCCTTCCTTCCCCCTTGACCCTCCACATCTAGTACAGCTGGCTCAGCAACTTTACTCTTCCTCGCTGATTTCCCAAGACCCGCCCACATCTTTGTAAATAGTTCTTTAAGTTACCTGGTTGCCTTAGTTACCAACTTCAATCTGTCTCTTACCAGAACCCTGAATGATACATACAACATTAAGCAGAATGTAAATCCCAGAACAATGCCAAATCCAAAATACTCTCATGGCTCAAATAAGGAAGGAGTCACATCAGATGGGACTCAGAAAAAGATTATTCGGATGCAAGGTGCACTGAATACAGGAAGGGCCGTTACGATTGGGAAGCCATGGCAGAAAGGGCACGTCACCAGTGCCTGTTCTGATCCCCTGAATCCTAAGCAGTTTCCACCATCAGCTGCCCCTCCCTTGCCACACACACACTACAAAGCCTGCTTCAATCATCCATATTATGCATAAAATTCATTAAAAGACCACTCTGCTGAGGGTCATTTTTATGGCTTGTTTTATTTTAAAGGAATCTTACCAAGTGCTATCATTGTAGAGTCCCACCGGTTAAACCAACTGGAGGCAAAAGCTGTGTGTGAGCTGTTTTATTTCCCTGGAAAGTTGGCCCTCATGGACCCAATAAACAGAGATGAAGCCTATTTGTACCTACAGGGGCAGTAACAACATAGGAAGCGTTTTTAAATCAGGGTGACAAAGAGCTCTTAAAGCAGTAAGGAAGCAGAAAAACCACTTTTGACTCCAAATTCAAAACTAAATTTTAATCCTAATCACTGTGTGGGCATATGACCGAAGCAAGCCTTGTATTTCTCTTCCTAAAAAGGAAGTCCTAAAGATTAAAAACGAAATACATATGAACAGATGTTAACTTCTCAAAATAAAAACATAAATAAATTCCAGGAATTTCATAATTTGTAAAGAGGGAGGAACTGTGCATCAAACATCTACTAGAAGCCTCGCATTTTACATCAATTATGGTTTCAATATTCACAGTAACCTACAAGTAGGTACTACTACTTATTATCATCCTTATTTTACAGATAAGGAAACTAGAGCTTAAAGAAAAATGTAGTATTTTGTCAAAGAGCATAAGGCTGGCAGAGTCTGGCTGCCAACCTAATCATGCCATTTCCACTACGCCACTACCCTACTACTTCCTATTAACAAAGGACAATGGAATACAGAGAAACCTATATTGGCTGCAGCTGTCAGGGCTTGTGGTATTTTGCTTAGCTGCTCTGAATTAAATAGAGAGGCAGTTTCAACTCTCTTTACTATTGAAAACATCTTCAAAATTTATTAGTTCACTTTCCTCCTCTAAGTTTTTTTGTTTGTTTTGTTTTTTGGTTTTTTTTTTTTTTTTNAGACAGTCTCACTCTGTCACCCAGGCTGGAATGCAGTGGCACCGTCTTGGCTCACTGCAGCTTCCACCTCCTGGGTTCAGGCGATTCTTCCACCTCAGCCTCCCAAGTAGCTGGGACTCCAGGTGTCTGCCACCAGGCCCGGCTAATTTTTTTTTTATTTTTAGTAGAAACGGGGTTTCACCATCTTGGCCAGGCTGGTCTTGAACTCCTGACCCCATGATCCACCCGCCTCAGCCTCCCAAAGTACTGGGATTACAGGCAGGAGCCACCACACCCAGCCCCTCCTCTAAGTTTTTATTTGTTACCTCTCCAACTTGGACCAAAAAGAATTTGGGCAGCTTCATCAGTTAATAAGACAGAGAATCATGGAATTTTAAAACTAAGCCCAACACACATAGAGGAGGAAACTCATTTACGTACAGTAACGTATCTAAACTTGTTAACTGACAGGGGCTAAAATACAGATTCGAGATTCTCAGTCCCATATGCCTTCCTGATGAAAAGGAATCATCCACAACAGACTGGGTATTTCAGTGTTCTCATGATGAAGTCTAACGCTCATTATGAGTATAAAAGTAGACAGGAGAGACAAATGAGTTAAATATTGATGTTCTAAACCTACAGTAATCAAATAGAAAGTTTAAAATAAATCTGTGATCTGCTTGTTTTGTTGCCATTCACCTTCTCTTCCTAAAAGTCATACTCTTAAGAAGGCTCAATAATGAGAACTTCACTTGTTTCTTCATCTACAAAATGGAATTCATCATAGTACAGACCTGCAGGAAGATTAAAGAGGTTAATGTTTTAAACTACTCTTTTCTCTAACATCAACTTCACGTCACTGGTTACCTGCACAGTGCAGGGGGGGAATATACAGAAAGTATCAGTCAACGAACTGTTCAAAAAGGAAACAGATCTCATAAGCCCACACTGCTTTCTCCCCCTTACACACATCATCATTTTCCCTGTGTCAACCATAACCCCTAGCCCTTCAGTGTTGACTTCCGGGGCCTGTAGGAAGCTGTTGCTCTCCACCTTTCCCTCCAAAATATGTTGACAGCTCAGATCTAAAACAATGATCTACCAAAAATATTTGCCACATACTATTAAGACTATAAACTAAAATTGACCTTTATTATTCAAATGGTAAAACCACACATGCGTGCACACACACACCCATGAAGCTAAATATTTCAGGCCTTGAACTTTATCTGACTTCACAAGGTGTTGTGAGGATTTGATTAAATAGCATAATCTGTGTGAAACAGCTTTGAAAACTGTATTAAGTGTTAGACATTATAATTATCATCTGACTTTGCAGGATTAGTATCATATAACCATTCCTCCTCCAAACCTTTCGAAATATCCTGAGTCTCCATCCTGCCCCTCTCCCTGCCCGGAATTCAGCACATCATCTCTAAAACAATGACCCCTGTCGCTAAACATGGCTGTTCAATGACTTTATAAAGGCCAGCCTCATCCCTAACTGGCCTTCTGCCAAGTATGCCATCCTGGATATCACATCACTAGGGAAATTTACTCTAGTTTCATAGCAGTAATTACAGCATGATGAGAAATAAGGACAGAAAATTGTTAAAAAGGAAAGAAAGAGCAGGGAGGGAGAAAGAGGGAAAAGGCTGGATAGCAACCTGAATCTGGTAACTTGGAGTTAGGTAAATCGATATAATAGAGTATATGATATGTTAAGATTTAAAAACAAAAAACAAACAAACAAAAAACACTAAAAAATAGGTTGACCTGGGACATTTAATTATTTTCTTGTTTCATTTTGGTATTTGTTTTTGAGTCTTAAAAATCCAGCACATCAGCAACTATTAATAATAAAGAACACAGACACCTTCAATGATTCCTTACGTTGTCTAGCACATTTAGCACAGCTCTTTCTCAGTCCAATTCCTTCCTCAAAACCCACTTCTCCATACATTCCTTTAATCATAACCACCTACCAAGCATTACCCTAGAAATAAAGTCTTCTGGAAAGCAAGCTCTAGAAAGGCGAACATCAGATGCCAGATACTTTCCATCTTAGAGCATCGTGTAACCTCACTTGATAATAGATTCTGTATTTTTATTTAAATTTAAGGCCTATTGAACAAATACTATGGCTACCTCAAGGTCACTCTGGAATTCTCAGTAAAATTAAACAACCCAGGAGTCTAAGGCAAAACCTTTTGCTTCTTTTCTTCCCTGGCCTCAGCCTAATTGCAAAACACTTTCTCCTTTCTGCTACCTTGCCCTGCAAGGTGCATTCTTACATTCCATGCAGAACAATAATTTCCATCATCTCAGAAATTCCACACTTACCTAGTAAAAAGTTAATTGTTTTCCTTACACTAAAGCCCCTCTCTTCCTCTGACATCAAACAACTGCTTTTATAATTTCCTACTTTTTCAAAACATTGTTAGTTAGCACATACCAAATTAACATACTAACAAGTTATATTTTTACACTTTTCATTTCCTGACTTGTCTTTTTCCTGTTGAATCACTTTATCAAATTATAAAAAATTCGTAAGCTTTCTCTCAACTTAGACTAAATTGCTTACATTATAAAAATTTTCTATTTTGCTCAATTTTAAAATGGGTAAATGACTTTAGTCATCTAATTTTACAAAATGAGCTTTAGAAAGTCAACTCTTAGGTGCTTCAAATAAACAATTTATTATCACTATGAAAAGTTAAGGTTTGTGTGATATTAATCCAACATTTTAAAGACTTGCTCAAAGAGAAAACAACTCAAAATACAGTCATGTGTCACTTAATGATGGTGCTATATTCTGAAAAATGCATCATTAGGCAATTTTGTTGCTGTGTGGACACCATAATGTCCTTAAACAAACCTAGATAGCATAGCCTACGACACACCTAGGCCAGAAGGTACAGCCTATTACTTCTAGGGTACAAACCTATACTGTACTGAATACTGTAGTAACTAACACAATAGTAAGTATGTATCTAAACATTTAAAAGTTACAGTAAAAATACAGCACAAAAGATTTAAAATGGTACATCCATATGGGGCACTCACCAGGAAGGGAGCCTACAGGACTAGAAGTCGCTCTGGGTGAGTGAGTTCTGCATGAACGCAAAGGTCCAGGACATTACTGGACACCACTGTAGATGTCATAAACACTCTACGTTTAGGCTACACTGAATTTATAAAATATATTTCCCTTTCTTCAATAATAAGTTAACCTTGGCTTAATGTAATTTTTTTCTTTTTAACTTTTTAACTCTTTTATAACAGAGTAAAACACACATTGTACAGTTGTATAAAAATATTCTTTATATCCTTATTCTATAAGCTTTTTCCTTTTAAAATTTTTTTTAATTTAAAAAACTATTGAAATCTAAGACACAAACAGCAACACTAGCCTAGGCCCACACAGGGTCAGGATCATTAATATCACTGTCTTCCACCTCCACATCCTGTCCCACTAGAAGGCCTTCAGGGGCAATAGCATGCATGGAGCTGTTATATTCTATAATAACAATGCCTTCTGGAATATTTCCTGAAGGGCCTGCCTCCAGCTCTTCTACAGTTAACTTTTTTTTTTTTTTTTCATAAACAGGCGTATACTCTAAAACAATAAAAAGTATAGTAAATACATAAACCAGTGGCACACTTAGCATTATCAAGTATTATGTACTGTACATAATTGTATGTGCTAGACTTTCATAGGACTGGCAGCACAGTAGGTTTGTTTACACTGGCATCACCACATGAGTAATGTGTTGTGCTACAACATGACAACGACTACAGCTTTACTAGGCAATAGGAATTGTTCAGCTGTTATAATCTATGGGACCACCATCAGACACGTTGTCTGAAGACCAAAATGTCACTGTGCAGTGCACGACTGTGCTATACAAAGTCAGCGGTATACATGGCTGTACAAACTTAGAGTAGTCCCAAGGTACCAACTCAAGACCTTTAGCTAACAAAGATGGATGTCGCTTTCCCTTGATTCTCCTGCTTATTTCAGTACTGAAAAGAACTTTCTCTGGATGTTTAAATGAGTTCATTAATATCAAATCAAGTTAAACAGTTATAAGCATTATGTAAATGAATAGGTATTACTAGCATAGTGAAGAAAATATTTCAGCATGGCAGGGACGGGTAGGGCAATGGCAGACATGGAGGGAGAGGGAAAGGAGGGGGGAGAAAAAGAGAACGTCTCTGAAAGAAATGCCCATCTCTCTGAAAGAAATGTACAAACCTATCTCCCATGCTCCTCATCAGCAAGGAACTTTTCAACAGACACCCACCCTGCATTTGCTGATACACTAGCAGCAGCCTATTTAAGGCAGGAGTGTGATATGCTGAAAGGTCATACACTGCACACCAGTGTGGAAACGTCAGTGAGAATCCTCCACAGGGCCGAGAGGATGAAAAATCCTAAATTCTGGTTAATTTATTAATAAAGAGAGAAGAATATTTTCTTCAAATACACGATTAATTTCACTGCCACACTTTATTAGCATGACACACATTAGAACTGTTGTTCAAGATAGATGGGGATAGATACTTTACTATTTATTACTCAGAAGTTATGACTGCGATGTGAGATTTCAACAGAAGCCACAATTGTTTAACACCCTTTCGAAATACTTAAGTTGATTTTATTTAAAACAGTATGGCGCAAGGCAGCTAGTAACCTAATGTCAGGTTTCCAGACTGCTGCTACGAAAAGCCATCTGGACAAGAAGGAATCCTGTATTGAAAAGAAATCCCTGAGGACTAAATGACAGCAGCACCTTCAAGTTCAAGACAGTGAACCAGTATTCCGTGTAAAGTGCAAACACTTCCAGGTTAAGCACACTTGAAATCATCGTAAGCAAAATTTCCAAAGTTAACTACCTTTAGCCTGGAGCTAGAGCAATCACCTAACTACACCCCCACCCCATCAACAATTTCCCTAAATCTCACTCTCACAGCAAAATACTTCCAAACTTTCTCTTCTGAGTAAAATGGCGCTGCTTTTCCATCACAATGCTGTTTATTTCTCAGTAATCCGCAGGCCCTTTAAACCACCAAACTCGATTGGCCTCATTTAAATGCCACCCTTCCCTGTCAAGAGCTTTTTTGGGGGCTGGGCCAGGAGGTACGGTGGCTGCAGCTATCGACGAGGTTGCAACTTTCTCAGCCAGAATCCTGGGATTAACTCCCTCTGACTTTTCTTCATAACCTGTCTGCCTTCCCCCAAACTGTTGCCTCTGTCTCTCTTAAGCCACACTCCAACGCAAACTGTCCCCAAAGTGCAGTAGCGCTTAAGCCTCTCCGGGCCCCTCGCACCCATCGACGCCGTCTCTAAGGCACCCTGCACACCCAGACCCAATCATCAGCCTCTCCGGGGGTCGCTCAGAGCCGCGCGCGGGGCAGGCAGCACCACCGGCCTCTCCAAGCGCAGCTCTCCGCACCCTGTCTACACCCCGGTCCCTGCGCACCTGGGGCTGCCCCGGGACCCGACCACAGGGTCCGAGCACCGCCGCCGCGGAGGGCAGCGACCGCATGCACACTCGCACGCCCAAACGACCACCCTTCCCGGGGGTTGTCGCTGGCAACAACGCCCGGCCCACCCCACCCGGCCCGGGGATGGGAGGCTGGGGGCGCACGGCGGAGGGAGGGGGCTCCGGGACAATAACCGGCCTGGTGTCCCCTCCCTTCCAGGGAGCGGCGGGCAGGGGGCACCGGGCGCCCGGCCCCAGCCCCCACCCTCTTCCCGGGCCCCCGGTCGGGTGGCACCGCGGCCGAGAGGGGCGGCGAGGGCGCGACGCCCGGCGCCGGGGCGCCTCGGGGTACCTGGTCGATGGGGAGCTGCACGGCGTTGCTGAGGGGCTGCAACAGGGTGGAGCCCGTGGTGCTGGTGGTGGCCATGGCCGGGCCTCGGCGCTCCGACAGCCCGCGCCGCTCGCCCGCTCGCGCTGTGCCGGGCGACGACGAGGATGGGGATGCAGCGGCGCGCCCGCCCCTGGGCCGCCTGCTGTCTGAGCGCGGAGCGGGGAGGGCCGGGGAGGGGCCGGGGGCGGCGCCCGGCTCGCACCTCCCCCTCCGCCGCTGCCTCCGCCCGCGACCGCCGCCCCCAACCGCCCTGCACCGGCGCGGCCCCTCCTGCCGTAGTCCCCGCCGTCCCCGCCCCGGCGCCCCCGCCGCATCCCCCGCGCCCGACTTCCAGCAGCTTCCAGCGCCCCCTCCCCACCTTGCGCGCTCTCGCTCCAGACAGCTGCGCGGCCCAATCGCGGCGCGGCGCCCCGACGCCCGCAGCCAATCAGAGAACGCCGGCCGCGCCACGCGCCTCCTCCGTGCCGAGGACCCGGGTGAGGGGGCTGAGGCGCGGCCCGGGCTGTTGCCGGAGGGCGGTTGGCGAGTGTCATGGGGCGCGCTCCTCGGGTGGGAGCGAGGAAGAGCGTTTTTGCCTCGCACCCCTCGGTTTCTCCTCGTTGGAATGTCGCAGCCCCCACGCCTCCTTAGGAGGGACGGCAGACAACAAAGGGTCTCGGGGTGGCGGCCAAAGGGGCGACGTGAGGGACGCTGCCGAGCCAGCGCAAGGGGAAGTTTGGGGACCAAAGTGGGGGCTGGGAGGACGACAAACCAAAACAGCGACCTGGCTGAGAAGCCCCTTTGTCTGTGAGACTGCCCGGTGAAAGCCCAAAGCTGAGAGCAGCCTCGAAGTCGGACGCTTTCGTCGCTCTCCAGCCTCACCCGGGCCTTTGGGCGGTGGGAGCCGGGCCTGGGTTCGACGCCCGCGGGCGCAGGGAGACCGGCTTCCCTTTGCTGTGTGAAAGTTTAGTTCTTTGGTGGCCAGCCGCCCTCGCTGAAGGCCCCACCTTCCTCCTGAAAAACGCAATTTCTAAGCATCCCTTCGTCCCTTGAGGACAGTCACCCCCAGACTGTTGAAGTCCGCCAGGTTTACGTACCCTGGCAGGTCACGTGTATATATAATCCATTTGCCCCAAACTTCTTGGAAGTAAACCATTTGAGCGCCTTTAAAATGCAAACGTCAACTTCTGTTCAGAAGACTTTGAGGAGAAATGCCACAGCAATTATGAGGACAAATCAAGACTCAAGGATTTGGCAGTTTAACTTTCATAGAAATAACTAATGTTTACTGAGAGTTTAACCACAGCTTTAATACTTTTGATAGAATAGCTCATTTAATTCTCACAATAACTGTGTGAAACAGATACTATTACACACCCTCTGTCAAGGAAATTGAGTCACAGAAAAGTTACGTAATTTGCCCAGGAGCTCACAGCTGATAAGTAGATTGGAATCCAAGTAATCTACATTTAGATCCGACATTACCACTGGGCCTTTCTTTCTGTCACACTTAACGCCCATTCCAGAAATTCCCATCAGCTATCAGTTATACCATTGGCTTGATGACTAGCTTAGAGTCTTGAATAAGAAGACAGCACAGATAAAAATACACCTGCTTTAGTAATCAGTCTGTGGGCTTCCATTTGTCTCTCTGAAAAGGAGGCAGTGAAACTCATCGGTGCAATCCCTTCTTGCTTAGAATTCTTTGATTGGTCTACTCAATCCTTGTTTGGTGGATTCTCAGCTGAAACGGAATAGGGGATAGCAGGAAGAATCAAAAAACAGGAACCTTCATTCCCCCTAGGGGGGCGTTCCAGTGGGAGCTGTAATCAGAGAGCTGCTTATTACAGTATATTAATCCAACAATCCAGACCTCTCTATGAATATTGTATTAGAAAAAACTAATTTTTTCCTTTTCTTCACTTTGGAGAAGTAGAGGAAGTGCACAGGTGGCTGAGCATACAAACTGAAGAAAAATTGAAATACCATTTTAAAAACTTGAAAGGTGGGTGTTGGGAACATATTGCAACCTAAAGTAAGCAGCATGGAGATACAATCTCAGAGCTAGAACAAATAATGTCTGCAAAAAGGAGTAACCCTAAGCTGAATTTTTATTTTAGTCAGACATGACAGAACATAGTCTGTATTTGGGGTAACTACATGAAATTATTTAATACCTAGAATGGTTGGGCACAGTGCCTCATGTCTGTAATCCCAGCACTTTGAGGGGCTGAGGCGGGCGGATCACTTGAACCCAGGAGTGATCCAGACCAGCCTGGCAACATGGCGAAAACCCATCTCTACAAAAAGTACAAAAATTAGCTGGGCGTGGTGGCACATGCCTATAGTCCCAGCTACTCAGTAGGCTGAGGTGGGAGGATAGCCTGAGCCCAGGGAGGATGAGGCTGCAGTGAGCTGTGATCACACCACTGCATCCCAGCCTGGGTGACAGAGTGAGACCCTGTCTCAAAAAAATAAATAGGCCAGGCATGGTGGCTCACACCTGTAATCCCAGCACTTTGGGAGGCCATGGCCGGTGGATTACTTGAGGTCAGAAGTTTGAGACCAGCCAACATGGTGAAACCCTGTCTCTACTAAAAGTACAATAAAATTAGCCGGATGTGGTGGCAGGAGTCCCAGCTACTCAGGAGCCTGAGGCAGGAGAATTGCTTGAACCCAGGAGGAGGTTGCAGTGAGCTGTGATCACACCACTGCACTCCAGCCTGGGCGACAGAGTGAGATTCTTTCTCAAAAAAATATAAATTAATTAATGTATGGCTATATCTATATAGATAGAATAGGGAAGATTTTAGCCATCTGGGGAAATGTTGCTGTGCCAGAGCTACAAAGCTATAGGTAAAATATAGTAAAATAGGAATAATAGCTGAGATTTTAGAATCAAACAGACCTAGTCTCTTCCATTTTTAGCAGCAAGATCTTGGGCAAGTTATTTAACCTTTCTAAGTCTCAGTTTCCTCATGTAAAAATGAGCATAATAATGGCACCAACTCCATGGTTTATGAGGTTATAAAGTTATACTTAAGAGCTCAAATAGTGCTTGGTGCATGATAAAATTGAAGAAAGATTCTATTAGAGTTCTCCAGAGAAAACCAGTTGGATATATATATGTAGACAGAAGTTTATTACTACAGATTGGATTAAGATTATGAAGGCTGAGAAGTCCCACGATCTGCCATCTGTAAGCTGAAGGCCCTGGAAAGCCAGTGGTGTAGGTCCAGTCCATGCCCAAAGGCCTGAGAACCACAGGACACCCAAAGGTGTAATTCAGTTTATGTCCAAAAGCCTGAGAACCAGGAGCAGTGGTATCCCAGGGCGGGAGAAGATGGAGGTCCAGCTCAAACAGAGTGAATTCACCCTTCCTCCACCTTTTTGTTCTATTTGGGTCCTCAACAGATGTGATGATGCCAGGGTATGCGGGGGAGAGAATCTTCTTTACTCAGTCTACCAATTCTAATGCTGATCCATGATCAAATACACATTGAGAAATAATGTCTCAACAGTTCGATCTGGGCACCTTTTAGTCCGGTCAAGTTGACACGTATTAATTCAAGAAATTTAGTATAATTCTGAGAATGGAAACTATTTGTTTCGTATTAAAAATACTACATCCTCATGTTTTTAATGAAGAACTGAAGCTAGCATTTCAAGCTGATAACTCACTGATGGTACCATAAAGTGTATGCAGGCCACACAATTAGCCTGACCAATGTCTGCTAATTAGACCAAAACCTCTTCAGTGGAGATGAAAGAAAAAAGAATTAAACCAATTGTATATAATGCCTCACCACCCTACCTTGGATAACATCCATCCTATAAAAAGCAATTTTTGTGTTAAAACATTTTTTGACCACTTACTGTGTTCAAGGAACTATGTGGGGTGAGGTAAAGGATAAATGATGCATATAATCGAAGAAGAAGAAACAGTTGTATCCACAAATTCACATATTTCAAGAAAAGTACCAAGGAATGTTCTTTTTTTAATGTTGAGAGGAACATGTCTATAAGAAAGAAGCTTAGCTGGAAGTTAAAAGACCTGAATTTTAACCCTAACTTTTCCACCAGATAGCTGTGAACTTTAGAAATTGGGCTTAACTTCTCTGTGCCTTAAGTTTTCCATTGTTAAATGTGAATAATGGTAATAGCAGTGTTGTGACTATGAGCATGAACTTAACTATAGACTCAATTATTTTTTACGTTACTAGTACTATTAGTCTGAGAAATAATAACTACTAGTAAAGGGATCTCAATATAAAAACCATATTGTTAACAAGAATTACTTAGACCAAGGCATAGGAGCACCAGGTAGTGTCCACGTGTGGCAAGATGGCAATGTAGCAGTGCTCTGGTCCTAGCTCCATTGCCCTTGCCTCCTGAAATGGCTGTGATCATTAAAGATTGCTAAAATAAATTTTTTCCTTCCCAACTTATTTTTAACTTTGAAGAAACCACCAAGAAGAAATGAATATTTGCCAAGATGGTTTTGTTTTGTAAAAATAGTATCTGTCATGAAATTAGAGCTCTCAGGCAATTATTTTGCCTATTCTATGCTCCTATACCCTGGAATAATTTTGATTGATGAAGAGCATTGAACTATACACATAATAACAACCCAAGTTAACTAGAGGGGCATCTTTAAGCACTTACAAGCTAACCCTAGGCTGAGACTGGAAAAAATGAAACAAGAATGTCACCCTTTAAGACCTAACATGGTTCAATTAGGACATCACAAAGTAGGCTGAACAAGAGGTAGCAAACAGTGGAAGTCCTGGCTCTACTGTTTTCTGGCTCCACCACTGATGTAGACTGTACCAGCAGTCAAATCACTTATCTTCAATTTCATTGGGAATATGTTAAAAGATTTTAAAAATAAATAATTTCAATGGTCCCCTTTTCCTCTAAAATTATATGATTCCCAAGAATTTCTGGGACTTTCTCCGCCTCTGTGAGACTACAGTCTAGGTTATATTAGGCTAAAAGATGTCAAGTGAAACTATTACTCATCAGTTTGGGAATAGCATTGCTTTCTCATTACTCCACAGGTTCCACGACTACCTCTTAATTTATTACATCTCTAATCAAGCTTTCTTCTTAAAATGTCTATTATTTCTCAGGGGCTACAAAGATTTCTGTTTTGTATCTGTGCATCTGGGGGAGATATTCTCTTTTCCTCATAGATTTATTTGGCGTTTTTATGTGAATGAGTCAAACCTCAATGCAAAGTACACCCCTTTCATGCTTATTTTTATAACATAAGCCTGCAACCTGCAACCCCTGATCCCTAGGTGCAGAAAAATAAAGTTCAAACTCTTTCATGCATTTGCATGTCTGCATAATAGCTTTTATGTCCAAATTATGAAACATCTTAAATATAAATTGCTGTAGCCTCCCCAGATTTCATCACAAGCACCGTCACCACTAGCAGCATTTATTGCATCTGCTTGTGGCACTGCACTGGGGAAGAAGGCTTCATTTTCTCAGCTTGCCTAATATTCCAGATTCTTTCTGTCTATCCATGATTGTGAGAAGAGTCGCCTTCCTGATCATGTTGAGATATCACTGTTCTGCTAAACTGTGTAGTCTGGCTACTAGGGGAGGAGTTTCACCCACCCTCTTCTGCTGCCAGTTCTGTGACAAAGAGAAAGCTGTAAGTTATTCTCCAGCCTGCTGAAGAGTTTTGTGTAGTCCCCAGAAGCCTATCACTTTCAGCAGAATTCCCTCTTTGTAAGTAAATGTGTCAAGCTGCATATTTTGTTATGGGTATTTTATGCCTAAACTCTTTTCCCTTACTATCATTTTATAGATGCTGGGTTTTCGTCCACAGATTACAATACCAGTGTTCTAACTAATGTCAGAGTTCTAGCCAGTGAAAAATTAGAAATGAGAATCATCTCTTCCTGTAATGTCTGGGGTTACCACCTCTAACCTGGTTCTCTTGCCAAAGAACTTGCTCTCCAGGATGGGTGACTCTGGCTAAACATGAGGAACCTGCTAAGGAATGGCCTGATAATCAGATAATAGTCTGGTTTCAGTCTCTTCAAATTACCTTTTAATTATTTTCCACTTGAAATCAGATAGTTATTCCCTCTTATTTAGATTTGTGTGTGTGTACATTCTGATCTAGGCCTAAAATACTGTATATCACAAGACAGTTTTTATTAAAACCACAAAACATTAAATTTAAAGGAAAACCTATCATGAAAGAGATACCAAATGTTCCCGAGGAAGCTGAAACCAATTTGTTATTAAATTTACAAATAATGGGTTGCCGGTTCCAAAGTGAGGATGTAGATCAGGTGGAAATAAACACGAAAGGAGTGTCCTTTATTAGGTTCTTTGTCTGAGACTTTGTCCTTAATTTTGTCAAGGCGTTGGGTGGGAAGGGTTATATTAATAGAAAACACTGGATAAATAAGTTGGGCACTGGAATGAGACTGCCTTAAGTTAGAGGCCTACATATTTGATTTTGGGAAAGTTACTTAACCTTCTTGGGCCTCAATCTTGTCATCTATAAAATGGGAGTTAATAATTTGTCGTGATGTTCAAATAACTTAATACACTTAATGCTTGTCATATTGTAAGTGCTCAATAAATATTAGCCATCATCACCTTCATCATCATCATCATCATCATTATTTCTTACAGCATATGGTTACATTTATCATAGGTACCATATGCTGATAGAAGGTTAGATTAAAAACAAGCTGTTACATGGACTCAAGAAGGGGAACAACACACACTGGAGCCTTTTGGGAGTGGGAGGTGGGTGGAGGGGAGCATCAGGATAAATAGCTAATGCATGCTGGCCTTAATACCTAAGTGATAGGTTGATAGGTGCAGCAGATCACCATGGCACACAATTACCTATGTAGCAAACCTGCATGTCCTGCACATGTATCCCAGAACTTAAAACAAAAAAACAAACAAAAAAACACAGGTTGTTGCTTTAGTCAACTTATCCCATCAGATTGAGGGGGAAAATCACTGAGGGCTAAAATTTAGGGTATAAAGAGTACGTTAAGTGATTTAATAAATTCCTGGCCTACCTCACCTGAAAGCATTAACAAAGTTTTTCACTTACAGAAATAAATAGGGTAACAACTAATTTTGAACTTTTCCTTCTTAAATGCTGGAATATACTGTGGTTAGATGTTTTGCTTTTAGCTGTTAGTATCTATTCTGAGCCTTTACAACCTACACAGTAGGAAAAGGATTTTAAAAAGACAAACTAATTTATATAAAGATTTCGTGGATAAGAACTAAGCAGTGAATGTGTAATTTATAATTTGGAGTACTGTATTACTTTGTGGCACATTTAAAATTATTACTCTGATTGATTATTTTGAAAATTCCAGGCACCATTAGATTTCATCCTTCTGCACAGTATTTCTCTAAATACCATCTCTGAATCCACAAATATTTATCTTTTTTTGGTTAGCATCCAGCTGGTAACCAGTAAAATGATTCTACATTATTCTAGGACAGGAGCCAGGAACTTGGTCTTATTGCATAAAACTACTCTATTCCTCTTTATGTAAAATATATTCCACTACTGGTCCCTAGGTACTTCTTTAAGAGAGCACTTAAAATTGCTCCCTTTGGAGTTGCCTGAATGTCATTGAGAAATAAATTAAAAGACAAAATCAACTCAAGTATGTCTGATACAATCCAACAAGACAGTGTGTCTCAGTGGGGTCCCAGGATCATCTTTATTGGAATCACTCAGTATGCTTATTTAAAATCCAGATTCCTGGGCAATAGTCAACACATAAAGAATCAGAATTTTCTATGTCAGAGTCCGATAATCTGCATTTTATTAGTGCTCATGAGTAATTCCTAAATACCCAGTGAAGTTTAAGAACCATTGCCCTGGGCGCTTAATATATCTTATTCTATTATGAACTTCATTATAATTAAGCAAATACAAAAATAATTCACATATGCTGATCCATATACCAGAGGAAATAATTTAACTAGGTTTTATTGTGTCCCAATTTATAAATAATTAATCCACAATCGTTTCCCTATATTAAAATGTTAATCAAATTTGCTAACATTACATCAGTACTAATAACTATGACAACTAACATTACTAGATTCCATTTTTATTATGTAAATAAAATAAAAATCAACTGGCCAGGGTTCTTATTGATTATATGTAATAAAGATATAAATATTCTTGTATATTTCTGAGTAGCTATGGTTTCTTATAAATTTCAGACACCTGCCAGCTTTGAGATCATGGTTTGAGAGCCAACATTGGCTAGATACACCATACAAGTGATGGAGCTTTTGGACCAGGAAGAGAATTTGGAAGTAAAGGGAATTCATGTAGCACAGTGTTCAGTTTTAAGAGCTTCATCTAGGTGAAGACCCATAAGTAATATATATATGGTATAGCCAAGGTCTTTTATGAAGAAAAAGTAATCATGGACAAACATTGTCAAAGAAGAAAATGAAAAAAGAAGCAGTTAAGAAGTTTTAGGACAGGGCAGGCATTTTTCTCTTTATTTTTTAGATTTCACTTTTATTTGTATTTAAAAATTTTTTTAAGGAAAATAGTACTATAAGCTTTTAACAAAAAAGAGAAGTCCCTGTTCTATGTTTTCTC
>NW_016107316.1:858643-869534 GCF_001604975.1 Cebus imitator
TTTTTTAGTAGAGATGGGCTTTCACCATATTAGCCAGGCTAGCCTTGAACTCCTGACCTCAAGTTATCTGCCCACCTTGGTCTCCAAAAATGCTGGGATTACAGGAATGAGCCACCGTGCCTGGTCAACACTTTTCAACTCTTCTGACTATTTCTATTGAAATTGACCTTCACATTTTCTGGAGTAAAAAAAAAGGATGTTTATAGTGCTATTTCAGGACTTTTCCAATTTAAACACTACACATTGACAACTTATCGGTGGATGATGAGAATATAATTATTTTCCCATTCTCTCTTCAACCTCCCAATATAATTATATTCTCCCAACATAATTATATTACTACTTTGGGTTAAACAAATATTTAGTGTTTCCATTATTATGAACTCATAGATATTATTCAGAGAGGAGCCACATAGTATGTTATGATTATGTTTTCATTCCTCTACAACTTTGTGTTTTTCCCAGAATTAACAGTTGCCTTTCCTTCATCATTCAGTTTTCTATGTAACTATCACTAATTCAAATTCATTTCCAAATCCTACCACAGAACTCTAGAACATGGCCATGTGCACAGAGTGATCTATCAATTCTGTGTTTTTCCAGGTATCCTGGACTCCTGTGTTGTTCTGCTTCACTCTGTCTTGGCCACTCTTAAACCCTAAAGCAAGCCTGCAGCCTAGGATTTTCCTTTGGTGTGATGGATGGATTCCTTGTACTCCTCTCCCATATTGGGACACTTGGATGTTACACAATCAGGAACAACACCCAGTCCCACCATAGGACTGCTCTAAGAGTAATCCCACAGACCCTGCCACCTGCTGTTTGGTACTTAACAATTCTAGGAACCAGATAGTATGTGCATTCTCAGTGGCAATGAAAATTGGTTTTAGGAGATTGGGGGTAATAGATATTTATATAAAATATAAGTAGGTAAACAGTATATCTATGATATTCAAATTTCATGGGTAGGGGTAGTTAAGGGAAAATATGTCTAAAAAGGCTCCACAGAGGAGCAATAATAACAAGAAAAAAGGATGAGAAACACAGATGCCAGAGCCTTTGCTGCAGGTGCCCAGAATATGTGCTACCTCTGTGTGGTTAGAATTTCACATCTCCAATGCCCAAATCTCTCCTGGGTGAGTTTGCCTGATGGACCTCAGCGACGTGCAGAGCTGCTGCTGCAAGGGAGCCTGGGAAATACACTTTTTCTTTCTAGTGCCTAAAGCAGAGGAAAGCTCTTAAAAAGGGGATGAGGGAGTGGGGGTCTGTGATATCTGCCCAAGATGGGTCTAGAATTTTAGATCGAAACTCTTACCACTTAAAATTTTGAAGGCATTGCTCCATTTTCTTATAAGTTCCAATGATGCTATTAAGAAATGCCATTTTAATTCCTGATTCTTTAGATGTGACCTGGTTTTTAATTTTTCTTCCCTCTCTGGAGATATTCTTTTTATCACTGATGTTCTGAAATTTTAATAATCTGTTATAGGGTGGGTCTTTGCTATTCATTGGACTGGGTATTTTGTGGACTCTTTTGATCTAGAAACACATGACCTTCAGTTCAGGAAGTTTTTCATGTTTCTTTGAGAATTGTCTTCTCTTCATTTTTACTGTTCTCTCTTTGTGCAATTCTTATTTGTAGGATATTGGATTATCTGGATTAATACTCTAATTTAATTTTTGACTCTATCTCCAGCTCTTTGTCTTTTCTTCTATATGACTTTCTCAACTTTATCTTCCAACCTTCTCCTGATTTATTTTTTCTTTATTTTTCATTAAATTGTTTATAAAAAATATATACATTCCACTTATTGAATATTCTTGCAGTAAATAAAAGTAACAACATGAAATAACAATGAAATATGTTTTATACACTTAAAAAGTTTATGTTATGAGAAAGGGGGTTTGTACAATAAAATAAACAAAAAACAAATGTGAGCAAGCACCCAAAACACATCCGAATGTCTGTGCAAAGACTATTTCCATCAACTAGCCCACTGCACATTAGTTTATGTAACTCCTCAATCAACCACTTCAGAAATATAAGTGAGAACATTAAGAAATATGAGACCTACCTCATGTTTCTGATTTTCACAATATCAGTGCCCAACTCATACCATCTTTACTAGCTCTAAATGTTGAATGTTTTCAAGGTAAAAAGCAAACAATTCTTGTAAACTGCTGAGCAGTTTTCACTGAAATAGTGAATTTCACTATACTTCAGAATTTGTTGGCCAGGTGTGGTGGCTCATGCCTGTAATCCCAGCACCTTGGGAGGCCAAGGTGGGTGGATTACTTGAGGTCAGGAGTTCAAGACCAGCCTGGCCAACATGGTGAAACCCCACCTCTACTGAAAATACAAAAATTAGCTGGGTGTGGTGGCAGGTGCCTGCAGTCCCAACTACTTGGGAGGCTGAGGCAAGAGAATGGCTTGAACCCAGGAGGCGGAGGTTGCAGTGACCCGCCAGCCTGAGTGATAGAGCGAGGCATCGTAACAAATGAAGAAGAAGAAGGAAGAAGGAAGAGGAGGAGGAGGAGGGAGAGGAGGAGGAGGGGGAGGAGGAAGAAAAATTTGCCATAACTTATATTAAAATAGGCCGAATAACAAAGAACACCAAATAGTATCAGCACAAGTAATGTCTACACATATTAAAGTATCCATTTAAACCATGTTCTAGTGAAATAGTATGTCCACTAAGTCAATTTTATAAGTCATTACACATAACATGATATCAAAGAATATGACTTTATCTATCAGGTGCTTCCAAATACCTATTCCCAAATTAATATTTGTGCACTTATTAAGACTTACAGTTTACTTAGAAAAGTAAAACAGAAACACACACAAATGCATTTTTATAATTTACAATATTTCATGTTACACATGAGCAATGTTCAGAGTTAAGTTTTAAACCAAGTTTACTTTTAGGGGAAAAACCTACAGTAGTATTTCTAATGCTCAATTTCTTCTTAAGATTTGAAAACATAAACCCAATCGGAATAAAGATATTTGTCAAGGTTTTTTGGGGTGTAAACATTTTGTCAGGCAAACAATTTAGTATGAAAAAAATTGACCTTCATTTAGAAATATATACAATCTCTTAATAAGGCCCTGGACTTCCAAGCTGAAATACGGCTTGCATTTCTAGAGAAGATATATGCTTTATTTAAAGGGAGAAGGTGAGTTATAAATTCACCAACATGTTGAAAATGCATTAGTTTCAGAAAAGCCAATACTCTTCTGAAGATGGTGGTGGTGGATTAATATGTGGATGCACATGTCAGAAAATATTGCTTCTCCCCTTCAATCGTATTCCTGTAGAAAGTAAAATACATCTTTGACCCTGGTCAGTGGTCTTATGTGATGGCTGGGTTAATGTATCTGATTTTATATATGCAATCCAACCATTTCCTCCCCAGATGTCCTATTCACAGAGTCAAAAAATATAGATCTATTTAGAAGTAATAGTGACAGAGCCAGATGAACCATTACTCCTTGTTGCTAACAAAGTAGAAATTCTGAACAATGTTTTCACCCACGGCTGTTTTGATATCTGTAAGAGCTTCAGCACAAGCTAAAATTCTCACTAACCTTTAAAAAATAGCAATGAAAACGATAAGCTCAATCATGGAAAGTTTACCACTATTCCTGATATACATTCAATCAACCAATACAAAGCACAAGCTCTGTGATGCAGTAGAGAGAGAGCAGGGCACCAGAGTGATGCAGAATTATGCAGAAGAAGAAGATTCCTTCTGTGGTCTTGACTATTCTAATTTACTATGTGTGCCCCCATCTGGAGAACAAAACAAACCTGATTCAACCAGAATGGATAAGCAGAGTTAGCTTTCATGGTCCTAGTATTAGAAATTTTAGGTGACACAGCTTTGGTCTTTAAAATTTGCACAGATGACAAAATAAAAATAAAATCCACTCATCAAAATAACCAGATGACTCATTCAGTTGTTGGAGAATAGTTTTAAAGGCATGTAAAATTTATTTTATAAAGATTTCTCTAAGTATTGGTTATTGTTCATTGATTCATTTATTCACAAAATATTTATTGAGTTCCTAAAATATCAGATACTGTGTTAATCACCGGGAATATCAGAGTGAACAAGAATGGCAGGCCTCTGAAGAGTGGAATACTTTATGTTTACTGAGGAGATTCTAGAAACATATGGAACAGCGTTTCTATGAACTGCAAACCTCCTTTACCACATGTTTAACCTCCACACACATGCCACTTCACTTTATTCTAATACACACTATGAAAGATTTGACAGTTGGGAAGCATGCTGCTCAAATACAATTTTTGTTATCTAAAATGTTTCTAAAGATCATAAATAGAACATAAGGTACATTTTGTTCCTACATCAGTGGATCAAATCTTTTCAAAAACAGCTGAAATCTTTTAAATTTTTTATATGATAGTACATTAAATAGGCATAAAATAGTGGTCAAATTAAGAGAACTTACTTTAATCAATTAAAGAGAAGGACTCCTTTTATGTCCATTGTTTTAATATATATATTATTAATATATACATATATGTATATATAATATATTTTATATATTTATATATGTATATATTATATATATACATTATTGTATATATTATACACATATATTTATAATATATATAAATATATTTGTGTGTGTGTGTGTGTGTGTGTATATATATATATATATATAAAAGACAGGGCCTTCCTCTGTTGCCCAGGCTGAAATGTAGTAGCATAATCACAGCTCACTGTAATCTCAAGCTCCTGGGCTCAAGTGATCCTCCCGCCTCAGCCTCCTGTGTAGCTGGAACTATAGGGAGGCACCACAGTCCCTGGCTAAGCTTTAAAAAATAGTTTTGTAGAGACAGGATCTCTTCATGTTGTCCAGGCTGGTCTTGAACTTCTGGCCTCAAGCTATCCTCCTGTCTGGGCTGCCCAAAGCACTTGGATTACAAGAATAAGCCACCACAACCATCCCTCATTATTTTAATCTTTCAGTAACAAAATGTGTATTTGAACGAGACTTCTTATAGCTTCAAATTGAAAACTAACAATGTTGACTACTCTCTCACTGTATTTCAGCAGTTTTTAGCCCTGAGGGGGAGGGGAGAAAGAAGACTGAAACTCTATGGGCCTTTGTTCAAAATCATTAGTGGCAAAAATAAGGTAAGACATAAGAAATGAACAATTATTAAATGAACTTTAAACTACCAGGAACCTTGGGCACACTTAATTACCTTCACCAAGTATCTTGCAAATGTATTTGTCTATATATCAGTCTATCCACACCCCATCTTGCAAATACATTTGCAAGATGGGGTGTGGATAGACTGATATAAAAGGTGGAGTGTGGTTAGACTGATATAAAACCAACTTAACTGCTTAAAAAGACAACCTAAGTGTCTGGGGTCCCAGGACTCAGCTTTCTCTGTGCCTCCATCCAAAGTCATTATCATGGGATCCAGGGTAAAGAAAACTCTTCAAATGAAACAAGGAAAGGATCGATGAATAGTTCAACAAATGTCTGCAAAATGTCACTTCTAAGACTCTTGGACCTCCCTCCCCAAAATTATTGTTTTTTTAATTGGAAAAAAAAAAAAAACTTGTATTTACTTAGAAGCATTTGGAATGTCAACAAAATAGCTGCAACTTTTTTTTTCTTTTTGCAATTTCAGAGTGATATTCAGAACAACAATGCTAACACAACAATTATTTCCTATAAGCTGCATCAGAAACAACTGAAGATGAAAAAACTACCTTTCTCATATATAACTAATTTGTGCTGAACACCAACAAGAACCTGCTTTACATTTCCACGTCGATTTACAATCCCCATACTGTACCAGGCAAGGTTAGTGGCTACTGAAAACACCACCATGACAGGGTTATTTAAAGACATGTTTGATAATGTAACTATACAAAAAAAGACACTGTACAGTTTAAAAACAAATCTTAGCCTTACATTTCAGAGTTTTTTTCTCTAAAAGGAGTGAATTATGTACAGGGTGGTTAAATGCTTTGTAGACAAGAAAAAACCTGCACTAAAACCAACTTAGTCATCATCTTCTTCATCTTCCTCCTCCTCATCGTCCTCTTCATCTTCCTCCTCTTCTTTCTTTGCTTTTTTCAGCCTTGATGACTCCTTTTTTATCTGCTGCATCCGGTTTTCCTTTAGCTGGGTATGCAGCAATAAGCAATATCCTTTTTGTGTTTTTCCTTCAGCTTTGCAGTCTTCTTTTACAAGGCTGCCTGTCACCAGCAGCACCATTGCTCCACTCTTCTCTCAGTTTCTTTGCGACATCACCAATGGACACACCAGGATATTCTCCTTTAAAGTTGCGGTGCTATTCAGAACAGAACAAGAAAAAGGTCAAAGGAGGCCTCTTGAATCCATTGGGATCCTTGAGCTTCTTTTTTATTTCTCCTTTGGGAGGGTTGTAGGTTTCATTTCTCTTTCGTAACAGGCCTGTCCGCCTGTACCATGTCCTCAAATTTTCCTTTCTCTTTAACTGACATGGCCTTTCACTTCCCTGGAGTACTCCTTAGAAGGCTCTGAGAAGCTGACAGAAGCATCTGGATGCTGCTTCTTGTGCTCCTCCTGGCCAGTTTGCACAAAGGATGACTATGATGACATTCTGCCTCTCGGCTTTTTAGGATCCCCTTTGCCCATGGTTAGTTACGTTTCCTCGGCAAGGCATAGCTTTGACCCATGCCTTTCTGGCTCTAATGGGCTCCTGGTGCAGTCTCTATGGAACTCAATGTACTGCAATGGCTGTTGAACCGCTTTTAATAGCTGCAACCTGGTATCATATCAATGGACATATATACACACATTAAAAATCTCAAAATTGGCTGGGCGCAGTGGTTCAAGCCTGTAATCCCAGTACTTTGGGAGGCTAAGGCAGGTGGATCACCTGAGGTCAGGAGTTCCAGAGCAGCCTGGTCAATATGGTGAAACCCTGCCTCTACTACAAATACAAAAAATTAGCCGGGTGTGGTGGTGCATGCTTGTAATCCCAGCTACTCAGGAGGCTGAGGCCGGAGAATCACTTGAATTCGGGAGCTGGAGGTTGCAATAAGCTGAGATGGCACCACTGCACTCCAGCCTGAGCAACAGAGCGAGACTCTGTCTCAAAAAAAAAAAAAAAAAAAAAAAAAAAAAAAAAAAAAAAAAAAAAAAAAAAAAAAAAATCCCAAAATTGTTTACTAACTCCAAAATTCTTCACATTTTCATTTAGAACATTCAACGGCTGAAAAATAATCACACAAATATTGAACCACTGATTTTAGAACAGGAAGAGCCACCTACTGCCCTCCAATTTAACCAACAGGAAAACTGAGGCACAGAGACGTATATTAATTTGCCATGTTCACGGAGCAACTGAGCAGCAAATCTTGGTATCCAGAGCTTCCCAGACCCCATGCAGAGAACTTACCCTGTGCCAGCATTCTGCAAGGGACACGAGAGAGTTACAAAGAGCATGCAGAGAACCACCCATGAAACTGAGAAGGCAAAATCCAGACTTCTACACCCCAAACAACCTGCGACAACTACCAACACCAGACTGTACATGATCATTAAAAACAAACAAACAAAACAGCAAAGTGCTATGGGATTTAGAAAGGAGCGATGATTTAGGTCTGAGAATTAAACAGTTTCATGGACTGTATCTTAGAATGGTAGAACTTCCTAACTTTTGTTTGAAAATAATTTCAGCCTTAAAATCATTATGAAAATAAAAACAGTGCAAGGAACATTTGTATACCCTTTATCCAGATTTGGATTTGCCTGTTGTCAACAATTTTACCCCATTTGCTTTATCATTGGTGCTTGCTGTTTATTTATTTCTTTATGCACACTTTAAAACAATTATTTAAGAGTAAGTTACATACATTACGGCCCCGTTACCACTAAATACTTCAATGTATATTTTTGAAGATTAGGATTTTTTCTTAAATAACCACAGTACAGTTATCAACTTCATAAATTATATTGATACATAATGCATTTCTCTAATCTATCAATCTATAATCCATTTCCCAATTTTGTCCATGGATCTAGTAGCCTATTTCCCGGTGCAGTATCCAGGCCAAATGTTGCATTTGTTATGGAGGCTCTCTAGCTTCCTTGAATCCACAGCCTTTCTTTGCCCTTTATGACACAGATGCTTTGGGAGACTATAGTTATAGTTGCCACTATTTTTTCTTTTTACCATTATAACAGTACTCATTTGTGCTTATCTGCTGTTCCTTTGTGGTCACACTGGGGTGATGTGTTCTTGGCCAAACACGGCACAGGCAATGTGGTGTTCTTTTCAGGGTATCAAGCCTGGTAGCACATGATATCTACCTGTCCTTCATCGGTGATGTTCATTTTGATCATCTGGTTAAGGCATTATCTAATCTTTCCAGTCTATAACTGTGATTTATTTTTCTCCCTTGCAACTAATAATGAGTTTTATTAAGGACTGGCACATTAAGAACTTATGAATATCCTGTTTCTCATCAATATTTCCCTTACACTTAGCAGCTGTTAATTGCTGGAGCCAACATTTAACATTGATGGTTACAAAATAAGGATATTCCAACTCTAACACTCCCACTATGTTTTCCATTTGGCTTTGGCATTTTCGTATAAACAAAACCCCTCCCTCTTTCTCTGTCTATCTGTATCTATCTATCTATGTATATATGTATATGTGTGTGTATATATATATACACCTAATTGGCTGGGGCACCTCAGTGTTCCTCTATGCAGCCTCTGTCTCCAACAGGATAGCCTGACTTCCTCACATTGTGGTTCAGGGATCCAAGAGAAAGAAGGCAGAAGGCTGCAGGCTTTTTACACCCTTTGCTTAGAACTAGTACAGTGTCACTTTCATAGATCCAAATGTCACAGATCAGTCCAGTTTCAATGGAGGGGAAATGCACTGCACCTCTTGGTAGAAGGAGAAACATGCATGCGTAGAGATGGGCAGGATTCTTGTTAGCCATCTTTGCAGTCAACCACGCCCTCCCTTACCCTTTTCATTTCTAGAAGTAAGTTAGTAGTTTTTGAGTTCCAACATGGAAAAAAAATGGGGATTTTCAGATAGCTGAATGAGAAAGACTTACGTGAATTTTATTTCACCTCTAATAGAAGAGTGCCCTCAGTGATTGATCAATAAATTCTTGTTCACTACACTGAATGAAAATTTTCAACATGAAAGATGAAGAGAAATATTCCAAAGTTATTGGAATAATTTGTACAGGTATCTTAAGAAACAAAAATTTAAAATTCCAAACTAAATAAAATTGAGGCGCTGGACAAGTTCCAAGGTAGATATGTAGTAATGATGTTTTAAGAAGAAATTATCCATTAGGAAAGCTTGAAAAAAATCAGAGACTAGGGGCAGAAAGGTAGGTAGCTAGGAAAAGGGATTTGATTTTTTTTTTATTCTTTCTAATATTGTTTCCCATTTTTAGCATGACAGAATAACAAAAGCAACAAAACAACCATTACTGTATTTCAACATAAATAGAATCTTGATTAAAGTGGTAAATGAGGAAAATGATCTTACTGAAAATCCATTTTTTATGTAATGTGCAACAAATGCTGTGCTATGGACCAGTAATGGAAAGATGAAATAAGACATAGCCCTTCCCTTCAGGAGCTCAAAGTTAGATGCTAACAGATCATTATCATACAACGGGCATAATAGAGGCATGGCAGCACGTTAAGATGCCGTAGATACAGCCTGTCTGGCAATATTTGAATGCTATTCAGCAAAGGTGTGAGAATATAACTTTATGTACAAATATCATAAACTTGATGGTCCTTTTAATCCTATACAAAGTCCTTTTGGGCTGGGCCTGTAATCCCAACACTTTGGGAGGCAGAGGCAGATGAATCACCTGAGGTCAGGAGTTCAAGATCAGCCTGCTCAACATGGTGAAACCCTGTCTCTACTAAAAATACAGAAATTAGCTGGGCATTGTGGTAGGCACCTGTAATCCCAGCTACTCGGGTGGCTGAGGTAGGAGAATCACTTGAACCTGGGAGGCGGAGGTGGCAGTGAGATGAGATTGTGCCACTGCACTCTAGCCTGGGCAACAGAGTGAGACTCAATCTCACTAAAAAAAAAAAAAAAAAATTGGCAACAGAATATTTGCCTTGGTTTTATTTTTATTTTTCACCTTTTTATTTTGGAAATTTTCAAACATTGGTAAAAATAGAGAAATGCTGTGATGAATACCTACATATCTATCACTCAGCTTCAATAATTATCAACATGGACCAAATCTTCTTTCATCTATACATCCCACTCTCCTGTCTCCCAGATGGATAACTAGCGCAATTCCCAGACATCATATTATTTAATCATAAACACTTCTCTTTGTATCTCTAGAAGATACACATGTAAAAATATTAAGAATAGAACCTTAATGTCATCTAATATTAGCCAGTATTCAAATTTTCTTGGTTGTCCTATAAAAATCTTTTTGGTATTTTGTTTGTTTGAATCAAGAGATAGTCAAGGTCTGGCCAGGTATGGTGGCTCACAAATGTAATTCCAGAACTTTGGGAGGCCAAGGCAGGCAGATCGCTTGGGTCTAGTACAGTGTCACTTTCATTGATCAAAATGTCACAGGTTAGTCCAGTTTCAAGGGAGGGAAAATCCACTGGCCCAGCCTGGTTAACATAGTAAAACCCTGTCTCTACTAAAAATACAAAAAGTAAGACAGGCATGGTGGTACAGGCCTGTAGTCCCACCTACTTGGGAGGCTGAGGCAGAATAATCACTTGAACCCAGGAGGAGGAGGTTGCCGTGAGCCAAGATCGTGCCACTGCACTCCAGCCTGGGTGACAAAGCGAGACTCCACCTCAAAAAAAAAAAAAAAAAAA
>NW_016107316.1:869567-898061 GCF_001604975.1 Cebus imitator
AAAAGAAAAGAGGGAGAGAGAGTCAAGGCCCATGTGCTGTATTTTATCAATACCTCTTATGTCTCTTTAAATATATAATCATTATCCCTCCCTCTTTTCTGACTTCTTTCTTTTTCTTCTTTGTTGTTGTTGTTGAGGAAACTGAGTCATTGATTCTACAGAATTTTTCAGTCTGGATTTGGACAGTTGCATCCCTGTGGTGTTGTGTAAAATGTTCCTCTATCTTCTGTATTCCTGTAAGCTGGTAGTTAGATCTAGAGCTTTACTCAGATTCAGGGTTGCTTGTGTTGGCAAGAATCTTCCATACATGGTAATGTGTACTTCCTATTGCTTCACTTCAGGAGACATGGAACATTTGGAGATATATATATATATTTTTGGTGATGTTAAGACCAGACAGTGGGTTTAGGTGTTAATTGCCTGATCCTTCCTTTACAATGTTCCTCCATCAGCCTTTGAATTAATGGTTTCAACTGCTGAGATTTATTTTTAATCTTATGCTTTGATGATTTGATGACATCAGCTATATAGCTTCTTTTATATTCCCTAACTAAAAGCTAAATTCTTTCCAGAAGTACATATATGTAACAGTACAGAAGAAAGAGTAGAGAATCTTCATCTCAATTTATTCAGTATTTAGCTGTCTAAACTCCAATAAATCAACTCTTATGTCTGTCTCATTTCCTCATCTGTAAAATGAGGGAGTTACTAGATGATTCCCAAGTTAATTTGTAACCCTGAAATCTTGTGGTTACAATTCCCCCAGACTGTCGTAGGAATGGTACTGGCTCCAGACACAGCATTTGGCCTTTGCCCATGTATACACAGGTTCCACCCACTTCTCTGTCTAAATAACTTCAAGGGTAAAAAATCTAGAGTGAAAATTTTTGTTGTTCCTGTTGACACATGAATAAAATGTTGATACTGTAGCTTCTGAGGCTGCAATAAAAGCTCTGCAAGCTCTAAGCAGCAAAACCAGCATTACTACTGCTCAGGCAGGGGAGGAAAACAACTCCACCAGTTAATCTAGCTTTCTGTTTTGTTTTTTGAATGATATTTTACATTAAAGTCACTTAAGTCTTTAGAGGTTTTAAAAGAAAACAGTCTTGGGCGTACCTGTTGAAAGAGAAATTTCTTAGCGAATTCTTATTTTTTGCATGACAGTAACTTTGGTGTTATTACCATTTTTAGATGCCTGAACTTTTTTCTAGTGACAGTTTCTTTACTTCAAAGTCTACGGCTACAAAACCTGTATTTCTTGACGTGTAAAGAGTAATATACTTTATTTATTTAACATGTAATCACCATATAAATATGCTTACAATGTATATTAGGTATCTAACAGTCCCCTCAAATCAGCAGTTTAAAATGCACACAGGCAAAAGAAAACATAAATCATGGCTTTCTGTTAAAAGAAAAATCAAACAAATGTTGAAAGACCCATAGGAAAAGCAGCCAGATTTCTCCCATCTAAGGATGTATAGGTTTAAAAACGAAGCACAAAAATACTCATCTGTGTTCCATAACGTTTGTCTGCATTAAACCCAATTAACATTCTGACCACATTTTATGAGCCAGATTGCCCTTCAGTGTCAGGGAAAAATGTCCCCGCAAGAGCCAGCAATATAACCCTCTGTTTCGTTTTGCAAATCTAGATGCCCTAAATGGATTTGAATTAAAAACTCTTTAGTTGAGAACTATCTTTTGATCTTCTAGAATGCAGATTATGTCTCATGTTAAATTCTGATTATCCTAAGCAGAATAAGAAGAATGGTAAAATCTGAAGCTAAGGGGAAAAAAATCTGGGTTCATTTGTGAACTACCTCAGACTGAAAACATATTTTGGAGAATGTTTATTATATAAGATATTCTTTTGAAATGTGTATAATTAACATATATTAAAGGAAGTAAGGCAAAATTAAGTTGAGGTTTATCTTCCACTTGATCTAGCAAAATATGCCTTCAGTGAGCATGGACATTTTGTCTAAAGTTTGCTTAGAAAGAAGAATCTTTACTGAAAACAATATCCTTGATTAAGGTTTTGGTGTGAAAAGGTCTTTAGCTGATAATATGGAGAAATACAAAAAAGATAGGAAGTTATGAAAAAAGGGACTACAAGCCCACATTTCAAATGGCATGGGCTCCACTGCTGTCTCCAGAAAGGGGACATCATGATGGACATGGAGTTTGACCAAGTTGGCCCTTGCAATGATTTGTGACCCACAGTGACAACCTGCCCACCAGGGGAAGGAGAACTTTTGGGGAAAAAGTGTGAGAAACAGGTCCTCAATTCTGAACTGGACTCTTGGTAATGAACTCAAAGTGTCAGAAAAACAACTCTAAGAAGGTGTCCCCATTTTTTTAGGGGAGCAATGAAGGAAGACATATCTGTGTACATGAATTTACATTTCTATTCTGTCCTCTTTAAAAATTGATTTGATGCACAGTATCATAAAAGTTATGACTATAATAAACAATATACAACAAAAATAAAACTATCAAGTATTAGTGAGGGAACATAAGAAAAAATCATAGAAATTTTGGGCTGACCTATCAATCAACCAGTGGGTAAAGAAAATGTGGTGTATATATACTATGGAATACTACTCAGCCATAAAAAGGAACAAAATAGTGGCATTCACATCAACCTGGATGGAGTTGGAGACCATTATTCTAAGTGAAGTAACCCAGGAATGGAAAACCAAACATTGTATGTTCCCACTTATAAGTAGAAGCTAAGCTGTGAGGACACAAAAGCAAAAGAACGATATGATGGACTTTCGGACTCGAGGGGAAGAGGGGTGAGGGGTAAAAGACTACACATTGGGCACAGTATACACTGCTCATGTGAGGGGTGCACCAAAATCTCAGAAATCACTACTACAGAACTTATCCATGTAACCAAACACCACCTGTTCCCCAAAAACCTATTGAAATAAAAAAATTAAAGTTAAAAAATAAAAAAGAAATCTTGGGCTGAAAACAACACATGAAAAAGTGCTCAACATCGCTAATCACCAGAGAAGTGCAAATTAAAACCACAATGAGATATCATCTTACTCCAGTCAGAATGGTTATTATTGAACAGTCAGAAAACAACATATGTTGGTGTGGATGTAGAGAAAAGGGAACATTTATACACTGTTAGTGGACATGTAAATTAGTTCATCCTCTGTGGAAAACAGTATGGCAATTTTTCAAAGAACTAATTACCATTCAACTCAGCAATCCTACTAATCCTATTACTGGGTATCTACCCAAAGGAAAAGAAATCATTATCTAAAAAAGACATCTGCACTTGTGTATTTATCGCAGCACCATTCACAATAGCAAAGTCATAGACCAACCTATGTGTCCATCAATTGTTGATTGGATAAAGAAAATGTGGTACATATACACCATGGGATACTATGCAGCCATGAAAAAGGACATCTTGTCCTTTGCAGCAACATGGATGAAGCTGGAGGCCATTATCTTAAGTGAACTAACTCAGAAACAGAAAATCAAATACCTCGTGTTCTCACTTAAAAGTGGGAGTGAACCAGTGGGTACACAGGGACAAAATATGGAAATAATAGACACTGGGGACTCCAAAAGAGGGGAGGGTGTGGGGCTGAGAGTTGAAAAATTACCTACTGGGGTACAATGTTCAGTATTTGGGTGATGAGTATACTATCGACCCAATCCCCACACAATATACCTATGTAACAAACATGCCTATGGGCTCCTGAATCTAAAACACAATTGTTTCAAAAAGTGGAAAATTTGAACATTGAAATCCTATGTCATTCATCTTTTGTGAGGAAATGTTTTTGTACCTATGTGCTTTAGGGGCTTGACATTAGTCATTTGGTTAACCCTAGGAAAGGACACAAACTGAATCTTCTTAAATGAGGTCGTTTTTATTATTAAATTTTTTGGTATTTTTGTGTAAAACTAATTTAAAAGATTCTATCTATTCTGATTATTTTTCCCTCTATAAGGAAGTAATATACTTCAATGTTATCAATTCTTGTACCTATTTGTTAACATTTCCTTAAATGTAATTTCTCTAGATGTTGTAAGTGAAAAAAAAAAAAAGAAGAAGAAGAAGAAGAAGAAAGAAATCTTGGGCTGAGAAAATCTACTGCAAATAAGCACATAATTGGCTCTCAGTTTCTTGGGCACAAAGACAAAGAGAAAAACACATTGGTTACATATTTTTCATTGTCTTAGGAAATGAAGCACTCCAGTCCATCATGCAACAAATGTTTTCTGGCTCTGGGGTCTGCGAGCAACTTCTCAAGTGGGTGGATTTAGTGAGCAGCACGCTGGACGATGTACCCCCGTCTTACAAGATAGGCACAGAAGTTCTACTCATGACTGTTTCTTATGAAGCTAAACCATGCTATGAAGCTTTTCTTCTGTGATGAAGGTGCCAAGAGGACACAAGTTGGAGCCAAGCTTACTAGAGACTCATCTTGACTAAAACTCGGGGAACCTTAAGGAACAGGGTCCTTAGCAAATGACAGTTGTCTCAGCTGGACTTTTGAAATGAACTATGTTCAGACAGTTCATAAGTTGAGTCTCCAACAAGTAGCTGAAAGTCAGATAACCAATATTATAACTGAAGGGAGAGCCACATGCCCCTGTTACCAGATATGTAAGCAGCAGCTCACCCTTTCATGAACACTGAGGCAACTGCGTTGTACTCTCACCAGAGGGGAGGCTGTCTCCTCCACCCTGGAGGTGGCCACAGACACACAAAGATACTTTAGTCATATAGATTTCTTATTTTTCAGATTTGGTTTTTTCCACTGGAACATTTGAAAGTCAATTTTACATCAGAGTGGATCCACATTGAATATCCCTGGAGGTTATTTCCAACCTTTCCATCATTATTTAAAGTGTATCTTTCAAAAACTTCTTTTTGGTCTAATTAATATTAGCTTTTCTAAAAAGTGGTTTCATCATTTATTATACTCCAATGTGCTTTTTCTCTATATTATACAAAAAATTATCTACGTTCTTGTTATTAAAAAATTATGCAAATGGTATATTAGAATATTCAACATGATGTATTTTGATGAGACGATTGGTGATCGGCAATGTTTTGTGCCTTGTAGGAGTTATTGTGGCTTTATCTTATTAACATGACTTCTAGCTATTATCCTATTTCTCTCCTGGATGCAGATACGTGCATATACAGGATCCACTAAGATTGCTGTTGTGAGAATGTATTCTGTGTATGTGACCACAATGTGAGTCGTAAGATAGAGCAACTGGTGGAACGAGATAACTGCTTCCCCCTGAAATATGCCCTGCTTAGAAATGTTGACCAGATTGTAGGGAACTCAACCAATCTCTTTAAGTAAAAAGTAGATAGATTAGGAAAACAGCCACAAGGTTTGACACACCATCAATGGCTTTTTTCACCTTTCCCTTTTCTTTTCATGGTATAAGAAAACAGCATAATTGCAGGATCTGCCTGTCTTGCTGCCACCCTAGACTGCCTCACATGTAAGTTCCCCCTGAATAAATGTTTGACCACCCCCCAAACCAGACTGGTCTACCTCTTTCTTTGATCTGAGCTTGCTCTCTGCCTAAAGAGGGCAGTTTTCTGTTCTGGCAGGTTTTCTCAATAATTGCATTTTCCAATATGACAGTGATTACCCAGATGTGGCTATCTAAATTTAAATTGATTAAAATAAAAAATTCCATTCTACTAAGATTCAGTTGCAGTAGCCACATAAAGAGCTCAATAGTCCCCCGTGGCTAGTGCTAGAGTATTGGACACAGCAGAGAGATAAAGGAGAGAGATTTCCATTTTCATTATCATGAGAAATTCTACTAGACAGCACATCATCAAGAAATAAAATGGATGAGCTATTAGTATGATAAATAATATCTATAAAGTCATAGCTGTGCTGCAGAGTAGTGGAATTGATGACAATTGGAATATACCTGAGACTCAAAGAGAAAGATTTTGGTCTAACCAGAAAATGAAAAATGTTTAAAATGGTAGTTCATTTGGAGGTAGAGGTAGAAGTAATGTGTGTTAATTACAAGGACTGTAACCATCAAGATCAATGTCCTGGAGAAGGACAATCATCTGACCAAATGGGAGTGGGGCAGGAAGTGCCTGGAAGTGGGTATTTGGTTCGGGTTTTCTACTTGTTGCACCAAAAAGTATTCTTTGGTCCGTATACTCAGGAAACTATGGGTTTAACAGAGCCAGACGGGTTTCTTTACTCTCAGATCTCCTCTGAGTCTTTAGTATCTTGAGAGCCGTAGGATTTACCCAGGGTTTCCCAGTCTTATTTGAATTTGGGGTCTTTTTCTAACGTGAATCATGTTCTGGGGAAACCCTTTGGTTGAGGACGTGGCTGAGGACAGCCTTCTCTTTCAATTCCCTCTTGTACCACACTGACTCACCCTACCCCTGCTCATCCCCAAACACCTGTGTAACTTACAACATGACAGGGGTTCCATGGCACTCTGCCCATCAAGGAGATTTCTTTGTTTTGAAATGTGCTCACCTATCTGCTCATGACATGGCTGTGATCTCACCTTCCACCAATATTTCATCTTCTGGAGAACACATTTGCCCACAAGGGTGTTCTGCCCAAATGACAGCTCTGCACATATTGCCAAAGTGTCATGGAAACGTTTCAAGCTGGATGTCAAAAATCAAGTTTTAGGCTGGCACAATGGCTCACACCTGTAATCCCAGCACTTTGGGAGGCCAAGGCGGGCCAATCACCTTGGCCAAAAGTTCAAGACTAGCCTAGTCAATGTGATGCAACCTCATCTCTGGTAAAAACCAAAATTAGCCAGGCATGGTGGTGGGCACTTGTAATCCCAGCTATTCCAGAGGCTAAGGCAGGAGAATTGCTTGGACCTGGAAGGTGGAGGTTGCAGTGAGCCAAGATCACACCACTGCACTCCAGCCTGGGCAACAGGAGCAAAACTGCATCTCAAAAAAACAAAACAAAACAAAACAAATACAGAAATCAAGTTTTACACTGAGGAGGAAAAATAAGGTGGAGAGAAGAGAGGTTAATGATAAGCAGGTAATTAAGGATTGTTGAGTCCTGTAAAATCTTGAAGGGTATTGTACAGTAGCCTGGGAGGAATAATCAAGTACATGAATAGTGGCCTGAGCACGCAGTGACCTCTACGGGTTTGAAGAGAACAAAAGAGTGATTGCCAATGTGTAATTATTCCAGAACTCATCTTCACAGGGAATATGCAATGCCACCCACAATCCCTAACGGTGCTGATTTACTTACAGTTCCCACTTCCGGGAAGGAATCCCCTGGGCTAAGTGTGGGACCAGTAGAACTCGTGGTTTATACTTGCTCCCATTTACTGGATGTTTACCACGTGCCAGGACCTAGGCTGCACACTTTTCATGAACTATCTCATTAATCACTATGGGGAATTTTCATTACACACATATTACAGAGAAGAAAACAGGTTCAGCCGCTTGACCATGGCTATGCCTTCGGTAGATTGTAGAGTTAGGATTCAAGCAACATTCACTTTCAGAGTCTAAGCTCTCAACACTATACCATAGCATCCAGTATATTGTTCAACTTTTATTTTTTATTTCATTTTCTATTTCTACTTATTTATTTACCTATTTATTTTGAGATGAGTCTCACTCTGTAGCCAAGGCTGGAGTGCAGTAGAGCAACCTCAGGTCACTGCAACCTCCACCTCCTGAGTTCAAGTGATTCTCCTGCCTCAGCCTCCCGAGTAGGGACTAAAGGCGTGTGTCACCACGTCTAGCTAATTTTTTGTATTTTTAGTAGAAATGGGGTTTCACCATATCGGCCAAGCTGGTCTCGAATTCCTGACCTCAGATGATCCACCTGCCTCAGACTCCCAAAGTGCTGGGATTACAGGCATGAATCATTGAGCCCAGCCTCATTCAACTTTTAGAGTTATACACTCTAACTTCCTTCATAGCATGGAGGTGCATTTTAACAAACTATCTGAACAGGATTACAGTGGGCATAGTGAGCAAGAAGGTTTGCTTGAGAAGAGGTAGCTAGGAAACGCAAAGACATTGGATTTTCAAAGTATTTATCTTCCTTCCAAGCATGTGGGATGGTTGATGGCAGCAGAATGACCTTGGGGAGACAGAGATTGGGAAATGCGTGGTGCCTGTTTTATCATATCTCAACTCTCCTCTGGAATATCTGCATTCGAATTTCTCTCTGATGTCTGAAACTTCACACTCAGAAAACCAGCCTCTTTGTACCGGAAACACTCAATTCTACACTTCTCCACACTTCCAGAAAATTTCTATACTACCTCAACCTTTTGACAACACCTTCCAAATTATCCAACCAATCTATCATTTTGTCAATTCCCTTATCATTAATAAAATGAAAAATGTTTCTTCTTTACCATTTCCAGGTTATCAGTGTAGCCCAGGTCTGATCAGAGGTGTATCAGTCTGTTTCTGAACATAGGATAAAAAGACAAAGCACCGTTTTATGTGCTGATGGCAGGAACTTACTGTTCCTGGCTTCTAGAAGCTGCTTATACTCTTTGTTCCTTCCTAGAAGAACAGTGTGTTATCAGTTACCTCAAAGTCAAAACCATCTATTTAGCATTCAGATAGTGAATGCCAACAATTCTACTTCATAAATTCAATGATCTACTTCACTTGTTCAAATGATCAGGAGGTTGGTTTGTAAATAACTTATTGTACTAAACCCTCCCAAATGCAGTCTGATTCAAAGTTTTATGTTTTACAAATGTAAGGCCAAGTCAGGTGGATCACTTGAGGTCAGGAGTTCGAGACCAGCTTGGCAAATATGGTGAAACTTCATCTCTACTAAAAATACAAAAAAAAAAAAAAAAATTGACTGGACGTGGTGGCACGTGCCTATAATCCCAGCCACTCAGCAGGCTGAGGCAGGAGAATTGCTTGAACCCAGGAGGTGTGCAGTGAGCCAAGATCATGCCAGTGCACTCCACCCTGAGTAACAGATGAGACTCTCTCTCAAAAAAATAAAAATAAAGTAGCTACAAGTTGGATAATTTCTTTCCTAAAAATCTAGGCCTTTCCTGCTTTAGGTAGATAAACTTGAATTTAAATCTAGTGATAGTTTAAATATTTGGAGATATTAAGAATAGTAGCCATTTGTAACAATGGGGCAATGGTATTAAATGCTATTAAAGCACAATTGCTTATTTCCAATATTTATTGAGATATTTATTACTTTAGATACTTGGAATTCATCAGTAAGTAAAACCAAGTAACTTCTCTTATGAAGCTTTATTTCAAGGAGAGACTAAAAACAACTATTTGGAAATGTAAATGTTAAATAATAAAGCCAAACATGAAAAAAAATTCAGGGATTTTATATTCAGTGGCATGCTTGCAATTATTTAACAATTGGCTCTCAAAAAAAAAGATATTGGCTCTTCAGGTAAAGAGCCAATTTACCTGAAGTCTCCTATTAGTAAACCATTAATCTAGAATTCAGATCAATGCCTGTCTGATTCAAAAGCAATGGTTGGCTGGGCGTGATGGCTCACACCTGTAATCCCAGCATTTTGGAAGACCAAGCAGAAAGATGGCTTGAGACCAGGAGTTAGAGACCAACCTGGGCAACATAGGGAGACCCTATCTCTTCAAAAGGCTGAAAAGCTTAGCTGGGCCTGGTGGTGCATGCCTGTAGTACCAGCTACTTAGGGGGCTGTGGCAGGAGGATCCCTTGAGCCCAGGAGTTAGAGGTCACAGTGAGCAAGGATAGTGCCACTGTACTCCAGCCTGAGTGACAGACCAAGATCCTGTCTCAAAAAAAAAAAAAAAAAAAAGCAACTTTTTTTTAAAGTTAAATGGCTTTGGCTTGTGAGCAGCTTCAAAAGAAAATCAAATTTTCATAAATGGTTGATTTAATTCCTCAATTCCCTGGGGATTTAGGGCTTACAACTCCCCCTCCAAGGTAGGTGGTAATTTTAAAGCAATGAAGTCAGGTCCCCTAGTATAGGTTTATCCTTTAGCTGCCCCTAGGAGCACCATGACAACGAAGCATGCCTTGCTAGCCCTGCAGGTGGGACCGTTGGTGGTTTTTAATTTTATGAGAGCTCCTAGGTTGTTTACTCTTACAGTACATGGGCACCTGGCTGTGCAGGGTCAACTCTAGGCAGTAAAACAAAAATACCTCTTCCTAATCCTGTGTTTTAGTAGCTCAGGACAATTTCACTTGCAGCCCCTCATCTAATATGTGGCACAAAGACTGAATCACTCTAGTGAACCCTGAAAGGCAATTGATACTTTAGGCAATTATAAAATAATAGAATTTTATACCTGGATAAAAATGGAGAGGTTATCTAGTTCAACCCCTCGTTAAAGACAAAGAAATCGAGGCTCAGCAACTTCCTAAAGGTTACATAAGGAGTTGGCAAACCAAATTCAGGTGCAACTTGAGATCTCCTGATCCAAGTCAGGCACTCACCCCCCTACCCATGCCACGTGGCGCTCTTCAATGCTGTAACCAGCATGGGACAAGTCCCCAAGGACCACACCTTTTACAGAGTTTATTACCTTGGCTTTTGCAGGTAGAGCAGTAAGAAAAGCTCTCCGGATTCTCAGGCTTTAACAAAACAATTAGTAAAGGGCACAATAATAGTATTTGTATAAGATTTTTTACACCATTGAAAATTCCTTTACATGTACTTTGTTTACTAATCATAATTCCTTATGTGTTTATATGTTATAATTTGTGAGATGCTTTTAAATGTATCATCTCTTAAACTTATTAAGTAACCAGGAATTATTATTTCCATTTTATACTGAAGAAACTAAGTTCGAACCCATTGCTACACAGGACGCGACAAAGATGGGACCAGAGCCTGAAGGTCTGACTCCAAACGCAGAGCTCTTTTCTCACAATATCTAAGAGGATTCACAGTAGCAGATTTTGATAGGTTCATGTCAAAGGCACAGAGCTCTAATTTAGGGATTTTATCCAAAATTATATATATAATCTACAGCAATTGGTCCAAGACCTAAATATTTCACAAGATAACTTTCATCTGCAACATAGGATTTCCCAGCCTTTGTTAATTCTGTGAACAATACGGTATTCATATATACCAAAAACTTACTGGTCTCTCCAAGTTTGGCAGCTCTCACTCTGCTAGGCAATGAAACTGGAAAATCTAATATCTCAAAGGTGTTTTGTGCTCCTGCCATATTCAAATCCCATGCGTCTGTGGATTTTTCCATCCCTTGTGTAATGGGTTTGAATCTTTCTTGAAGGTGCCTCTCCAATGCAGAGGTAATAGACATTCCTTCTCTTCTGAGCCTGATGATGAAATAATTACTCGGTGGTTAACAAACAAAATATTTCCTGCCAATTTGGAATTATACCAAGAAAAGAGTCAGGGGAAATTCCAAGATACAGTTCAGAATCTGACCCTCAAAATATGATTTGAATAATAAAAGACTCTGGTTAAAGAAGAACATTTGATTTTCTTATGAAGATGGGCAGTGTACCTTCTACAGAGTATGTGATTTTCTCTTTCATAAGTGTCTGGAGAGAAGATTAAATTTCTATTATTTACCTTTAGGAGATCATCACATAATTGAAGGTAGAATTACTAAGTTAAATGTCAGAGGAACTTTTTGTTGCTATTTTTAACTAGATGATGATCATTTGTTTTCCTCTCTGTGAGTGTGTTGGAAATATTTACTGTTGCAAATTCCCAAAAATTCATTGATATCTTTTGAATTGTAAGGGATTCAAAGCAGAATTCATTATTCCTAATGCAACTATGAAGGAGATACATGGACATTATATAATATGTGGAAATACATAAAGATAAAAAAGAAAAATATCACCCAAAGGCATCTGACATATTCTTAAGGGTAAAATTAAAAACAGTTGAATAAACATTCTTCCCTTTTGATTACATGCTTTTTAGAGGTAGAATTTTTCTCTGGGCCAGCTATGTTATGGAAGTATAATAATTCTAACCTTCTTCCAAATCCAAGTTGTGTAGCATCTGCCATTCAGTATCTTGACATAGTCAGCACCCTGACTGCATAACATGTAAAATATTTATCTCACAGTCAAGTTATGTTTATGGCATTCCTATGGAAAACTTAGTTTTTAGACTATGACAGTCACACAACCAGTATAATGAGTAAACACAGGATTTTAGCCTTCTGGGAGAGCAGTCTAGCACATTTCACAAATCTTTCTTGAATCAAAAATCACTCTAACTGCAGGTGAAAATGCCACTGGGTTTTCAGTTATCTCAGGCAGAGTTCCATATTGCAGCAAAAAAGAGACAGATCTTTCTGGATCTATATATACACACACACACACACACACACACACACACACACACACACACATATATATATATATATATATATATACAATTCTGTCTTTGGACAATTTCCTCATAAAGCACATAAAATCCCTAGAGATGCCTTGACTAACTTAGGAAGTAACATTATGGATCTGTTTGGATGGGGACAAAGCTGCAAAAGTCACTTTTACTGGTATGAGTCTGAAGCTCAAAAACATTTCTTAGAACAAAAACTCTGTAAATAGGCAAGGGAAGCACAAGGTTTACTAAGTAGATTAGATTATCTCAATGAAGCATGCAAATACTAGCTCTGAAAGAAATACATGAGGCTAACCAATAGCCTAATTAAATAATAACTATAATCCATGGTTTTAAGTGGACAATATTTGGAGACACATTATGCTACCATCTGGAATACTTTGGAAACTCAAACTATTATATCAAGAGAAATAATTCTCAAACCTGTAGAGAAAGCTGGCACTTGAATGGATTCTGCATGCCAGAAAGCCAGAAAGCAGCCCTGCTTGTCTAAATGCTTTGTTGAATTACACAGCCTGTTTCTCCTTGCCAGTTGGTTTGCCAAGTTTTATTGAGTATTTGGGACAATTATTTTGAACTCTAGATTTTAAGGTTTTCCTATCTATATATCTGACTTTCCACGTACGTTTCAGATGTCCTCAGGTTTCAAGGAGTTTGCGATTCAAAAGACTCAGAAAGATGTGTCTCTTTTTGCTGCAATATGGAACCCTGCCCGAGATAACTGAAAACCCAGTGGCATTTTCACCTGCAGTTAGAGTGATTTCTGATTCTCAAGAAAGATTTGTGAAATGTGCTAGACTGCTCTCCCAGGAGGATAAAATCCTGTATTTACTCATTATACTGGTTGTGTGACTGTCACTTATGCTAACATAGTCTTGAAAATAGACACCAGAACATTCACAGCTTTTTGTATACTGACTTTCTTCCGCTGGGGCCTCTGTTCTCTTTTGCCTGTCTCCTTACTTTAGGAAACACTGGAAAACAACTCAGTGGAGAATTTTCTGTTTTAAGATGGTAGACTAAAAGATATTCCTACCTCCTTCTTCTCTTGAAAATTACCCAGAAACAAAGGAAAATAAAAATTGGAAACACAAATTCTATCTTTCATAAAGCCTGGAGACTTCTGAAATCCCAAACCTTAATATATGAACCCCGACAGTGCAGAGAGGAGTGTTGGTTCCTTAGCAGTGTGGGGGAAGGTGAGACTTGGAAGGAGACTGTGGTGCGAAATAGCCCTGCTTCCCTGCAGAGCGTTGGTAAGGACCCAGGAACTGAGTGCCAAAGGTGGGGGGAGTCAGGGAGCTGTGAGCCATCCGGCTGCTGCTGTTCTGAGAGCTGCTCAGGAAATGGGGTGGGGCTTGTAATCATGCAGTGTGCAGATTTTAATCAGTTACCACCACCTTCCCCTGTGCCTGGTCTCCTAGAGTCCCAAGCCCCTGTCAACTGGGTGGATAGGGCAAGGGGGGGACATGAGGACCTATCTGTATTTCTTCAAACGTCCCAATGAGCATTGTTTCAGCAGATCTCTCCAGCTACTCCCTGCTATTCCTCACAGGAGATAAGATGGTTCTTTACTGGGAAATTCAGCCACTCTAGCAAAAAGTGTAGATACGGGTATTTTGCTCTTCCTTATCCACGCACATCCTCCCCCAAAATATGGCTTGCCACCTGATCCACTCTGGCGAGACCCAACCATCCACAACTCCTACTCCCGGTCGGTCCTACCTGACCTTAGCATGCACGCACACACATATATACACCCCTTCCATTCAGCTTTTCCTTGTCTCACTCTTAAATAGGAGATCTGAGAGTTGCTGGACATTTGAGGAAATGTTTTTTGTTTTTTTTTATTACCTCCTTTTTAGAGATAGCATTTTTCTCTGGGCCAGTTATGCTACAGAAGTAACTTCAAACTTACAGGTTAGAGGAAACAAGGAAATAAGTCAGTTTTAACATGAGTTAATGTTTATATCCTCAGAGGGATGAGAAGAGATATTGTAGCCACAAAACAAAAACAGAAAGGTAATGTTTTGTAACAGGCATAGTCAGAGAACAAGAAAGACTTCAACTCTCTGGAATTAAAAATAGCTTAAAAATTTGTTTAATATGGGAGGACTGGAAAATGAAGTTGAAGAAATCCCTCTGAAAGAAAAATGAAGAGATAAAGGTGGACAAGAAGAGGAGTAAGAAACATAAGAGATCATCTAGGAAGTCCAACATCTGGATAATAGAAATTCTGCAAAGAGAAAAGAGTGAGGAAGAGATTATTAGAGAAGTAACATAAGGAAATTTCCTCAAACCAAAACACATTGGTCAGCTGGCGCAGTGGCTTGAGTCTGTAATCCCAGCACTTTGAGAGGCTGAGGCGAGCAGATCACCTTAGGTCAGGGGTTGGAGACCAGCCTGGCCAACATGGTGAAAACCTGTCTCTACTAAAAATACAAAAAAATTAATCCAGCTTTGTGGTGCAGGCCTATAATCCCAGCTACTCAGGAAGCTGAGTGAGGCAGGAGAATCGCTTGAACGTGGGAGGCGGAGGTTGCGGTGAAGCAAGATCATGCCCTTGCACTCCAGCCTTGGCAACAAGAGCAAGACTCTGTCTCAAAATAAATAAATAATTAATTAATTTAAAAAATAATAAAACACATTGGTCCCTGAATGAAAGGAATCATTAAGTATTCGGCATAATATACATCAAATTCAGAACAATACATTTTATAATGAAAGTTCAGAATATCAGGTCATAAAAGCTTTTGGAGAGATGAAATGGAGCAGATAGATACCAAGGCCTCAGACACCATATCAGAATGGCCCAGATTTCTCAAGAGCAGCACTGAAAGCCAGAAGGCAGTGGAAGAATGCCTTTAAAGTGCTAAGTGAGGAGGGTTTCTAAACTTGAATTCTAATCCCAGCCAAGCTATTTATATGAGGGCAGAAATAAAGAATCACATAAAGTAAAAAATAATAATTCCCTATGCATTTTCTCAGAAAGCTCTTGGAGTCTGTAGTTCACCAAAATGAGGGAGTAAATTAAAACAGAAAAGAAACCAGATCCAGGAACCAACAGAAGAGAGATGCAGTGATAATTCTGAAGATTCATTGAAGAGATGTCCTAACCAACACAGACACGAGCAAGAGGACTGAGGGCACAAGGAGCATCTCCAATAAAAACAAACAAACAAATGCAACAGGAGAGTATGTGTTTAGGCAATCAGAGTTCTGCAGAGAGTTTGAATAGGAATGATCTTTAGGAGCCAGAAGTGTAGATTGGTGCAAGGAAGCAGGCACCCAAAAGGATGTCTCCAGAAGAAGTTGGGAAACGATAGATCAGCTGATAGGTTTGCTCTTGTGAAAAGAGAGACTACTGTAGAATATGGAAAGATATCGGCATAAATTCAAAGTAATTAAAGAAACAGCAACAATTAAAAAGAGACGATGAGGCTATTTGTTAACTCTTAGAAAAAGATTTGTGGTGGTTTTTTTTTTTTAAAAAAAAAAAGAAAGGAAACAATAACAGTATACTGTTTGGTTCAGCAGAAAATCCATTTACACATACATAATAGTGTAAATACTGAATAGGGATTTCATACAAATTTACTATAAAACTATATGAGGTTTTCAACACATTGTGCTAGGACAATTGGATATACGCATGTAAGAGAATCAAGTTGGACCCCCTACCTAATATCACATACAAAAAAAATAAAGTTGAAATTGTTCATAGACCTAAATCTAAGTTAAGGGCTAAAATTATAAAGCTCTTGTGGATTAAGCCGAGGTTTCTAAAATACAACACCAAAAGCACAAACAAAAAAAGAAAAAATAGATCAATTGGATTACATCAAAATTTAAAAACCTCTTGTGCCTCAAGAAACAAGAAGATAACAATATTATCAGATAAATGATTTGCAAATATTTTCTTCCATTCTATAACTTGTTATTTACAGAATAAGACAATTTACAGAATGGGAAAAATATTTACAAATCATTTATCTGATAATGACTTGTAACCAGAATATATAAAGAACTCTTACAACTCGTATAACTCATAACAAAAGAAAAGTAACCCAATTTAAACATAAGTAAAGGATATGAATAGACACTTCTCCAAAGAAGACATGTGAGTGGCCAATAAGCACATGAAAAGATGTTCACTATCGTTGTCATTAAATGATGACAATTTTATTTGCAAATCAAAACCATGGTGAGATGCCACTGCATACACAATGAGAAGATTAAAATTTTAAAAAAAGACAGACAAGCACTGGCAAAGACATGGAGAAATTGGAACCTTCATTCATTGCTAGTTGGAATATAAAATGGTACAGCTGCTGTGGAAAACAGTTTGGCAGTCCCACAAAAAGCTAAACATAGTTAATGCATGACCCAGCAATTTCACTCCTAGGTATATATCCAAGAGAATAGAAAACATATGCTCACACAAAAACCTGTACACAAATGTTCATAGCTACGGGTCAATGGAAAAGAAAGAGAGTGGAATTTATTTTGGAGCAGATGAGGCTCTACCTAGCTGTGAAGAATTACATTCGAACACAAATCATCAGCAAGAAAATTAACACCAAATTTTTCCGGGAAGAAAATACAAAGAAATTAAAGTTGAAGTACTATAATTTAACGATTCAGCTGGATCAACATGAGGGATCCTATTTGTCTATTTGTAAGCACTGCAGAGCAATATATGATACTCACTGTATACAGGCAGAAAGTGAAAAATGGCAGCAGGCTCTGAAGTGTGTTGTACTCTATGTCATCCTGGCTCCTTTCGACAATGAACAGTCTGATTTGGTTCATCGAATAAGTGGTGACAAGAAATTAGAAGAAATTCCCAAATACAAGGATCTTTTAAAGCTTTTTACCACAATGGGGTTGATGGGTTGGTGCACACTTGTTGAGGACTATGGAATGGAATTAAGAAAAGGTTCCCCTGAGAGTCCTGCAACTGATGTTTTTGGTTCTACAGAGGAAGGCGAACAAAGGTGGAAAGACTTGAAGAACAGAGTTGTTGAACATAATGTTAGAATAATGGCCAAGTATTATACTCGGATAACAATGAAAAGGATGGCACAGCTTCTGGATCTATCTGTTGATGAGTCTGAAGCCTTTCTCTCAAATCTAGTGGTTAACAAAACCATCTTTGCTAAAGTAGACAGATTAGCAGGAATTATCAACTTCCAGAGACCCAAGGATCCAAATAATTTATTAAATGACTGGTCTCAGAAACTGAACTCATTCATATCTCTGGTTAACAAAACTACACATCTCATAGCCAAAGAGGAGATGATACATAATCTACAATAAAGGTCTTAATGCTTTTAGAAAACAGTTACAATTGGAAGTAATTAAAAAAAAAAAAAGACTGTTATAATAGTGTATATGTTGGGGTTTTTTCTAAGCTTCCTTGTCTTAAATTTTAAAATAGTAAATATGTTTGAGACTCCCTTTGACCTTTCAGTTCCCTGAGTTCGTTTTTAAGTTTGCATTTGCAATTGGTGCAAAAATACACATTTCTGTCGTCCGAATACACAAAAATTGTGTAATAATTTACCCAGATATGCTTTTCTATTTGAAACCTTTTTAGCTACTGTTTGTTTTCATTCAACTAACAAACATATTACAATAAAAAGCAGTATACACACACACACACACACATACACACACAAGTAAACATTTTGAATTCATGTTTGTTATCATTACAATAGTAATAATATGAGTAATTCCACTACTGCTTAAGCCTGGCCTCTAAAGCAGCAGGCAATGGTTCATCAAGAAGGCGCAATGCCAGCAAAATATCTGGGCAGTGTGCAAAGCACTTCCTGGAAGCCTTCAATGAGGGCAGGCAGGGTAGCTCTCACTTGGTTTCTCCTCACAAAGGAGAGTTTTGCAACCCCTAAGAATTTCCAAGTATTTCAAAGTCAGCTTAAGGTCTTATCCTAAGAATGGTTGGTTAACGATTGTCCAAAAGCATAACATGAAAAAGCCAGACAGGCCTGAGTTGGAAGTAGCACATGCACCCCTTGCTAGGTCACTCTGGGTAAGTCTCTTCTGACTTCTGAGCCTCCATCGCTTCATCTATAAAATGGGGGTGATAACCCTCAAACAAATGCCATGATAAATGGATGAGGTCATGTGTAAGAAAACATCTAGCACAGCACAGAAAAGTGCTTGACAAATGTCCCTTTCATTCATTCATTAGTTCTAAATGAAATGAATCATGGTTCAAAGAAAAAAACAAGATTTCCCCAAAAGGCAGATGTGATCAGTGTGATTATTCTGCTAAAGAGAAACAGAATTCTATTCCACACATTGCAAGTAACGTTCTAATCAAGGGGAAATTGCTTGACCATGATGAAACTCCATGTTTCTTAAAGTTTTTCATATAGTCAGAATAATTTATGAGAATTAATTTGTGGCAGCTCTAAAACTCTTTGAACCCCACAGTTACTATAAATATGAAGTATCATTAAAGAGAAATGCTGTCTCTTCCAATCTCTTCTCTTTGTGTTCCCTACTCCTCAGGAGGCACACATAGAATTGCACAGTGCAAAGCTCTCCTGAGGCAAGAAGACCTGGGCTCAAAGCGGGCCTCCTCTGTGTATTTACCCTGGCCACCCTTCTGAGCTCTGATTTGCTCATCTGTAACTTTGAGATAATGTATTGTTATCCCAAAAACTATGTATTACACCTTGCTGGGTTTTTTATAGTGTCAGTAAAATATTGTATGAGATAGTGTCAACCAGGTAAGAACCATTCAATATTCATTTCCTTCTTCTGACTTTTTAATAAGTACCTCAACCACCTTCCTTCCTTCTCAAAGAACCTAGAATATCTTCCACGGTATGATTTCATATTATTGTGTGCTCTTCTTGCTTCAAGGGATCTTTGATAATCTGTTCAGATAATTATTTTATCTCCAATAATTATTTAAATAACCATTCTCCCCTTCCTTCCTCTTCCATACTTCAAATACATAGAATAGCAACCATTACCTTTATACCCCCAGGAAGTCTTAATATTTTCACATGTTTACCTTAGATACATCTTTTTTAAACAGAGTTGAAGCCTTCTATCTTGAAGTTGGAATACATCATTCCCAGGTATGTTTTTCAGCTTTCATTACACATGCATGGATGTATGCACATTACATGAAATCATTTTGTGACTCTGTCATCCAGGCTGGAGCGCAGTGGTGTGATCTCAGCTCACTGCAGCCTCCACCCCTCAGGTTCAAGTGATCCTTCCACCTTAGCCTCCCAAGTCTGGAACCACAGATGTGTACCACCACACCCAGTTAAGATTTTGCATTTTTGATAGAGATGGGGTTTCACCATGTTGCCCAGACTGGTCTCAAACTCCTGAGCTCAAGCAAGTCACCTGCCTCGACCTCCCAAAGTGCTGGGATTACAGGTGTGAGCCACTGGACTTAGCCTGTTTTGCAAATTTTTTAAGTTAAAGAAAATGTGTCATATTCCATGCAACACTCTGTGACTTGTTCATGCAGCATGGTTTTTGAGATTTATCCAAGCTGATTCATTTCAGTTTCTATATAAAATTCCATTATATGAATATACAGCACTGCATTTGTCTATGCTCTCGTAATGGACATTTATGTTCACATTTTCACTATTACCAACAATCTGACAATGTGTTTAAACAATTCTCCTTATGTGTATATTCCAGCACTTCTCCAGGACAGCAGTTTGAAAACATTTTTGTCTCAGTTCCTCTTCATACTCCTGATGTTTAAGACCACATACATAAAATTTGTGTATGTGTGTTATAGCTATCAACGTTTACCATATTAGAAATTAAAACAGAGACAATTTTAAAATATATATCAATTTATTTATTTTTAAAAGCACTAATAATCCCACTATAGGTTAATTACACTAAAGCTATGTAGAGCCTTAAATTTCTAGAATATTGCCAAATTGTTCTCCAAAGTGATTGACTGAACGCATACTCCCATCAATAGTAAATAAGCATTTCTATTTCTTTACGTCTTCTTCAACACTTGGTATAGTCAGGCTTGTTAATTGTGGCCAATCTGATAGTTAGGAAAGAGTGTCTCACGATTGTTCTAATTTCTACTTCCCTATAACAACAAGGTCCTTTACTAACTCCTCTCAAATTACCAAGTTGGAACACACTCAGGACCCCGATGTAGGATAATTTACTAAATTTTGTTTTAGTGATTATTTAGAACTCAGAACACATTATTGCTACCATTAAACCTAGATACATGTCATAAATAGTGGTCACCGTTCCACACTAGCCCACAAACACTGAATTACCTTAAGATGTCGACCAGGGGTCCCCAACCCCTAACCCCCAAGCCACAGATCGATACAGACCTGTGGCCTCTTAGGAACCAGGCCACACAGCAGGAGGTGAGCCTGCACCAGCAGCATTACTGCCTAAACTCCACCTCCTGGCAGATCAGGGGCAGCATTAGATTCTACTAAGAGCACATACCCTATTGTGAACCGTGCATGTGATGGACCTGGGTTGCATGTTCCTCATAAGAATCTAACTGGCCAGGTGCAGTGACTCATGCCTATAATCTCAGCACTTTGGGAGGCTGAGGTGGGTGGATCATGAAGTCAGGAGTTTGAGACCAGCCTGGCCAATATGGTGAAGTCCCGTCTCTACTAAAAATACAAAAGTTAGCTGGGTGTGGTGGTGCACCTCTAGCCCTAGCTGCTCAGGAGGCTGAGGTAGGAGAATCTCTCGAACCTGTGAGGCAGAGGTTGCAGTGAGCTGAGATTGCACCACTGCACTCCAGCCTAGGTAGCAGAGCAAGACTCCGTCTTAAAAAATTAAAAAAAGAAATTGGCCGGGTGCAGTGGTTCACGCCTATAATCCCAGCACTTTGGAAGGCCAAGGCAGGTGGATCACCTGAGGTCAGGAGTTCAAGACCAGCCTGATCAACATAGGGAAATCCCGTCTCTACTCAAAGTACAAAAATTAGCCAGGCCTAGTGGCACAGGCCTGTAATCCCAGCTACCTAGGAGGCTGAGACAAGAGAATTGCTTGAACCTGAGAGGCAGAGGTTGCGGTGAGTCAAGATTGGGCCATTACACTCCAATCTGGGCAACAAGAGTGAAACTCTGCCTCAAAAAAAAAAAAAAAAAAAAAAAAAAAAAAAAAAGAGAAATATAACAAATGCCCTGATGTGAGGCAGAACAGTTTCATCCCGAAACCATCCTCTAGCCCCTGGAAAAACTGTCTTCCATGAAACCAGTCCCTGGTGCCTAAAAGGTTGGGGACAGCTGCCATAGAGGGTTGAAAGATTTCAAGATAGCCGTCAGAGGAGGGCTGGCCTCAAACTCAAGACTGAGACTCAGTTCCCACCCTGAATTGCCTCTCTGAGTATTACCTCTGAATCTCTTTTCTCAACTATGAAATGAGATGCAAAAATTCACTAAAACTCTGTGTGGTATATCCATGCCATGGAGCACTATGCAGCTATAAAAAATAAGGAAGATATTTAAAATGATATGGAGTCATTTCTAAGACATGTTATTAAGTAAAATAGTAATAAAAGAACAAAGGAATACATATGTTATCTTTTGTGTATGAAATGCATACAGATATTATGATGTTAGATACAGATATCTATATATCTCTATTAGCTTATTTTTGTTAAAAGAATATGTCTTTGTATAGTACAAACTTCTAGAACCACATGAATGTTTACATACTCCAAAACTGAATAAAATTAAACTAAGTCAATAAGATGAAGGAGGGGGAGTCCTAAGATGTAACACAAATAGAAACAAATGAACTTATTGGTATTTAAAATAGAGAGCATGACCACAGTAAAAGGGTGGGGAACTAACACAGATAGCTCTGTTTTTAAAAAACAAATTCACCCTGAAGAACTTGTTGAACACAGTATTGCAACTATAAGGAAAAAGCCTATTGCAAGCAAACCTTGAACTCTATTCAGTAGGGCTTGTTTTAGCAGAGTTGTAGGCTAGCGATTCTGAACAACTTGCTATGTATTGTAGGAGTGAGCAAATGAGTACATGTACTGATGATGTTGAGAAGGAACGTATGAATACGTAATGGCAAAAGGCTAAGAAGAACCCTGCGGTATTGAATTGGAATTGGCCATATTGGCATGAATTCATGGTTTTAAAATACTGTATAGATATAATTACATTTGTGAATATTTGTATGTATTCTCTAGTTTTTTTCTGCTGAAAGTTCCTAGAAACACTGACAACCAAAAGCAATGAACATGCCTAGTGCCCAGATGTTGGATTCTCTATACTGTTTCCCAGTAGAAAGAACTTCTCAAAAAAAAAAAAAAAAAAAAAAAAAAAAAAAAAAAAAAAAAAAAAAAACAAAAAAAAAAAAAAAGGCCAATTATAAGACTCGGGTGGGGAAAATGTAATACGAGCCTGGAACACTTTGTCATGCCATAACAAAGAATTGCTCAAAAAATGATAAGGATACATTCAAAGGGCATGGGGAACAGCTCGCAGAAGCTCTCACTGGTCAAAGGCTGGGAAAAGTTGAACATCAAGATCAGTGATGATAATAATGGATTATAACCCGCTTGGTAAAATAAGAATCTGTTAATCCGCACTGATTAAACAAAGAAAGAAGTACATAAGAGAAAATGGAAAGATCTTCTAGTGTAATTAATAAGTTTAGAGAGAATGCTGGACTTGGAAAATTACCATTTTGCAACTATCATACAAATAATTGATTTAGGCAAGAATCATCAATGAATGCCCAAACTAGTTGTGGGTGTCTCACCACACACTACCACCTTTGAGAAAGCACATACTAGGAGCTACACAATCTAGGGTTCGTTGCCTTAGCTTGGTAAGGTGGCTACAATTGTAGTTATCCCCATTTTACGATTTAGGAAACTAAAATGTAGAGATGAAGCAACAAAGACGGGATTCAAATCCAATTGACCACAGCCGGAGTTGTCGCTCTTCCCCCACAGACAAGGGATCATGGTGTCTCCAGCTGCCAGGCAGGCTGGCTCTCTGGTTTGCCAAGCTCTCACAGGAAGACATGTGTGGGTGAGAGTCCAACCTGTGGGGTGGGGACATAGTGTGGCTTCAGGGGCCCACATCACAAAAGCAGCTAGGCAGAGGCTTGAGGTCTGATATGGTTGTGGCCACAGCTGTTCCTGTGGGTTGGTGCACAATTCCCTTATTCTACAACCATCTCTCCTCATTCCAGCTCAAGCCTCTTGTTTTTCCTTTAAAAGCAGTGTTCAGGGAGGAGGATGTTACCTGAATTAGCCGGATATTCATCTCATCTCTTCATTTCTTTTGGCCCATGTAAACACAGACCCAAAGTACTCCGGTCAGCGGAAATCTTGTAGATCTCGTTTGCAAAAGTGGCCACTGGTCTGAGCGCTTGCATTATCTGTGCCTATCAGGGCCTATTTACAAAGGGCCTCCGAGTCAGCTGTTGGATGTTATCGCTGATTAGGTTATATAAATAGCTACGAGCTGCACTGACTAAGATTAAAAGAAGTTTTCCATCACACCACTTCGGTTGTTAAGTGCAAACATTTAAAGTCTACCTCAATTTTTATAATCGTGTTTCCTAACTATAACTATTTTATTTATTTATTTGCGGTATATCAGGAGCCTCAAAAAATGGAAGTGATTCAGGGACTCTGTCTCTCTCTGGAAAGTCTCTATTTGTATGTGTGTTTTCTGCTTTAGAGTATAATTTCTTTGAGGTTACATAAGGTCACAGGATGGTCGGGAGATCTTGTTGAATTAAATAAAGATGTTGTTAATCTCTCAACCAACAGATCACCAGTTTTATTTTATTTTATTGACTTTTCCTTTAGATTCAGGGAGTACATGTGCACATTTGTTACCTGGATATATTGTGTGGTGCTGAGGTTTGGAATATGATTGAACCCAGTTAGTGAACATAGTAGCCAATAGGCAGTTTTTCAACCCTGGCTTCATCTCCCTCCCACCCCTTATATTCCCCAGTGTGCCCATCTTTAGGTCCATGTGCATCCAATGTTTAGCTCCCACTTATAAGTGAGAACATGTGGCATTTGGTTTTCTGTTTCTGCATTAGTTTGCTTAGGATAATGGCCTCCAGTTGCATCCATGTTGCTGCAAAGGACATAATTTTGACCTTTTTTATGACTGCATAGTATTTTATGGTGTATATGTATCACATTTTCTTTCTTTATCCAGTCCATCACTGACAGCCACCTGGGTTGATTCCATGCCTTTGCTATTGCAAATCATCAATTTTCTTTTTCTCTGGTTTTGAAATTATCTTTACTTATTGCTTTACTTGCTACCTTATTTACCTGGATTTAAACTGGTATTTTTATTCAGAGATTGTTCATGTAAATGGTATTATGACTATCTAGTTGAATATCAAAAAACAAATATTAAATATTCTGTTAACAGAATGCTCGTTGTTCTTACTTAGTAGTTTTATGTTTTTCTGTTGGAATAAAAATTAAAGGAACATCATCTCAGAGAGTGAAACAATCCATCACAGTAATTAACACAAGAGGGTAGGCACACATGGGATAATCACCACACCCTCGGAGTTCAGTGTAGGACAGTGTGGCATTCCGGGTGATGATTACATATAAGGACTACCCATCCCTCTGATGCCACATCAGGTTGATATGTCTGAGACCTCTAACATACCCAGTAGAGCAGGATGAAATTTGGACAAATCCATAAGCTCTGTGTACTTCTATAAAAAAACTTTTTTTTTGAGATGCAGTCTCACTCTGTCACCCAGGTTGGAGTACAGTGGCACAATCTCGGCTCACTGCAGCCTGTACCTCCCAGGTTCAAGCAATTATCTGCCTTAGCCTCCTGAGTAGCTGGGATTACAGGCACCCACCAACACATCCGGCTGATTTTTGTATTTTTAGTAGAGATGGGAGTTTCACCATCTTGGCCAGGCTGGTCTTGAACTCCTGATCTCATGATCAACCCATGTCAGCCTCCCAAAGTGCTGGGATTACAGGCATGAGCCATCCCACCCGGCTGCACTTCTGTAACTTTAAATGTATTTGCTATCCACTGTCCCCATCCCAGCAACTCCCAAATACTTATATTTTATCGGGTACTGAGGAGATATTAAATCAAATTAGATATGTTTTCACTCTTTCTCCTAAGCTTGAATATATAGACATCGTGTCAACTAATCTATACAATATGCCTTTTGTAGCAAATTATTGCTTTTATCTTTTTATATTAGGCAACAAATTATTTACTTAATTAGGAGGTAAGTTGGAAACCCAAAAAGCATTCTTTTTTTTTTTTTTTTTTTTGAGACAGGGTCTTGTTCTGTGTTACCATTACGGCTCACTGGAACTTCGACTGCCCAGGCTCAGGTCATTCTTTCACCTCAGCCTCCCTAATACCTGGGACCACAGGTGTGCACCACCACACTCAGCTAATTTTCGTATTTTTTGTAGAGATTGGGTTTCACTTTGTTACCCAGGCTGGTCTCAAACTCCGTGGCTCAAGCAATTCACCCATCGCAGCCTCCCAAAGTGCTGGGATTACAGACATAAGCCAACCACACCCAGCCCCAAAAGGCACCTTTAAAATAAAAATTTTAGAAGCATTTTTTTGATGGTCTATAATATACCAGGTACATTTTTAATGAAAACCTTATGAGGTAAAATTCCCATTTTACGGAAGAGGAAAATGACATTCAGTGAAATTATTTGTGGAATTTTACAGCGAATAAATGACAGAACTGGCATTTAAACACAAGTCATTCTGCATTTCCTATGACATTGCCCTTCAGAACTTTTTCCCACTCCCCACCCCTCCAGATGCCTTCCCAGATGGCAGTGTGTTGACAGACATTGCTTCTGTGACTCCCCAGAGTCCCAGAGAAGAACACGAAGATGACATTATGCATCAGGGGGTTCCAGAAGTAGAGTGTGAGTACTATGAAATATCTTCTCTGTTTCTCTCAAAGCTCTCATCTAGGTTAGAGGCTGATTTTCCCTGGATCCCATTTTGCTTCCTGATATGCAGTGAGCTTAGTTGGGCTGATGTTGTCTGCAGGTGAGGTCTCCCACTGGTGGGGTAAGTTTATTTCAGAAGAATGAGAGCATTTCCTCTTGTTACAAACCTAGGTCACACCCTCATTCTGGTTTTTTGCAGCATTCAAGCTGGTATCTCCATCAGGCTGGGTTCTGTGTCTATATCTCAGCCGAACTCAAGTTCTAGAAGGAAGCAGAATCTGGAGCAAGCTGTGTATCTATCCCCCTAAAGCATCAACAGGTGTGGAGCTTTGTTGGTTTCACAGAACACCTGCAACTGAAGACTGGACTCTCGAATGCTCTCCCTCTCTGTCAGCTCAGTGCTTTCTCATGTTCTGTCACCTGAGAGACCAAGTTGCAAACACTCTGGGCTCTGGGCAAGGCTCCATGTAACCTGTTTGTGCCACAGTCAGCTATGAGGCCTGCAAGCGCAGATCCCTTTGTGTATCCGTGATGCCAGTACCTGGCACTTGCAATGTGCTCAAGAAACATGGATTTAGTGAATGAGTGTAAGGGTTAGGCTTCATCTCCCAGAGCAAAAGAGTAATCTCCTATTTGGGTGTGATTTTTGGAAGTGGCCTGGCGGCAGAAGTGAATGAGAAAATGTTTCTGCTTTTCGCTTAGAACACAAGCAAAAGATGTGGTTTCTGAGCCCTTGTATCTCATAGTTTTATTCATACACAGAGAAAAAAGCAAAAATGATTCATGAATATGTAGGACAAATGCCAAATAGATTGAACAAACATGAAAGGCCACAGATAATCCAAAGAAGAGTAATCTCCACTGTGAAGGAGAGCTTTGAAATAAGTGGGTTTCGAAAGACTGCCAGGGTTTAAAGAGAGAACAATTGCAGTCAAGGTCAGATTGAAATGAACAAAGGTGGGGTTGGTAGGGGAATGAGCTGGGTGGGTTTACAAATACAGAGGCCAGCAAACTGGTTGGAGAAAGGTTTTAATTAAGAAGCAATAAGGAATAATGTTCAGATAATGAATGAAGGCCAGGTTATATAGAGCTCTGAACACAGTTCTTAGGAGTCTGAACTTTGTTTTACAAGAAATGAGCATGTATGTTAGGATTACTTTGGCTACATATAAAAAACTCAAACTAAGAAATTTTTAAGAGAATTTAGAATATCTTTCACACGGTAATTACCTTATAAATAGTTGTTATATTGAATTAAACTTTTAGAATAACCTTCTTTTAAAATGTATGGAAAAAATAAAGAGAAGAGCAACAGAAATGAGAAAAAAGAGGGTGGTTGCAACGATATTTATTGAATGGCCTTGAGTGCAGTAAAAGAAAAATTGAGATCATCCTACAAGTAGTCTTTCGCCTCAGTCCTCGTTCTTTGTGGTGCCTCAATTAGTGCCAAAGGCATGTTTGTGACTGGGAGAAGAACTGGGTCTTCGAGTCTGTATTCTCTCTGTGCCCCTGCAACCAAGGACAAAAAGTTTCCTACTAAAGGAAAACATTTTCCCAGGAGCAGCTTTTTCATTTTCCTCTCCACTGTGTTTTATTGTCAGCACACAAAATACCTTTATTGTGTCTCATTCTGCACAAAGCAGGACAAAGTCAGGCAATGTTATTACTTTTAAAAACCAAGGGAACCAACAATACACTAGGTGATGGATAGTCATCATTTTTATAGCGAATTTTCTTCAGTTGCACACCTCAATCTTATTTTGAGAATAATTCAAAGGGTGAACTCCACTCAGAACGTGAATATTAGAATAAGCAGCTGTAAAAGCATAAAGTGTTTAAAAAGCTGGGGTATAGGTCAGACAAAACCAACATTACTTTATTTGTTCAAAGAAGATACAAAAAAAATTAAAAGGGGAGGTAGGATCCAAGATGGCCGTTTAGGAACAGCTCAGGATTGCAGCTTCCAGTGAAAGCGCAGAGGGTGAGTGGACGCCGCGTTTTTATTGCCCACAGACTAGGAAACTCCCGGGCGGAGGTGCTCCACGGTCGCCAGCGCGGCTGTGCCGGCCGGCACCGCTGCCTTGCCCTGCGTGGCTGCTTTGTCGGCGCCCCAGAGCCGCGGTTCTCCGTACAAAATACACTGGTCCGGGGGCCCTTTA
>NW_016107316.1:903666-933348 GCF_001604975.1 Cebus imitator
ATGGGGAGGAAGGCAGCAAATCACACTGCCATGTGTGTTCCTATGCAACAATTTTGCATGTTCTTCACATGTACCCCAAAACCTAAAATGCAATAAAATAAATAAATGGGAAAAAAAAATTAAAAGGGATATGGAGATTAGAGAGATAAGCAGTTTAGGAAACAAGAATGAGCAAATTTTCTCATATGCTTTTCTCCTAAAAAACAATTATGAACTTGCATAATTTTATGAAAAGCAGAAATGGGGCATTGAGCTGCAATGAAACTATTTCAATTTAATTTCCATTATTCCAATTTTACTTCCAATCCTTTCATGTACATCTATAAAATTCACATTGTCATATACAAGGCACACCTAAGATGTCTCCTGGGTTTTTTGTGGTTTTTTTCCATTTTTAAATTTTATATAACCATGTCCATCTTTGGCATTAGTTAGCACATTTGTTATTTTAATGTTCCTATAGCATCCTTAGGATGCTGACATAACCCCTATGAACTTTGGAGTTAGAGAGTGAGTTAGGGGGATTTAATAGTTACAACACTTTTCCTCAACTGTAGATTGACTTGTGTGTACAAGTTCAGCAAAGTAAAGCACTATAAAGGAAGAGCCAGTAAAGTCCTTAGATGAAAGATGGTTACAGGTATTTTCAGTAAAGTCTTAGTAACTTATGCTTGCAACTTGTTCTTCAACATAAAAAAAATCCATGGGGACAAGATAATAATTCTTTGAACAGTGCTGGAAGAACAGATTCAAGAAACATGTGTGCCAGTTGTTGGGTTATTCATTAGCTTGAAATTCTTATATTCTGTATGTGATACTGGGGCTCAAACTCTGCAAATCACATTTCCACTTTGCCAACAGCTCCATGTTTGGCTCTGTCAGTGGGGTACTAGGGGAAGTTTATAAATCTGGAAGGCAAGAAAGGATTTATTTCTTCCAACTTGCTTCCTGTGACTTCCTGTCTGTGTGACTTCCTGTCTCCTTCCTGTATGACTTCCTGTCTGTGTGACTTCCTGTCTCCTTCCTGTATGACTTCCTGTTTGCTGCCTTTGTGACTTTCTATTTCCTGTCTACTTCCTTTATGACTTCCTGTCTATTTCCTGTGTGACTTCCTGTCAGTTTTCTGTTCCTGTGAATGTTATCCCGCCCCTACTTCCTCACTCTAACAGCAGTAATTCCTTTCTGAAGTATCGGGATCCGGTTCAAAATTTTCCAGTGCCTACAGAACCAGCTCTATCTGTTTCTTCTTATCCCCTATCCCAAACTCAAAGATCCCAGCACAGGTGAGCAGCACTCCTTCTTCAGAGGTCTGAATTTCCGTTTGTCATTCTTCTTGGCTTCACTATATTTTCCTCTTACCTGCCCTCTGTTAAAATGATAACTTTAAAAAAATTCCCTTATCTTTTTTTCTACTGGTATTAATGTCAATTGCATTTATATTCTGTTAGTAATTGTGCTTAATTTTTGACAAAAATATTTATGAATTTCTCTAATACAGTGTACAGTTATTTCAAATTTTTCTTTTTCTCAAGAATATGGTAAAGACTGTAGCATACTTTAATTGCCCAATGAAACCCTGCATTCACTTTGCCATTGTTTTTCTACTTTTTTACAAAAAAATAGTTATCACTATTTTTCCAAGCTATTTAAATTTATTAAAAATTAATCACTTTCGGCCGGACGTGGTGGCTCAAGCCTGTAATCCCAGCACTTTGGGAGGCCGAGGCGGGTGGATCACGAGGTCAAGAGATCGAGACCATCCTGGTCAACATGGTGAAACCCCGTCTCTACTAAAAATACAAAAAATTAGCTGGGCATGGTGGTGCGTGCCTGTAATCCCAGCTACTCAGGAGGCTGAGGCAGGAGAATTGCCTGAACCCAGGAGGCGGAGGTTGTGGTGAGCCGAGATCGCGCCATTGCACTCCAGCCTGGGTAACATGAGTGAAACTCCGTCTCAAAAAAAAAAAAAAAAAAAATTAATCACTTTCACTGAGGTAGAAGATCACTTGAGCTCAGGAGTTGAAGACCAGCTTGGGCAACATGGTGAAACCCTGACTCTACCAATCCTGTCTCTACCAAAAATACAATTTTAAAAAAAAGGTAGCCAGGGATGGCAGTGCATGCCTGTAGTCCCAGCTACTCAGGAGGCTGAAGTAGGAGGATGGTCTGAGCCCAGGAGGTGGAGGTTGCAGTGAGTGGAGATCAGATCATTGTCCGTCAGGCTGGGCAACACAGCCAGACCCTGTCTCAAAAAAAAAAAAAAAAAAATCACTTTCTTTGCTCATCTTTGCTTCTTATAGCCCACCTCATCTCTCAGAGGTTGTGTTTCTACCATGGGTGTTAGATTCTATTACTTGTTGCATAGTTGCATAGTCTGAAAAATGTCCTAATTGTAAGCCCATTTAAGAATGGCTATATAACTAGGTATGAAATTGAAAGTGAACACTTTTTGATACCTTAGTAATTATCAGTTAACATCCTGAATATATTATTACCTTGTTTCCTCGTTTCTATTACGATATGAAAAATTTGCTGTTACTAATTATTATACAATAGCAGAAATATGCCCTTTTTTCCTCTGGTAACTTCTAAGATTTTTCTCTTTATCCTGAATATCCTACACTTTCACTCTTGTGTGTTTAGAAATGAATTTTTTAAGATTAGCCTGCAAATTATTCAGAGTGTATTTTTAATCCAAGGTTATGTTTATTTCTTCATTTTAGAAAATTTTCAGCCACTTATGTTTTATTTATTTCTTCTCTGCTGGTTCTTCAAAATTCTTCTTTGGGAACTCATATGAGATGTGTATTTGAGCTTGTCAATTTATCCTCCATGGTTATTCATTGTTATTTCATATTTTTATATCTTTGCCTCTCTATGCTTCATTCCAGGTGAACTCCTCTGTAATAGCTATCAATTCGTGGAATTTTTTTTTGGCAGTGTCCCTCTAGAGTTTACACTGCATGTTTAATCAAAACCTTCTCTTTCTCAGTTTTCCAATTAGCACTTTTAAAATAAGAACCTATTTCTTTATCATTTCTGCTAGTTTTATTTAATAATTTTTAAATATTTAAATATTAATGTTATTCTTCAGGTATATCTTTGCAGATGCTAAACATTTTTAAAGACTTCTATTTCATAAAATTAACTTCATATGAAATGAAATTATGAGAGATATTTTCATTATTGATTTTGCTGGATAACTTTCTTGGCATTTCTATCTGTGTTTGGGAATTTTGGTTTGCAGGCTCGGTTTACATAGGAGTTTGTTGTCTTTGCTACTACAGTGGTTGTTATTAATGTGGTGAGTTTTTTTAAATCTCTTTCTCTCTTTATATTCTCTGTGCTGCTGTGATTTGGCCTTTTTAATATTGTATTTTCTAATTGCATATCAAATATATAAGAACAAAAATATTTTTTAGAATTTTCATATGCTGCAGCTTTTACAGTCTTTTTAAATTTGTTGTCACTTTCTGGTATATTTTATTCAAATTAATTGTTTAAAATGATAGTTTCTGATGGGGCAAGGTGGCTCATGTAATTTCAACACTTCAGGAGGCCAAGGCAGGTGGATCACCTGACATCAGGAGTTGAAGACCAGCCTGGCCAACATGGTGAAACCCCATATCTACTAAAAACACAAAAAGTAGCCGGGCGTGGTGGCAGGCACCTGTAATCCCAGCTACTTGGAGACTGAGCCATGAGAATTGCTTGAGCCCAGGAGGCAGAGGTTGCAGTGAAACAAGATTGTACCACTGCACTCCAGCATGTGTGACAGAGAGAGACTCAGTCTCAATAAATAAGTAAATATAAAATGATAGTTTATTTCCTTATGTTTATAGCTCTTATTTTTTTTTTTTTTTACTCTTAAGTAGCTATGTCTGATATTTATAATACTGTATCAGCCATGGTCTAATTAGAAAAACAGAAGCCACAGAAAGAATTTAACACAAAGATTGCCTTTGGTTAAATTTTCATTGAAGGATGGAGAATGCAAAAAGATAACACTGAGGTAATATAGAGATTACAATTGCAGGAAGAAGCTGGAGGAATAAAGAGAAGAGATTGGAGTAATTGGAACTTAGAAACTTGGAGGAGGGCATCTACACAGTTGGGCTCCAAGCCTCTAAGTAGGGAGCATCATCATCAGTTGCTGCTATCTCAGGAGCATAGGGGAGGGGTCTTGTACAGCGGGACCCAGAATTCTGAGGAGAGATGTAGGCTGACTGTTCATACCTCTAAATGAGTGTGCTGAGGTTGGCTCTGCATTTATCAGGAAGAAAGCTGGAGATTGGGCCAACCACTACTGCTGGAGTGAAAAGTCATTGCTAGGGCAAACCAACAGGAAGAGCAAAACAGGGAGAGCTAAATCCATTCTCTCTGTTCCCACTTTCCAATCCCATAGAGTGCCTCTCCTGATAGGCCTAACATGGAGCAATCTGGCAAAACAGATGCTTTTTGCAGTCTCAGCCCCACCGTCACAGAGCAGGATACGGAAAAGTAGGCTTAGAGCTGAGAGACAATGGCTTCATAATTGGCACAAACGCTTATTAAAGAGGGTGACGATAGGCTGCATCTCGGCTTTGTTCCTATATTTGAAAGCGGAGTGGTGCTAGTATTTTCCATTAAGTATAATGCTGAGTTGGTTTTAAATATGTATTCTTTATCATGTAAACAAATGAATACTTCATTCCTATTACTTTTAGATATTTGTTTTTTTTCAAGAGGAGATTGATTCTTGACAACTGTGAAAAGAATTATATGGACCAGGTGAGTTGGTTCATGCCTGTAATCCCACCACTTTGAGAGGCCGAGGTGGGAAGACCACTTGAGCCCAAGAGTTCAAGACCAGCCTGGGCGACATGGTTAGACCTTGTTTCTACAAAGAAAAAAAAAATGCTTTTTTAAAAAAATTACAAAATTAGCCAGGCCTATAGTCCCAGCTACTTGGGAGGCTGAGGCAAGAGGATTGCTTGAGCCTGGGAGTTTGAGGTTAGACTGAGCTATGATCATGCCATGCACTCCTTGTCTCAAAAAATAAAAAATAAAAAAAAGAGAGAGAGAGAGAGAGACAGGAGAAAGAAAGAGAGAGAGAAGAAAGAAGTAAGGAAGGAAAAAAGGAATAAAGGAAAGGGAGGAAGGAAGGAGAGAGAAAGAATGAATGAATGAATGAAAGAAAAATAAAGAGAAAAAAAGAAGAGAGAAAAATAGAGTGAGGGAGGGAGGAGAGAAGGAAGGAAGGAAGGAGAGAGAAAAAAAGAAAGAAAGAAAAAGAATGAAAGAAAAGACAGAAAGGAGGGAAGGAAGGAAGGACGGGAAAGAAGGAAGGAAGGAAGGAAGGAAGAAGGAAGGAAGGAAGGAAGAAGGAAGGAAGGAAGGAAGGAAGGAAGGAAGGAAGGAGAAGGAAGGGAGGGAGGGAGGGAGGGAGGAAGGAAGGGAAGAAGGAAGGAAATATCAATAGACTGTCTTACATGCCTGGAATGCCTTCTTTAATTGTTTTCTTAATTGCAGTTTCTGATTTCTTTGGTACCAATATAATCACTAGACTGGACCTGATTCTGCTGTCTAGAGTGGTCCATTTTACAGGCCTTCTGATCATTTGGTTGTCTAACTTAGCTGTAAGCTGGGTTTTCTCGGCTGGTATACGGTCAGCCTCACTGCATCTCAGCTGTGACAGTTCTACCCTTGACAACTCCCACTGATGTCTTAGGTTTCTCTAAGAACATTTATAGTGCAGCACAGTCTCAGGAGTACAGAGCATTCCTCTTTAACAGTCTTTTTCTTTTTGTCTTTTGTGAAAGTAGCTAATATCAGTTCATTCAAGGCTCCTTTCAGCAATTCTACCTCTGATGCACTGTAGGTGTCTTGTCAGGGCTATTTTTCATCATTCTGAGTATTTTTATTCATGTTTTCTTTAATATGCTCAGCTCAGAGTGATGTTACTTTGTTTTTGTGGCAAACATTCAACCCCTTATTATAATTAATGGAATATATTTATATAACATATCTATCTCACCATGCTGTGCTACAGCTGATCTTGATTTTCTATAGTTTGGTCTATTTAAGTAAAACATATCTGGTTTCCTTATCCATGCAGCAAAACACTAATTTCATTATAAATTTATTTTGTCTAATTTAATGTTTACTTGGCATGATACCCTAAATATTTCACTTGCTCAACATTATATGGAGACCATTGTCGTTACCATTACCTGGAACTCTCTGTCACCAAAGAACTCTGGCAGCAAAGAGTCAATGACAGAAGTAATGAGGTATTGAAAAGAGAATCCATCTTTCAGATAAATGTCATGCCTGGATGGCGCTTATGGTGTCCTCCAGCACTGAGGTTCTATGTTCTCTGAGGCACACAGAAATTCTCAAATCCTATGCAATGCTGTAGTATATTAACTCCTGCTCTTTTGCTTCTCCATCACCATCTTGGTGTTATTTCTAAGTAAATACTTGAGAGGCAGCATTATCAAATAAGGAAACATCAGTTGTTAAATTGTGGCATGCTAGGTCAAAGAAAAACCTACTCTAAGATTTGTACTACTTCAAAAACATACAAACAAGCCTACATGTGCCAGGCCCTCTTGTTCTCTACTTCAAACCATCTTCCTCAAGCCACCACAGCAGAGATCAGCTTTGCCCCTGGTTTTGACTAGCTTCACACAGGTACCATCTGACAAAGGCTTGCCTAACGCACCACATGCCTTACCTCCTGCTTCCTGCCTGTCACTTACTGGCAGGAATTTTGTTCAGGAATACACAGCCCACAAGTGTGGGGGCTTAACACTCCACTAGGCCAGCGGGGTATGGGAGCCAATGAATAAATGCTTTTCCCTTTGAACCCTGTGCAAAGTTCTGAGATGCATTTCCTCAAAAATCTCATGATCTTCACATGTCGTGATCCCATGAGACCGAGATGAGAGCTGGTTGCCTCCAGTGATAGCTGTTGGGGAAATATAATTAAAATCAAAATCTCCCAAACCAGAAATCTTCTCTACAGGGGTAATAAAGGAAGAAAGCATGTTTACTATTGAATAAGAAACAAACTAGAATACTACGCACATCACTGGCAATCCACAAGGATTGCAAACACAGAAATAAAGCTTACCTCCTTATATACCCAAGCATATACGACCCATCATATACATGTTCTCAAGATAAACAGTAACTCATCCTCAAGTAAGAGGACTTGATAGCACCATTTGCCACATGTAGTTCATCCTCTTAAATTTATCTGGTAATTGTGGTGACCATCCAAGTTAGCTTATTAGCTTTATCCAGTGGAAAAATAAATTTCTCATATCTTTATAACAGGAGACAGTTTGGCAAATTACAGCAAGGAGCCCACCAAAATTAGGCTCCTATCTTCCCAAAGGAGATAGAAGAGCTATCTCTTTTGATATTTCAAGAGGATGGCTCTCAAGCTTCCTGGATCATAAAACTGAAAAAAAGAAAAAAAATGGCCAGCTGACTAAAGCCCAATCTAGTCTAATAAGGGAAATATTTCGAAGAGATGAGAATATAAATTTACAATTATAAATTTTCTAAGGAAAGGTATCTAAGAAAAGGGAGCAGGAAAGAAAAATCATTTTCCTCGTTTTCAACAGACAGAACTAAATATTTTATTTTAAATTTGTATTTGTTCTTACATAGTCAATGCAACAATAATACATCCTTATGCTGGCTTTCCCTCCTTCTCTGTCCACCATTCTTCCCTCACTTCTGCTCCCTGGGGATCATTTAACAAAAACCCACCAACTATGAAAGCCTGTTTAGTGGGAAGTTTTAGGAAAGACACTCCATAATAAAACACCATAATCAAAACTAAAAGGCAAAAAAAATTGGATAAAATATTTCTCACTAATGAGAGATCAATAATTAATATTTCTAATATATTAAAGGAGTGTACAAATAAGAAAAATACTAACCCTGAAAATTATAAATTTTAATTATAAATCTTTTTTTCATCTATTTTAAAATATTTTAAAAGGCAATATTTTATTTAATCAAATCTAATATTCATTAATGGTAAGATGCACCATATGTTACAAGCCATTATAAAAGGAAAAATGCTGCATATTAAACCAGAGCCAATAACCCATTTTTTCACTTAATGGGCATTTTTCATTTCATTCCCTGTATTCTTCAGGTCCAGAATTTCTGTTTAGTTCTGTTTAGTTTTATGATTTCTCTCTTTTTATTGAACTTCTTATTTTGTTCATGTGTTAGTTTTTCTGATTTTTTTTTGTTGATTTGTCTATCTGCATTCTCTTGTAGCTCACTGAGATGGCTTGTAATAATGCAAATTCTTTGTCGGGCCATTTATAGATCTTCATCTCTTTGGGGTTGATTCCTGGAATATTATTGTCTTCCTATGGTAAAGTCATGTTTACTTGACTTTTTCATGTTTCTTAAGTCTTATGTTGCTGTCTTTGCATTGAAGAAGAATCAGTCACCTTCCAGTCTTGATTGACTGGCTTTGACAGAGAAATGCCTTCACTAATCAGCCAAGCTAGGGATTCTAAGACTCTTAGACCTTTTCTATAAATGCATCTGCTCCACACCTCTTGTTCTCTGTGTGGGCGAGGTGGAAATTCTTAGGGTCATAGGCCTTGTTTTGATCCCATAAAGCCAGGCCAGGGATTGAGAGCCTCCTATTTGTTTTGCCTAGGGCAGTGTTCTGAAATGCTCAAGTTTGTGTGCCTTCTCCCAGTCCTGCAGAGTCAAGTTGGTTGTCTGCATGACACACTTGCACTTGCCATCTGCAGGGGACACTCAGGGAGCCAGCCTGCCAGAGGAAGGGTGAGGCATGTGGAGCATTTGGGGTGCTGCGGGCCAGCTGAGGTGGGGGTGTTCCACAGGTGAAATGTTCCAGGTGGCTGGTGAGTGACTTCCTAATAGACTTTACGTAGCACTCAGTAGAGTCCCTGACCTCTCTTCCCTGTTTCTGGCATCTCTCAGCTTCTCAGCTGTACTGATTACCTCAGTATTCCGGATGAGATGAGAAAGAAGTGAGCCTCGTGGGCACCAACCTGCATGGCTTGGGAAGTTGGGTGCTTACTTGGAAAAGAGGTGATGTGGGTAAAGTGAAACTGTTTTTCTTACCCTCTTCAATGCATCTATCCTCAAATTTTTTTGTTCGAACGGTGTGCTGGACCATCTCTGCTAGACTCACAGACTCTCACAAGGGTCCACGGGTAATTATCAAAATTGATGCTTCTGCAGGGAGATGATGGTAGAAAGCTTCTATTACACCATCTTGCAGTGAGAAACCTGGCTCCCATCATGTCATCCTCTTGTTCAATCATTCAGTTCCAGTATACAGGGATAGCAGTATCAGAATTATTACCCTACCCCTATGGGAAACAACTTTATCAACAAGAATACAATATTTATGTACAGTTCATTTTGCCTGTATTCATAGATACTCCACTTGTTCCCAAAGTTACTTAGGTCAGCACCTGTTTCCCCCGGCCCCTTCAGTGAGATTCCTTCATATACATGTATTATGGTTATATTATTTTTCTTACATTCTGTATTCCATCTTGTTAAACGGAATCTGTTAAATGATTTTAAATCTGTTAAAAATCTGTTAAATGATTTTTGCATACATCAAAGTCCATTTTTTGCATTGTACAACACTATGAGTTTTGACAAAGCCATAATATCATGTATCCATCATTACGGTATAATACAGGATATTTTCACTACCCTAAAAACATCCCTTGTGCTTCATCTTTTTAAATGCTCCCAACCCACTTGAATCCTTGACAACCACTGATCTCTTTACCAGAATATACAATGTACATAGAATCATATATCACTTTCTCAGACTGGTTTCTTTCATTTAGCAATATTCCTTTGAGATTCATTCACATCTTTGTATGGCATAACAATGCATTCCCTTTTGTTTCAGAATAGCATTTCATTGTATGAGTATGCTGTAATATGTTTACCTATTTACCCACTGGAAGTCATTGCTTGCTCCCAGTTTTAGATGAATCTGCCATAAACATTCATGTACATGTTTTTGGGTGGATATGAGTCTTCAAATCAGTTGGGTAAATACCCAAGAGTGTGATTAGTGGATCCCAGGGTAAGACTATGTTTAGTTTTGTAAGAAGCTGCCAAAATGTCTTCCAATGTGGCTGCAACATTTTGCATTCTCATCAGTGATGAATGAGCATTCTTGTTGATTCACATCCTCTTCAGCAAAATTTACTCTGGCTATTTAAACCAAATGTGATTTTATTACAGGATAGCAGAAAGCTCAGAGCATTAATCTCTGAGAGCACGAAATCCTAGGCCCTGTGGCTCACTGCCTGGAGCAATGCCCACTTGTGCCATAGAAACTGCTCTGGCAAAAGTGACAGCCACCATTGCTCGGTGTGAGGTCTGCACACAGGTGCTCTTCCACCACAGGCCTTGAAATCCACATGCTTTTGTGTCCACCCCTGCCAGGCATCCCACACCCCTGTGCATGATGGCCTACTTACGTCACCCACCTCCTCTGAGGCTGTCACTGGATGTATCTGAATCTATGTCCCAAGTTTGTAACTGTAGCCCAAAGGCACCTGTGAACAAGAGTCTTCTGGCTTCTGCCTTGCAAAGCTAGAACTCAGAAAGTGGGAAATTACTAAATTATCCAAATATAGGGATGGTGTTCAAAGATGCTCTACATCTTTGACACCTGTGCATTACAGACTATCACTGCAATGCATAATAGCAAAAACACTGGGATGCAACCTAAATGTTCAGTAAAAGGCCATGATCAAACAAGATGCAAACCAGCCGTGAGAAAAAATATCATGAAGCCAGAAAAAATTATGTTTTCCAAGGATTTCTACTGATTTTGAGATACAGTATACTCATCCTATGAGGTTACAGGGAATAAAAGCAGTATCCAATTCTGTATGCAGGTGATCCAATTTCAAAAACAAAATTCTATGTATGCATAAAATGAAGCCTGAAGAATATAACACGAAATACTGATGATGGGTTCCACTAAGTCGATTTTACTTTACTTCTTACTCATTTTTTAATTTTCAATTTTTCCACAATGTATTAATTAGGGGGAAAAAAGCATAATGTGGCCAGGCATGTGGCTCATACTTGTGGTCCCAGCAGTTCGGGAGGCTGAGGCAGGCAGATCACCTGAGGTGAGAAGTTTGAGACCAGCCTGGCCAACATAGCAAAACCCTGTCTCTACTAAAAATACAAAAAATTAGCTGGGCATGGTGGTGCACACCTGTAATCCCAGCTACTCAGGAGGCGGAAGCATGGGAATCACTTGAACATGGGAGGCAGAGGTTGCAGTGAGCCAAGATCGGGCCACTGCACTTCATCCTGGGTGACTGAGCAAAATTGTCTCAAAAAAAAAAAAAAAAAAAAGTGTTATCCTCTCTCTACCAAAAAGATTTTCATATACAAAAGATTTCATAGTCCAAAAGAAGATACCATTCCCTCATCGAAATATAATTTACTTAAATGTTCTCATAGATTTAAAAATCAATTATAACAGATTCTTTAAAGGAAAAAGAAGTTTTAGCATTCTTTATCAGCATATCTAATTGATTTGAATTTCTCCACACAGAAAGTTTGACTCAAGCTCTTACTTGCCAGATATAAGATATGGGTAAGCTGCTGTGACAAAAAGATTCTAAAAGACAGTGGCTTTAACGACTGGAAAGTTTATTTATTTCTCCAGTGATAGTCCAAAGGTGAGCAGTCCAGGATTCGCAGGGTGGCTCTGCAGTATGAGGTTATTCCATGACTTGGGTTCCATTTCTCTGGTGTCTCTGCCACCTCCTAGAGCACTGTCCTCATGGTATGGTTGAAGCTGACTCGCCTCCATTCACGTCCATGTTCTGACCTACAGAAAGGAGGAGAGAGAAACTTCAGGTCCCATCACTTTGTCTCTGAGAGGATGACTCAGAGACCATTCAGAGCACTCTTGTTCACATGTCGTCTGCTCAGGCTTAGTCACGTGGCCACACCTAGCTGCAAGAAGGCTGGGAATTTTTGGGTAGCCATGTTCCCTGCTAACACTCAGAGGTTCTATCCCTACATGCAAGAAAAGGAGAATGGGCCAGTGCAGTGGAGCACCCCTGCAGTCCCAGCTACTCAGGAGGCTGACGTGGGCGGCTCACTCGAGCCCAGGAGTTGGAAACCAAAATAGATGTGTCAGGGAAAAATAACAGAAAAGAGAGAAAGAGAGGTGGGGGAAGGAAGAAAGGAGGGAGGGAGGGAGGGAGGGAGGAACGAAGGAAGGAAGGAAGGAAGGAAGGAAGGAAGGAAGGAAGGAAGGAAGGAAGGGGGAAGGAAGGGTGCTGGGGAACAACTTGGTATCTCAGTTCTGAATATCCAGCTCCAGGGTGGGCCTCCAGCAGCCAAAGCTCTGACTCGCACCTGTCAACATCAGGGTCCCCTTTCCTACACCCCTGCTTCCTGTCCCCGCTCCCAACCTCAAAGAATCTACTTCACAAAACCATTCTCCTCCTAAATCCTTAATCTCCAGACTTTAAGTCTTTCCTTTCTTGGACATACAGTGAATTCCCTTTAGGGCACAGACCTTGGATGAATCATTTCCAGGGTGTCCAACTCAGTTCTGGAACATCCTCTTCTATTCTTTCCAACAGTAAAAACAAACAGTGGCTCTCCCTGCGAGGGAAAGGAGAGCTCAGGCTTCCAGAGGATGAGAGAAAGTGTTTCATTTCTTCCAGATGGGTCTAGAGCAACAAAAACAAATTGAAGATAAATATTAATAGATCTCTATCCTACATTAAATCACAAACACATCTCTATGTTATAAATGTGTTATGGGCTGAATTGCTCCCCTATCCCCCTACCCACCACCATTTATGTGTTGAAGTTCTAATCCCTGATACCTGACTAGGACCGTATTTGGAGACAGGGTCTTCACATAGATAATTAAGTTAAAATGAAGCCATTAGGGTGGGCTTAATCCAACATGCCTGGTGTTGTTTTACGAAGGGGGAATTAGGAAACAGACCCAGAGAGACCCCCACCTGAAGACAGGAAGAAAGCCACCTACAGGCTCAGGAGAGAGGCCTCGGAGACCAAGTCTGTGGTCACCCTGATCTCGGACTCAGCCTCCAGATGGTGACAGGATCGATTTCTGCTATGAATCTACCACATGGGATACATCTACTGTAAGCGCCCGGTCTATGGTACTTGGTTATAGCAGCCCTAGAAAACTATTACAATATGATTTCTGGGCATAATACAGACATTGTAGCAGGAGGCTTATAAATATTTGCTGATTTATAATTATTGATTATTAACAGAGGGATTTAGCTCAAGAACTAGGGGTAATGAATTGACTTCCTGCTAAAACTAGTCCAGGCAAGCTGAAGACCAAGGCCGAGGACAGAGCCTCACTGAAAAAGGCTCAGGGAGTGTGAGAAAATGTGGTCAAGGAAAGCATCTTTGTCACTGAGACTGTCTGATAATTACTCATGACAAGCAGCTGCTGTGAAATCTTTGTCATTCAATTTATTTCAATTCCTCTGGAAATAATCGTAAAACAGTCTCATTTTCCAAGAGAGAAAAAAATAGCAATCCAACATTTCAGGCCAATGATCTGCACGCTCTACCAAGAAAACAGGAAAGCACGCCTGGAGGTGGCCGGTGCGGAGATCAAGCTGATGACAGCCCGAGCAGCGGTGGCCTTGGACCTGACTGGCCTGGGCAACTGTCCGTGTTGAGAAGTTCTTCAGGCCATTTTGAACAATGCAGAGGAGTTAGATGACATGGGAGCTCCAAGGCTGACCCTAGCCAAGAAAAGCCCAAAGATTATTTCAATCCAGATGGTTCATATCTGCTCCTTTTCTGTCTGTCACCTCCTTTTAGTCACAGCAGCTGTGGGACATTTCTCTGGGAAGGCAGCAGCACCCTGTTTCACTGGAACATGGATTTGTGTGAGGTGAGAATGCTGTGTTCACAGCAAATGTGGCGAAAAACAGTGGTAGTGTGTTTTTCTTCCCCAAACTTCAGTTTCTCAGAAAGCTATTTATGAAAAAGACTTAAAACCTAATAGGAATGAGATGGGGTTATAGAAACACTTATATATTTGCACCTATACATATCCCTAGGACGAAAGCTAAGCTGTCAGAAAAACAAACAATGATAAACATGAAATGAATGTTAAGAATCCCCACGTTCCGTGACTTCCACTCTTTTTATTTTTATTTTTTATTTATTTATTTATTTTTGAGTCAGAGTTTCACTTATCACCCAGGCTGGAGTGCAATGGCATGATCTTGGCTCACTGCCGTCTCTGCCTCCTGGGTTCAAGGGATTCTCCTGCCTCAGCCTCCCAAGTAGCTGGGATTACAGGCACCTGCCTCCATGCCTGGCTAATTTTTGTATTTGTAGTAGAGACGGGGTCTTACCCTGTTGGCCAGGCTGGTCTCAAACTCCTGACCTCAGGTGATCTGCCTGCCTTGGCCTCACAAAGTGTTGGGATTACAGGCGTGAGCCACTGCACCGGGTCAGTTGATTTCCACTCCTAACCAGATTTGAATCACCTGGGAAATTTGAACTCTGCACCTGTTAGGGCTGCACTCTCTGAGATTCTGATTCAGTTGATCAAGAGAGGGGCACTCTGAGCTTTTAAAAGAAAACACATATTAAACCTCCCTCCAGATGACTTTAATGTCCAACTAGGTTCAAAATATTGATCTGTTTTACCCTCTATGCTTTGTGGATGAGGAAACTGAGGCCCAGGGAAGAGGAGTAAACTGTGAAAGGCCACGCAGCTAATTAGTGGCAAAGCCAAAAATAAAACTGGCGTTCTGCAGCACTGTAGACCTTCAGAAGTTTACTTAACTTCACCTGGTAACCTCAGTTGGCACACCTGTTTACTTACAGTTTTCGAAAATCAGGAACAAAATCTAGACACTTTTAACTAGTATTGATCTGACATTTGGAGTAACATTTGAATGGGTACTGATTTTACAGGTGGTCAGTTATTTAATGAAGATTTCCTGACATAACAACAACAAAAAAGGCTTCCTGATACAGGCCTTAAACAATGGTAGCACATGGGAACAATAGACACCGTGGGTTACTAGAAGGAGGGTGGGAGAGGCATGGTTTCAAACCTTCCTACTGGGTGCTGTGCACACTGGCTGCGTGCAATATAACCGCATAACAAACTGCACAGGCACCCCATGTCAAAAACAAAAGTTGAAATTGCAAAAATAATTAATTAATTAAAAACAACAAAAACTGGTGACAGCAGGTGCGGTGGCTCACACCTGTAATGCCAGCTCTTTAGGAGGCTGAGGCAGGTGGATTACCTGAGGTAAGAAGTTCGAGACCAGCCTGATTAACATATTGAAACCTCGTCTCTACTAAACACACAAAAATCAGCTAGGCATGGTGGTGGCCTGCTCAGAAGGCTGAGGCAGCAGAATCACTTGAAGGCGGGAGGGGCAGGTTGCAGTGACCCGAGACCGCACCATTGCACTCCAACCTGGGCGACAAGAGCAAAACTCCATCTCAAAAGCAAACAATGTGATGGCTTGGATAATAATTGCTTATATAATGAGAATACCCTACACTAGGTGATATGTTGTCCTTGTGAATTAATATGGAAATGGATACCTGCCATGTTTGCGGGCAGAAAAACAGGTTTAGAATTCCACCCACCCCTGACAACTATTCTCTGCCTGGAACACCTCTGTGATAACAGACTGACACCCCTGAATACAGGGGTTGGCACATCATGGGACTGGATCGGTCATGATGCCCTGTCCTTTGAGGTTGGTAATGGGGTCATCCTTCTCCCAAGAGTGAAAGCTCCATTTCTACATGAGTCGTTTCTCAGCTAGCCTGGTGTCCAGCAGTTGTCCATGCAGACTGGGTCCAGCTGAGCTGCCTGGAAACCTGAGCTGGTGGTCACAACTGAAAGCGTTATTTAGTAATATCCCCTCTGCCTTAAGGACTCAGTATCTGTGGGTGAAGTCTTCTTTCTCAGGTTTATCTACTGCCTGGCAGCCACAGCAGCTGTAGCTATTTGACATCTTGATGGCTGTCTCTGTCCTGTGCTTTTATCAAAAGAGGCTGAGCAGTGGCCTTCCCAAGGAAAAGGAGCCGGGGATGTGTTTTCAGAACAGAAACTAGAGCCTCGAATACTCCAGCTCCCTTTGACTATATGTTGAAGGAACAGAGCAAAGACATTTTGGTCCTGTTGGGGCCCAGAAAATGACACCCTCAGTAAAGGCCTAAGAAGCAGCATCAGATGCAGTCTCTCCCTGACCTTCTCCTGCCCTCCTGACCCTCCTCCCTCATTCTCTCCTGAGGCAAGTGATAGAAACCAGAATCCGTCTGCCCCTGGGTGGGCAAAAGCCCTTTCCCCCAAGACCAACCATAAAGTCCAAAAATATGACTGTAATCCCTACCCCTTTGCCTTTCTGTGTGATACTGGCCATAAAGAAATTAAGACCCTCGTTCCAGAAGGGCCCTTCCCCATACCAGAGAGATGCAGACAATGCCTCACAGAGAGGCCACGGAGAATCTGAACAAACAGGCCTCGCAGGCTCTCCCCACCCAGCCTATTATTGGCGTTAGACCGCAGCCTTCCTGTCCAATCCCCTTTCTACACGCCTGTCTATACTTCACTGAACTAACACATAAAAACAGATCATTTTCCCTGTATCTCTAGGTCGGTCATTCTGAAGGCTCAACATGTCACACAAAACTGTGATCAAATAAATGTGTGCTTTTCTCGTTAACCTGTCTTTGGAATTAGGTGTGTTGGGTACCCTTATGATGGGGAGGAAAGAAATTGCCCCTTTCTGCCCCTGCAGCCCCATCCCTCAGTTTAGAATGATCTGAATCCTTTAGGCTACACTTGCTCTGCTGCCCAAAAGGGATTTGATAGTGTTTAATACAATTTCTTGGAGGCTCTAGGATAGAACTGAGCTCCTGCACTAGATTCAACAGACCAAACCGAAATGGAGTTACTCACACTGAAGTTTCCCACTGAAACTTAGTTGTTTATCTGACTTTCAAAAAAATCAGGAGCCAGAGAAAGGTAATAGCCAAATCTCCAAACAAGCCAGTTTGAGTCAGCACGGTAAAGAAGTTCCCTCTGCCTTAATCTTTACAAGGAAAAATAACTTTGCAATTACCAATCCGCTTTTTGTTTTCTGTTTTCTTAGGCCTTTTCTGTCTCTAAAGCCAATCTCTGCTTGGCTCATCAAAACACTCTTATAGAATGAGGTGTTGTCCAATTCTAGAATTGCAAATAAATGCCAGATCTTAGAAAAGATTTTTAAGCCAGCTGGGAGCGTTGGTTCATGCCTGCAATCCCAGCACTTTGGTTACCTAAGGCAGACAGATCACTTGAGCCCAGGAATTCAAGACCAGCCTGGGTAACATGACGAAACCCCATCTCTAAACACACACACACACACACACACACACACACACACACATTAGCCAGGTGTGCTGCCACACACATGTAGTACCAGCTGCTTGGGACGCTGAGATGGGAGAATCACTTGAGCGCAGGAGGTTGAGATTGCAGTGAGCCATGATTGCGCCACTGCACTCCAGCCTGGCAACAGAGGGAGACCCTGTCTCAAATTTTTTAAAAAAAAGATTTTTTAACTGAATTTGTTCTAATTTTGTCTTTTGCCAATAGGGAAATGATTTGTACTAACGTATAGGAATGGCCTGCAACCTGAGGTCAGCTCTCTTAGTGATATGATAAGTTGTACAGAGAATTGACTTTTGATTAATCCAGCCGTAGTAAACAGTCCGTATGTGCTGGGGGTGTTTTGTACCAATCCCTTGCATCTGGTGAGGATGGAGACGTGTCAACAGTCCCCAAAGTCAGGTGCAGGTAGGGTGCAGAGGGATGAGAATTTAAATCATGGCCTCCCCATGAGAATGGCAAAGACAAGCTACTTTCCCCTGGTGAAGTCCTCAGGCTGGGCGTGATATTACTGGCTGGTTAGCCCTTGGGGTTCTCGGAATCTGTGTAGTTTCTGCCTTATATCATCACCTCTATGCAATTTTTTACCCTTTGCCATTACATTAAGTTTATAATCTCTTGTTACTGTGTCTGTCCATTAATCACATTGCTGTCCCTTTGGGATAACATGTCTGGAGGTTTAGACCACAGTGGGGCAAAGATTGAACTGTTTCATGCTGTTGGATCTCAGGTTAAGGATTTTTGCAGGAGAATTTTCCCTTCTGTCTGGCTGTTTAGGCCACATGCTGTAGACAATTTCTGTAGGCAGCCCATTTGAAATTCACAAGCACACAAGGAATGGGCCTCTTCACGCTCTTTTCCTTTCAGAAAGGCAGATGTTTACTGAATAAGCCGGCTGGCTCCACCAACCCTCACTCTATTAGCCTTGATGGCACCACAAAATGAAATTCACAGTACAGGCCAGCTCATGTGACCAGCAAGTTCAGAAGATGGCTGGACGGGTCTGACATGATGCATAGTTACACAGTCACCTCATTCCAGCACGGCTTTCAAAAGTTCTCCGACAGGAGGCTTTCCAAGGGTGATGAGTCCAATTTTCCACTTTGACGTGTTAAAAATTATCATGAGTGATACCGAAAATTATTCCACAGATAGTTTTGGGTTGTATGCCAACATAATTTCCTATGCATTAAATGAAATTGCTCTTATAGCATTGAAAGGCCTATATTTTTCCTGTGGAAAAAAATACATAAATTATTCCTCCCAACCCCGGCTGTATGGAACTCGTACTCCCTGGCAGTGTGACCCCAGCTAAGTCGATTCCTGAAAACAGTGCCACTTCATTTTTACCGTCATATTTCAGAAAATGGTGGTAAAAATGAAATGGTGCTGTTTTCATGAAGCCTAGAATCATTCAAAAGCTACCAGGCCCTAAACGCTGAAGTTGCATCTATAAACGGAGACATTAAAAGCCTAAATAAATGGCCATCTTGGGAGGATGTATGCCCTAATAGGCTAGGAACGTGTATCAACATCCCAGATAACTCAGCCACTATTATTAGGACGTAAAAAGAGTAGAGATAAAATAGCCAGTCTTCATAGACACACGCCCTGAGAGAGGCATTTGTGTGCGCTTCAGGTGATCAGTGGTGGGTGGAGAAGCACATGAAACTGGGTGGTGCTTACACGTTACTGAATTGTTGGTAGGCTATCGCTGGGACCCAGCCTGAGCAACATAGCAAGACCCCATCTGTACCAAAAACACAAAAAATTATCTGGGCATGATGGTGCACACCTGTGGTCCCAGCTACTTGGGAAGTGGAGGTGGAGGATCGCCTGGGTTTGGGAGGGTGAGGCTGCAGTGAGCCAAGAACATACCACCACACTCCAGCCTGGGTAACAGAGTGAGACCCTGTCTCGAAAAAAAAGAAAAAAAAAAGAATATTCCGGGGCTTATCTCCTCCCCATCAACCCCACTTTCTAGAGCAACTGACTTACCTTGCTAAGAATTAAGGTAAGGTATATGAAACACATAAATAAAAATCAAGTTCAGAAGGGATCTTGAGGCTGGGCAAGGTGCTCTTGCCTATAATCTCAACACTTTGGGAAGCCAAAGCAGGTAGATCACTTGAGGTCAGGAGTTCGAGACCAGCCTGGGCAACATGGTGAAATCCTGTCTCCACTAAAAATACAAAATTAGCCTGGCCTGGTGGTGTGGGCATGGTGGTGTGTGCCTGTAGTTCCAGCTGCTCAGGAGACTGAGGCAGGAGAATTGTTTGAACCTGGGAGGTAGAGGTTGCAGTGAGTGAGTTTACGCCACTGAACTCCAGCCTGGGCAACAGAGCAAAACTCTGTCCAAAAAAAAAAAAAAAAAAAAAAGAGGCAGGAGAACTTGATAAAAGGAAGTGATGAAACTCAGGCAAATTCAAAGATGGAGACTCATGGAGTCAGAAACATCAGCAAGTGAATGAGCACCAGGTCCACTTAAAGCAACTCCCATGGGAAGGGAATTCTTGGAAGAGCCAATAACATCTTAACAAAAAAGCACCACAGGAATTCAGTTAAATGATAAAAGGACTTTTGGAAATTAAAATGAAAGGATTTTCAAATTTAGAAAGTCCATCATCAAGCTACAAAGAAAATATTTGCCACATCCTCGATCATGGTCCGGTTCACTAGGCAGATGTAAAGTCTACTCTAAATACAGAGCAGAGGCCCGGCACAGTGGCTCATGCCTGTAACCCCAGCACTTTCAGAGGCTGAGGCAGGTGGATGACTCAACCACCAGCTGAGTCTAGCTAAGCCACTTCCACTCCCTGTATCTCCTATTCTTCACCCGCAGAATACACATGCTGGATTCTTATACTCCACTGCTGCTCTCATACTCTAGAATTCTGAGACTCCCAGGAGTCTTTGAGAGGTTTCACACAGCCAAGAAAATTGTTGCAACTATATGAAATACTGGCTTATCACCACCAGTGTCAGGGAGTCCTGATGTTCACATGGCCCTGCTCCTCTGCAGTTGCCGAGCTTTAAAAAGTTAAGGAGTGAATGCACAGATAAACTAGGAGGCAGACCTGTTCTGTGCTTCTCCAGAAATCAGAATTAAGATGAATGAGTGGATGCTAGGCATGGTGGCGCACACCTGTAATCTCAGGACTTTGGGAGGCCGAGGTGGGAGGATTGATTGAGCCCAGAAGTTCAAGACCAGCCTGGGCAACATGGCAAAACCCCTTCTCTACAAAAAATACAAAAATTTGCCAGATGTGGTGATGCCTGCCTGTGGTCCTAGATACTCAGGAGGCTGAGGTGGGAGGATTGCTTGAGGCTGGGAGGTGGTGGTTGCAGCGAGCCAAAATCATGCCACTGCACTCCAGCCTGGGAGACAGAGGGAGACCCTGTCTAAAAAAAAAAAAAATAAGAGATGAATGAATGAAAATTATCAGGAAGAAGACTTCAACTCATCATGAGAAAATATACTTTGAACACTACTGAAAATATCAGCAATTATGTACTGCATATTACTTTGGACCTATTACTATGCTAATCACATTTATACATATTTATTCCTCATAACCAACGAATAAATCAGATACTATTCCTATTTTAATATATCAGGAGATGGAGGCTCAGAGAGGTCAATTTACTTGCCCAAAATTATGTAGCTAATAAGCGGCAAAACTAGAATTCAATAGTGCTTACAAACTTTAAAAATCTTTGTTCTAGACCACCATGCTATGTTGCCTCTATAAAGCCACACCAAATATCCAGGATTAATTGGGATTCTTAAATCTCCTCATTGATGTTGTTCATCAGCCGTAGAAAATTTCAGCCAATGCCTCTTTTTAAAAATGTTTTTAAAACAAGCTCTGGCAAGTTGTATTAAAGAAAATTTTGCATAGTATGCTTCTCACCAGTCTATTCTGGCATGCTTCTAATATTATCAGAATCACCTGGATCAATGAGAGCCAGTGTGCATATTCTGTAGTATTTTCCTCATGGTGTGCCCAATTTAATGTTATTGTCACTGCAGTGATGGACGCCAGTCTTGGCCAACATTTCATAGCATTCTGTTTTGGATTTCCTCAAAGCTGGGAAGCTGTTAGAGAGGATGACCAATTTCACTTTGCCTTGTCTGATAGACTTCAGAATCTGCTTGTACCCCAGCATGTACTTTCTACTTTTCATAATTAGAGTTGGTTAACTCCAGTGACTTTTTCTTCTCCTTTGTGGCTACCATCCTCCTGCCTAGGTGTCGGATGGCCCCCAACCAACAGCAGCAACTAAGTTGGAAGAAAGTGAGAAAGGCACCAATACCACTTGAGATATTATCTTTTTCCATCCACTCTTTTCCTTCTTGACTCTGATTAAATTTAAATTAGACTTTATCACTTTAGCCTCTCTAACTTACTGCATATCTTTTTGTCTCTCTTTGCTGCATCCTGGACTTCTTCTGATTTAACTTCCAGGTCATCAATTCTCTCTTCAGCTGTGTTGAATTAGCTATTGAACCCAGCCACTGAGTTTTAAACGTCAGCTATAGTGTTTTTAATCTCTAGATGTAGTATTTAGTTATTTTTTAAAATCTAATTGTAGTTTTATCTTTTCAGAGATATCTTTAAGCTAATCTTTACTTTTTTAAACATAATAAATGTATTAGTTTCCTATTACTCCTATAGCAAGTGACTACAAACTTAGTGGCTTAAAACAACACAAATTTATTATCTTCAAGTTCTGGAGGTCAGGATTTTGAAACCAGTTTCACTGGGCTAAAATCAAAGTATTGAAGACCTTGCTTTCTTCTGGAGGGTCTAGGGGAGAATCCATTTTCTTTCCTTTTATAGCTTCCTGAAGCCAAATACATGCCAAGGCTTGTGACCCCTTCCTCCATTTAAAAAGTCAGAAGTGTAAGCTCTTTTCTCCTCTCTGACTTTTGCTTACATGCTTACATTTTTTTCTCTCTGACACTGATCCTCTTGCTTCCCTCTTATAGAATCCTTGTGATTACATTAGGCCCACTTGGATAATCCAGAATAATCTCCCTAATCTCAAAATTACTACTTTTGCCATATCCACAAAGTTCCTTTTACCATATGAAGTAACATTTTCACAGGTTCCAGAGACTAGGATGTGGACATCTTTGAGGAACTATGATTCAAACCACTGTTGATATTCACTCAGGGTGAATGGCAAAATATTAAAGATATATTAGGAAAAGTTATAGATTAGTCTCAAACCTTTTGGAAGGCCAAAAGGTTTTATTGAGGCAGGCTGAATGTGGCAGGCCAGTCCATTAAGTTAGGGAGAAGATAGGGATGATAAGAGGCTTTCCCAGTTTGTCTGTTTACCCCACATCCCTTTGTCTCTACTTCGTTTACTCATGTAAACTTTGTGCTGGATGGTCCTCTCAGGGGGAGATCAGAGGGCAATTACCTGTTAATAGTGTTTATACTCTGGGCCCAGAACCGGAAGCTTTTATTATTCATATAACCACTCTTTTAACCATGTTAATTACCCACAAGTGTGTTAACTTAGAACCTCTTATAAAATCTTGACAAAATAAATGTGTGGATGGACAGAGGGTCTTGGCTGATTGATTGCATCTCTGAAAAAAGCCAATGGCCGTCCCCAGCCCACTTGTATCACTGTAGTGGTGTAAGAGCGCATTCATTCTTCCGTCATTGAGTTGGAGTCTGCAGGCCAGACTTCCACAGGTGATGGGCAATGTCTCAGCCCACTACAGTAAGCACAGTCATTTTACAGTCCATGTTTAATCATTTCAAGATCTAAAAGTGTTCCCATATTTGTTTCTGTTGTCTGTTTTTCAGATGGTTCTCACACATGTTGCTTGCTTTGTTATGTACTGGGTTTAAAAAAAAATGGTGCCCAATAATAATTTACCTAGCATTTTTAGTTGTTTTTATTAGGAGTGTTTGGGCTGAAAAATAGCCCACTATAACCAGAATTAAAATTCAAGTCTCCCAACAATAATGAGCAATGTGTTGCCCACTGACAGTATGGCAGTCACTGTCCTGATGGTGTTATATACATTCCATTTAGGAAAAAGCCATGGAAGGGACTGTATCCCTGAGTACTAAGTTCCCAAACCCAGGACAATTCAAGTAGGGATAACAAGAGCTGAAAGGAACATCATGTTTGCTGGGGAAGAAACATTTCAAATTCGATGTTTAAAAATGATAATGGGTCTGTGCAAATACCCTTATAATTATTACTAAAGAGTTTCATGCCCTTCACACATTCCTTTAGCCGCTTATTATTCAGCAGGCATTTTATCGAACACCAATGATGTATCCATTACTCTGCAGGGGACTAAAAATACAAGATGAAAATAATCTCTGACCTTGAAATCACCAATTACTTGGGAAAACAGACACTATTATGATACCACGTGGTGGCCTGAGTGCTGCGACAAAGGCAAGTGTAGAGGAGGAAGCGGCTCACCCAGGCTTAGGGCAGGCTTGGTGAAGACAGTGATGCCTGAGCTGGATCTGAAATCATGGTAACAGTTGTCTGGGTAAAGGCTGGGAGGGCAGGCAGGGCTATCAGGTGGAGGGAACACTGTTAGCAAACACCCAATGTTTAGTAACAATACATACATACGTGGGTTGGGAGCCCAGTTACAAGGCAGCTGCAGCAAGTGCTGCACTTAGATGTGGCCAAACAGAACCGCTGTGTGAGCCTTTAGGGGATCCATGATTTGCAGTGCCTTCCTTAAAGTTTTCAGTCCCCCCAGCACATGGGATTGATTGGGATATGCAGAGCTAACCAAGAAGAATGCCCCAAGCCTGGACCAGGAATAGTGTGGACCCTGTCCCCATTTCTTCCCTTCAAATTGCTCTTCCACCCTCCAGCCTGAATGTAAGGTTGACCAGATGCCCTGTGGAGCTCCAAGACTCATATCAAAGGTGTTGTCCCCCTGGGCCCAAGTTCTAGGACAACAGCACAACAAGTAGACAGCTCTAACTGGTCAGCACGGTGTTTCATGGGATCCTGAGATGGGTGACCAGAACGGTGCTGTGCCAATTTGATTGATTCACACTTGCATTGGACATAGGACAAGTTCATGTGTCTGAACTACTAAGCACCTGGCAGGCCTTTGTGCTTGAACCACATCTGTATGCCCATGGGTTGGCTCATGCCTTTCTATGTTCCAACTGCATAGAACCTGTTGGCCTCTGGTCCACAGCATCAAGGATGGCAGCAGGTAGTGGTGTTCTTTACCTGTGCACCTGCTGCGGCTGGCAGCCAGGGCAGACACTCCATCCTTTCTGCAGGCCTGTGCCACATGTAGGGCAGTCCTCTAGGGAGAACAGCACCTGTCTCCCCCAAGGGTTTTCAAAGCCTTTGCTCCACACTGTCAGCAGCCCTTCTGATCAATTTCCTCTTTTGTCTCCATTTTCAGAATGATGTCCTCTCTTGCCTCTGATCATGTGGTGATATTTTGTTTTCATAGGTTGGTCTTAAGCTATGCCAGATGAAGAATGGACCTTCTTTGGGTGAATAGAATCACTCTTTGCCCTTTGCCTAGCCTCCCCACTAGTGATGGCTTGTGAAAGGAAAGGGTGAGGTCAGCATTGAAAAAGACCACATTCTAGGAATGCGGCAGTCATGGTGTCAGGTGATCAAGAGAAGACATGGCTGCAAAATGTATTGCACCATAAAACCTTAGACAGTAAATTTAAGATAACTGGAAAACATTTTCCTGCACACTCTGGGTGAGACTTGCATTTGTGGTCATCATAAACGAATTACGGTGACAGCCTTTAGGGAGCCATTGGAAGCCAATATTCACCAGGGCTATGATGGAGGATGCATTGTCCTAGTAATGATGCACTGAGCATGAAACAAATGACATCAGGGAACTCCAGAGGCAAGTTGATTTATAGTTTCAATACTAACAGGTCCCAAAGAGCCATAATGTTGAGAGCAATAACAGTGTTGCTACTTTTTCCTCATGATGAGATGTGAAACTAGCCAGCCAAGGCACATCTGGCAATAAAGAACGTGACACGATGGCTCCTGGACCTGAGCAGGAAGAGACAGTGCCCAGACACTACAAAGGCTCTTCATATGCCCTAACTGCAGGATTCACAAAGACAAGCCTCTCTTTTCTAACAATGATTCTAAATCTTTGTTGATAAATCACTAAAAGTTATATGGCCCATAAATCTTATAACACATGTTTAATCAAGCTGTTTATAAACAGGGCCCTGCAGAATATGTTTGAGATCTAGATGGGTCCAGTTCAGAAGAATGAAACTTTTTTTAAAGACAGGTTCTTGCTCTGTTGCCCAGGCAGAAGTGCAGTGGCACAATCGTGGCTCACTGCAGCCTCCACCTCGCAGGCCCAAGCAATCCTCCCACCTCAGCCTCCCAAGTAGCTGGGCCTACAGGCATGAGCTACTGCATCTGGATAGCTTTTCTAAACTTATTTTTTGTAGAGATGGGGTCTCACTATGATGCCCAGGCTGGTCTCAAACTCCTGGGCTCAAGCAATCCAACAGTTGCTGAGACAAAGTGCACGGAAGTGTACTGACCACGGCTGTAGCTGTATTCTATTCCCCTCCTGACCAACAAGAGATTTCAGGCTAAGTGGATAACAATGAAATGCTAGGCATTGCATTATGCAATTTCACTCCCTGGGATTGGTTACCCAGCTAAGGGAATGAATGAACTTCTAATGTGTGAGAACTCAACACAGTGACACGACATCCATATTTCAGTAAATATGTTGAGTAAAAACTCAGAAAGAACTCTAACTAGGATATGAAAGAAAAACAAAAGTAATCTCAGTATTTTGTTCGAAAATACCCAGGAGTTCAAATGTTTTATCCCTTATGATGTCAGGTGCAGCTAAAAAGCTCCTTCCTCTGGGTAACGAGGCTTTTGGAAGGAGGCCTGTGCCTTTCCACCCCTTCTTTTTCTTCTCAGCTATTAGGTTCTCTACAAAAGAATCTAATTTTAGTTCTATTTCTGGCTATGCTACAGTATATCCATGTTTAAAAGCCTTACTTATTTTAGGTAAAACTAACAATCCCACATTAAATAAAGTAGACTTTACAACTGCGGATATACTTAAAAGTCAGGTGCACATAGTTACTGTTAATATGAAAAGAATTAACTATCTATATTAGAAAATTCTCCAGCCTCTATATCCTCTTACAATGGAGGTGGAGTAGAAATTAATATAAATAAAAATGTGAACAATTTATCCAGAAGATTCACCTTTCAACTCACTGACCTTAGACTTTAACTACAATGTCTGCATAAATATTAGCTGTGTTATCTAATCAGCTAATCATGCTGGAAGTGACTCGGTATGGGACAGTAAGATGTACATCAAAGATGAACAAGAAACCAGGGCCCCTCTAAAGATTGTTTTCTTTTAAAACAAAACAAAAAATAATAACATTTGGCCAGGCACAGTGGCTCATGCCTGTAATCCCAGAACTTTGGAAGGCCAAGGGGTCACAGGTCACTTGAGCCCAGGAGTTTAAGATTAGCCTGGGCAACATGGTGAAACCTTGTTTTTGCAAAAATACAAAAATTAGCCAGCCATAGTGGTATGCGCCTGTGGTCCCAGCTACTTGGGAGGCTGAGGTCAGGGAATCGCTTGAGCCCAGGAGGCAGAGGTTGCAGTGAGGTGAGATTGTACCACTGCATTCCAGCCTGGGTGATAGAGACCCTGTAAATAAGTAAGTAAATAAATACAAACAACATAATAACATTAAAGTAAAATTTTAGTCAGTAGTCGTAACCTCACTATTCTAATACCGTAACGATTTTCCCCATTGTATATGTCTTCGGTTTTCTGCCATGTATGAACATTTCCGTGTGGTTGCCATCATACCATGCTTATAAGTTTACAGTTTGCCTTCAAAATTTTCTATCATAAGATACTTAAAATAACTCACACTCTTAAAAATGATCATTTTTTTAAAAGGCTGTGTGGTGATAAACTGTCTGTTTTTTTAAGACATTCTCTTTTGCCTGGATATTTTAGTTACATCTGCGCTCAGGAACCAGCTGTGATTAACTCTTGCTGACTGGTTTCATTAAGATTCAAGAACTGCTGATTCACATCCAAAAGTACATTCACCGTGATCAAATCCACGGGACAGAAGTCTGTTGATGTGCTAATTAATAAGACACATAGCTGTTTTTTTCAGCTGCTTCATCTCTGAGTACTTTTCCAAACATTCCTTTCGGGAACTAATGTGTCCTTTAATTTTTTGTTCTTTGTGCGGCTTAATGAGGTCTTAGTTACAATCTGATTCAAGGGAGCCATGCCACACAATGCTGTTCTATAAACACAGTAATTTGATAGGTGATTAGTGGCTGGGCAACCCTGGCCACAGGCCCAGGTCAGCTGCATGTCCTTCTCCCTCTTGGGGCCTTGATGGAGCCAACAAATCTAAACAGTTTTCTGATGTGGTGATTGGACTATTTAGAGTGTATTTTCGTCTTTAGTGGGGGTAGGTACACTAACCTACTTGGGATTCCGAAGTATACTCATAGGAATTGAGAATTAGGAGAAGTTAATACCCTTGATCTTTTGCAAAATATAAAGTTGAGAGTGAAGACTATCTATGATAACTCACAGCAAATGCTATTTAAATCCAGCATTCCGTTCAAGCCCAGCTAATAAGCAGCCCTGTGACGTATGATATGTGACAGAAAACCTGTCTTGTCTGGATTCATTTTAATCCCAGTTCTGCCACTTTCTAAATGACCTTAGCACCTAATAACGTGGAACATTTATCAAGCCTGTAGTATGGGCCAGTCACTGAACAAAGTGCTTACTTATGAAATATATTTAATTCTCACATCCTACAAAGTAGAGACTATTATAATCCCCATTCTACCAAAAAAAAAAAAAAGGAGGCCTAGAAAAATTATATAATTTGTCCACCATTATGAAGCTATAAATGACAAGGTCAAAAATTTTAACTTTAAATTAAAATATAACATGTATACAGAAAAAATGTGCATACCTTAAGTGTACAGTTTGGTGACTTGTTACAAAGTGAATACACTCATGTAACCACTCATGTAGCCCCAGAAGCTGTGCTCCTGGTGCTTTCAACAACTACCCATCACTCATCCCCAAAGGTAACCATTGTCCTGACTTCTAACACCACATCTTGGTTTTGCCAATTTTTGAGCTTTCGTGCAAGTGAGAATCATACAAAATATGGCCTTTTGTGTCCGGCTTCTTCCACTTAAGGAATTGATTCTTATGTGTGGTGTAAGGTAATGACCCAGTTTCGCTGTATTTTCTCCATTGCCGTTTGTTGAAAAGCCATCCTGTCCCCACTGCTCTGCTATGGTGCTTTTGTCACTAATCAAGTGTGCCTGTATGTGTGTCTTCCGGACATTCTGCTTTGTTCTGATCATCTATTTGCCTCTGCTGTGTCAATACCACCCGCAAATCTTTCCAAAGTCTTCGTATCCAGTTGAGAAATCCTTTCAATTTTGCTCTTCTTCAAAAATTGCTTGGTTATTTGAGCCCTTTTGCATTATCATATAACTTTTAGAACCAGCCTTTCAATTTTTGCAAAATACCAACTGGGTTTTTATTGAGATTGCATTGCACTGGAATAGATCAATTTGAGAACTGGCCTCTTGAGATAATTGAACTTTTAGTCCACAAACATTTCTCCATTTATTTAGATCTTCTCTTATATTTTTATTATCTACTTATTTAGAGACAGTCTTACTCTGTTGCCCAGGCTGGAGTACAGTGGCACTGTCTCAGCTCACTGCAACCTCCACCTCCTGGGTTCAAGAGATTCTCGTCCCTCAGCACCCCCAAGTAGCTAGGATTACAGGCATTCACCGCCACGCCCAGCTAATTTTTGTATTTTTAGTAGAAACAGGGTTTGCCCATGTCGGCCGGTCGGGTCTCGAATTCCCGACCTCAAGTGATCCTCCCGCCTTGGCCTCCCAAAGTGCTGGGATCACAGGCATGAGCCACCATGCAGGCCTTGTTTCATGTTTTTAATAATGTTTTGTCGTTTTCAGCATAGAATTCTTAAAGGTGTTTGTTAGATTGAAATCTAACAAAATTATTTGTTTTGTTAGATTTGATGTTTATATCTTTTAAAATATTATTTATAAATGTAGTTTTATACAACTGATTTTTGTTAATTGGCTGTTTCCCACAACTTTGCTAAATTAGGTTT
>NW_016107316.1:933434-957189 GCF_001604975.1 Cebus imitator
CCACCACGCCTGGCTGATTTTTATACTTTTAGTAAAGACAGGGTTTCACCACGTTGCCCAGGCTGGTTTCGATCTCCTGACCTCAGGTGACCCACCCACCTTGGCCTCCCGAAGTACTGGGATTACAGGTGTAAGCCACTGCTTCCGGCCTAAATTCACTCATTAAATCTAATAGTTTATCTGTCTCGTTGTCTTATTCTGTTCTTAGAGGGAAAATTTACAAAAATTCACCTTCATATGTTAGCTGTGGATTTAAAAAATAAATACATTTTTATCAGATTAAGGAAGTTCTCTTCTATTACAAGGGTGCTAAAAATTTTTTATTAATACATGTTGCATTTTATCACATACTGTTCCCACATTTATTGAGAGAACTGTATTTTTCTTCCTTATTCCATTAATGTGGTAAAGAATTGTTCAATGATAAATTAACCTTGCTTTCCTGGAATAAATCCAATTTGGTTGTGATGTATTCTGTTTTACACATAATGCTTTTTCCTGATTTGCCAATATTTATTTAGGATCTTTACATTTAGCTCTTTGAATTAAATGGACCTCTAATTTTCCTTTCTTGTAATGTTCTCATAAAATTTTGGAATCAGGTTTTTCTGGTGTCATAGAAATCTTGAGGAATCTTTCCTATTTTTTCTGTTTTCTAGAAGAATTACATAAAGTGATATTTCTTTCATAAACATTTTTTAACATTCACTTAAGAAGCCATCTGGATCTGCAGTATTCTTTATGGGAAGGTTTTTAAATGCTGTGTTTAATTATTTAGATTTTCTATTTATTCTTGTATCTGTTCTGGTAACTTTTGTTTTTCTAGGAATTTATACATTTCATCAAAACTTCCAAATTTACTGGCATAAAGTTGTTAATAATGTCCTCTTATTTTTTAAAAAAATGCCTTCAAAGTATCTCTAGCAAGCACGATTTTCACTCCAGATACTGTTATTTGTGCTACCTCTGCTCTTCTTTATCAGCATATCAGGAATTTATCTATTTTATTAGTGTTTCCAAATAACCAATTTTGGTTTTGGTCATCCTCTATTGTAAATTTGTCTTATATTTAATGAAAATCTACTCATCTTTTTACTATTTATTTTCTTTTACTTTCTTTGAATTTAATTTGCAGTTCTTTTTCTAACTTCTTTTTTTTTTTGAGACCAGTCTCACTTTGTCACCCAGGCTGGAATGTAGTGGTGTGATCTCGGTTCACTGCAACCTCCATCACCCGAGTTCAAGCGATTCTCCTGCTTCAGTCTCGCAAGTGGCCGGGATTACAGGTGCCCACCACCACATTTGGCTAATTTTTGTGTTTTCAGTTTTTTTGTTTGTTTTTATTTTTGTTTTGTTTTGTTTTGAGACGGAGTTTTGTTCTTGTTGCCCAGGCTGGAGTGCAATGGCGCGGTCTCAGCTCACCACAACCTCCACCTCCTGGGTTCAAGTGATTCTCATGCCTCAGCCTCCCAAGTAGCTGGGATTACAGATGCCCACCACCATGCCCGGCTAATTTTTTGTATTTTTAGTGGAGACGGGTTCACCATGTTGGCCAGGCTGGTCTGTAATGCCTGACCTCAAGTGATCTGCCTGCCTCAGCCTCCCAGAGTGCTGGGATTACAGGCATGAGACACAATGTCCAGCCTCTAGCTTCTTAGATTATTTATTTTTAGACTTTTTTTCAATATATCTCCCTGTATGCATAAGTTCAGTTACACCTCACAAATTATATTTACATTTTAATTCAGTTCAAAATACGTTCTATTTCCATTGTCATTTTATCTTTGACCTGTGGTTTGTTTAGAAGTGTATTTTTAAATTTCCAAACACACTGGGATTTTACAGTCATCTTTTTGTTGTTATTTTCTAGCTTGATAATGAAAGAATATAGTCTGAGTGATTTACATTCTTCAACATTTTAAAATACTTGTTTTATGACTCAGTGCATGATTACATTTTATAGAAAGATCCGTTTGCACTTGAAATCAATGAGTATTCTGCAGCTGTTAGGGTTCAACGTTCTATGTCATCTAGATCAAGTTTGTTAAATGTATTTTTCATATCACCTATATTTGTTCTGATGTTCACCTATTTATTCTACTGTTTACTGAAGGACTTGTTAAATTTTCCTACTACGATTATGAATTTGTTTATTTCCCTTTACAGTCTGTCCACGTTTGCATCATATATTTGAAGCTGCTATTAAGGAGCACACACATTTTTAAATTATTACATCTCCCTGCTGAATTGAATATTTGGTAATAATGATGCCCCCTTTATCTCTAATAATGCTTCTTGACTTACTGTCTACTTTGTCTGATATTAGTACAATAGCTCAAGGTTGAACAAGTTCTTTCAATTCCTCTTTGGCTGAGAGTTTTTGTCATAAATGGAAGCTGAATTTTGTCATGTACTTTTCCTGCATTTATTGAGAAGATCATAGAGTTTTTTTTCCTTTTGTCTGTGGATATGAATTATGTGGATTGATTTTCCAGGCAAGTCGTTTATTCATTCATTCATCTGGCCATTATCTGTAAGTGCTCATCGCCCCCGGGACCGTGTTGGGTGTTGGAGATGCGCCGTGACTGTGGGAAGGTCTTTGCCTTCGCAGAGCCGAGTCTCAGTCTACCTCTTGAGCTCTAAGGTGAGGTTGCCAGGAGTCCCTGGCTCTGAGCTCTTTGCCCCATATTACTTCTGGTTTGAGAAGTGTGCTGCCCCCCATGGACCTGAATCTTGCAGTTCTCTTGAACCTCCATGGGAGAATGTGTTAACCCCAGGTACTCCCAGGAATGAGACAAATCAGGAGATCTGGCTGGGGAAACTGAGAGCTAGCCTTGCAGCTACTACTGATAAGTTAAATTTTAACTCTGGACTGTGACATAATCCCTGAGGGACACAGCAGTTTGTCCCTGGCTTGTCATGGCTAGAGAGCGGAGGTCATAGCCCTGGTATTCACAACTTTCTTCTCCACCTAAGAGGGAGGGGAACTAGCACTCTTCCAAGATTTTAAAAATTAAAAACAATAACCCCACCATCCTTTCTCATAAAAAAAAAATGTCATATCAAATTAGAGAAATAATACTAGGCATGGTAGACCCAGCTACTCAGGAGGCTGAGACAGGAGGACCGCTTGAGCCTGAGAGTTCAAGACTGCAGTGAGCTGTGATCACACTGCACTCCAGCCTAGTGACAGAGTGAGACCTTGTCTCAAAAAAGAAAAAGGAAGGAAGGAAGAAAGAAAGGAAGGAAGGGAGGGAGGGAGTGAGGAAAGGAAGGAACCGAATAATATCAAAGAGATGTGTTGCACCAGTCCTGGGTGTTGATCGTAACACCCGCTCTGAGGCCTCTTTTCCTATAAGACAAAAGTTCTGGTTACCTTGAAGCCCCCACGGTCTCTCACCTGTGCTGCTGCAACACCTTTGTAGCTGGCTTCCTGCCCCTGGTGTTCCTTCCACTGATTCATTCTCTCCAAACTGAGCCAGGGGATCATCCTGAATTAAAATCCAGCCATAAAATTTCTCCACTTAAAATTTCCCGCTGGCATCTCAGAATCTTCAGGATGAGCCTCAAACTCCAAGCACATGAGCACCAGGCCTCCACGGCCCCGCTCCTGCCCCCGCCCCCACCCACCCTCCTCTTCCCCACATCCGCCTGGCCCTCTGCACCCTGCCACATGTGTGCCAGGACCTCATGTCCCCGCATCTGCCCACACAAACCGTCATGTGCCCCCGCCACCTGCCCTTGGTGGACTCGACTTCCCAGCAATGACTCTGCAAATGCCACTCGAGTAGTCATTCAGATGAAACCCAGCCCTTCTTCCTGCCTCATGCCCAACAGGGTCACTTGACTACTGGATTCAGGTTCAGGTTGACCAAACATTTACTGAGTACTAAGACCCTGGCTGGAACTCTGCACACCCACCACGTGGATCGGTGGCTTTGGGAGCTGCGCGGTGCGGGAGCAGGATCTCAGAACTAGAGCAGCGCAAGCAACCAAGGGTTTGCTGGCTCCCTCCCGACGGGAAGCTGCGTTCCTGCCGTGGAGCTGCGGAAGTACACGGCTACCCAGCAGCCCGGGGCTCCTGACCCCACACTCTTGGTAACCCTCTGCGACCCTAAAGTCCTCCTCGTGAGAGTTGGAGGACCCCTTAAGGGGCATGCCGTTCAAACCCTTAACACGTCTCCCTAAAGTCTCTCATTCCCACTCTGGTGTGTACGTAACTAATGTTTACTGAAAGCAGCCCCCCCCCATGGGAGAATTCACAAGCATGCTCCCCACCTTCAGCTGTACATTGAAAACAGTGGTCCAGAGCGCTTCCACAGCAGGAGAAAATGATGCATGGGAGACTTGGTGGTACGTACAGTTTGTACAGTAAGTGGGTATGAATAATGATACCCACAGAAGTAGGTGGAATATGGTGATTCTTGACACTTCTAAAGAAAAAATACTGTATGTTCTTTTCTTGCTTCTTAAAGGAGGATACCTGTGTGCCCTGCGGATCTGGGGAGCTGGGCCAGAGAGTGGATGTGTATCTTCCTGCGGGGTGAGCTTCCCTCAAAGATTTGAGGTGAAACCAGTATCTTCACTGGTGAGTGACTGAAAACATTCCTTCTACAGAACAGCGAGCATGGATACGTTGAAGAGTAGGATGAAGACTTGGCTTGATCCTAAAGCTACATTGGGAAATGTTCGGGAACCGAGCTGCTTTGGGGACTTGGATATCCTTCTCTGCAGTGAGGGGAGCTGGGGCAGGAGGACGCTGGCGCTGGCGGGTGACAGTGCAGCGTGCACAGCTCTCCCTGGGGCTCTGCTGGGTGGAGACAGGGGGGTGCAGAGGTGACACTGCCCATTTCCCACGAGTGAACACTTCTGTTTGTTCTTCTTGTCATTTATGCCTTTTTAAACCCTGCAGGCTGAAACCATGCAGGTGGCCAGAATCCAGTCCCCACCTGTGGCCCTGATGCTGCCCTGGCATGGTCTGGGTTTAGGTTCAGGAAGTGCCAGTGTCCCTGCCCCTGGCCCCTCCATACACACACACACACACACACACACACACACACACACACACACCACTCTTGCCGACACCCCTGCTACCACCCCGCCACCACCCCACCCCGGTGGGGCTGACGGCTGAGAAACCGGGAAGTGCTGCCCAGGCCTGCTTGATATTCCGGGGAGGGTGGCAGCAGTGCTCAGAATCCTCAGCTGAACCTGCCCCGCTGCTCTGGAGGCCAGAGGGCGCTTGGCAGAACTGCCAGGAAGCGAAATAACAAACAGTCCCCAAAAAGCCCACAGTGCACTGAGCCAGGGAAATGCATGGCCTCTGCTGCCCCCACCCTGTGGAGAAGCTCTTGAGGCCAGAAAGAGGAGGCAGCTGATGGGGGAGTGGAGTACGCATCTCCGAAGTAGGCCCACCCCATCCAGAGGGGTCTGAGGGACCCAGCCAGCCCCACAGGAGGCCTGACCAGGGCCTCAGACCTACCCCAGGGCCCACCTGTGGGTTGCACAGGGCCCACCCTCACAATGCGAGCAGCTCTGCAGGACGATAGAGAAAGGATGCCCTGGCCTCAGGGTCAGATCCCTAGAGAGTGACCTCTGAAGTCAGGGAGGAGAGGAAAAGGAACTCAGCAGGAAGTGGGGGCACAGACGTGTGGCGGGCAGGACAGACACCCTGCTGGTCCCCCCATTTCCTGAATGGGAGAATCCTGTGAGCATCCCCTCCCCTCCAAAAGAGGGTATCGGGGGTATCTGGGCCAGGGCCTCCACACATTGATGAATCAGCTGGGCCCACAGAGAAGTCTGTGGAAAAGGCAGACAGTACCCAGCCCCACGGTGGTCTCCTCCAGCAGGGGTCCCATCAGAGCCATCGCTCCCTCCTGAGCCCGCATCTCTCCTGTGGAGATCCGCTCAGTGGCCTGCCCGAGGGGGCTCGCGCAGCCGCAGGGCAGTGGGAAGGGAATGGTCCAGGCAGGACGGTCAGGCCGGCTCCCCTCCCCTGCCCTGGCTCCGCCGGGTCCCCCCAGCTTCCCTGGCTTCCCAGCCAGGCGTAGAGCGGGAGGGCGGGGTGCAGTGGCAGGGGTGGGGGCAGGGGTTCAGGGGTGGCAGCAGGAGCCCAAGTACCAGGAGCTAAAGACCACCATGCCCCCTTCACAGAGGGCAAGCAGGACAGAGAGAGCAACTTAAGCCACATGGACTTTCCCATTATCCCCAAAGAAGAGGGTTCTACCTGCACAGTGGTGTGAGATGCAGACATGGAAAATGGCCTGTTGGTGATCAGTTGGAGGGAAGGTCTGGCTGACTCAGTGGGGACTGGGCGGCAGGGCAGCAGGGGGAGCCTGCAAGCCCCCAGGGAGGCTGTGGGACGGGCAGGGCCCCCCTGCAAGTGCTCAGAAACTTCCCCAGCAAGACTTCAGCCTGTCCAGCAGTCCCAGGGACTGTTCTGGGACTGTGATCACGTGGTCACCATGGTTTGTGGACACCGAAATGGCAGGAATGTCAAGCGCAGCTTCCTGCTCCACAAGCGTCTTCCAGCGCCCTGGGGAGGGTCAGGACTGCAGCTATGGTTAGTACAGTGGCCTGCATACGTGCTTGGCCCATTCCATCCTCTTCATGTGCGTGCGTGTGTGTGTGTGTGTGTGTGTGTGTGTGTGTGTGTGTGTGTATGTGTGTATGCATATGGGTTTATGTGTATCTATATGTATGTATGTGTGTCTGTATATGTATGTGTGCATGTGTGTGTATGTATATGCGTATGTATCTGATATGTGTATTTGTGTGTGTGTGTGTGTCTGCCCGCCCCCAAGACTTGCCTGCAGGGGTTACAATGGCCAGTCCACACTGTGTAGCCTTAGGCCTGTGGACTCATGAACACTCTGTGCCCTTCTTCTCTTGTCTTTAAAGAATTCTAACCCTTGGTTGTCCAACAATCAAGGAAAATAATAGATGTGCAAGGAAGCTGCCTAACATTACTTTTTAGAAAATAAGGATGTACGTACATTCATGTACTCGTGATTATCCATTCAATCATTCAACAAATGTCCTTTGTGCTCGGCCCTAAGAAATCAACAGTGAAGAAAAAAGAATTGACATTAGCCCTTGTTCTCAGGAAGCAGACGGTTTAGTAGGAAAGACCTGAATAATAAGCACAGATTCACAGTTGTGTTCAAAGTCAGAAAGGGCAAGGGCAGCCAGCTCTGTGCACGGGCCTAATGGGACACACAAGGAATACATCACCAACGTGGAGCAGTGTGGTCCAGTGTGGAGCGGTGTGGTCCAGCGTGGAGCAGGGTGGTCCAGTCCAGGAGGGCCCTGGCAGCAGTCCAGGAGGCATGGGCTCGCCAGAGGATCTGAAGCCTGGAAATCTCTCCACAGGGGACAAGATGCTAGTCTCATTAGTCAGAACAAAACCAGGATCCTGGGAATTTGTCCAAACAGGGATGAGGCTGATGGTAGCTGACAGGTTTCTGGGCATGCAGACCAGTGTCAGGAAAGGCCCAGGGAAAAGAGGGACCCAGGGGAGAACAGGCAGCCCTTTGGGGGAGCAGTAGGGTCATCAGAAGCCTAGTCCTCGGAGAAATGCAGTGTCAAGATCAAAGGAGGATCAGTTGCAAGACTTCCCACTGAAGGTGAGCCCCAAATCTCTTGTGTCTGGGTGAGGCCAACCCTCTCCCCTATGGCACACCTGCAGCTGACCACGGGGTCCGTGCTCAGCATGGGCACCTTCCCTCTCCTTCCCACGCCCAGCAGTCGGTTCCTTTGGTTTCTTGGCTTTGGTTCCAAGTACAACCCGGGGTTTTAAATCTGACCCTGGCATCCCCACTTTGTGCTCCATGACGTTGCAGGTCAGAATTTGTATGTAGTCACCTCCCAACTGACATGGGCTGTGTTGGCCTCCTGGACTGAAGCATGGGCCCGATCTCTGGCCCTCTACGGGCATCGAGAAGTGAGCATGGCTGGCTTCGGCCTCCCTATCCACCTCTTCTTGAGGACTCAGTGGGTGTCAGAGTCTGGGACAGGGATAGTTTTCCAAATGGAGGCTCAATGGTCCCAGACAGTGAGAAAATATGTGTTGAGTGAATGGATGAGAACAAAAGCCAGAAGCTTAAAGATATTTGGAAATAAGATGCCCTTTTTCTTATAAATGAAACCTTCAAAGACCAGATTTTCCAAAGCAATTGGAATGGCTACACCCCAAAATATCTCCTTCCAGAGGGACTTCTAAAGGTTTAACTGACACCTAAAGGGAAGGGGCTGAACATTTTAGACCTGAAATCACAGAAAACAAATCTAGTTTGGCTCTGGGCATTCTCATTACATCCTTAAGTAGTTCTAGACACAAATTGTCTTCCTCCCTTGTTGGAAACAGATGATTGATGCCTCAAACAGCACTGAGACAAAGGATCTCTCAGCAAAGCAATTTTTACTTTCTGCAGGAAGGGTACCCTCGCCAGCCACGAGAATACAATGAACAAAGGAAAATCAGACATATATATCCCTTATGCGTTTGAGGTCATCTTTACTGCTGTGTCTGATCTCCCTTGGTTGGAGCCAGACTTTACAATTTAAACTAAAACCCAATTGGCTAATAACTTAAAACTTTATTAAACAGGTGAAAGCAATGGAAAACAAAAAGTAAGTCCAAATAAGGAAGGGGCAAGGCTGCCAGCTGGGACATGCCTGTGAGCACATCCAGCACAGGTACCTTGGTTAAAGTACAAGGACATAGAATGTCCTACATGCCTGTAAGCATGTCTAACAGCTACATAGGCTAGGGCTCAACAAAGAGTTATTAGCAAAAAGCAAGAAGGATTTATTCTTTAACAAGAAAGGAAACTTTGAAGGGAACTTTTCTAGTTTCCACATCCCTTAAGTAATTCTAGACACAAAGTGCCTTCCTCATTTAACCCTTGTAATCACACTGGGAGGTGGGTGTGATTTGTGTCCATTTTGAAGGGGAGGACGCAGATTCAGAGTGGGAGGTGTCTTCCCCACATGCAGAGCACAGACACCCACTTACAGCTGCTTTAAACCACCAGCCGTGCCCCTGATCTTGGTGTCTGGCTTGGATATTTTGCTGTTGGTTGGTTTCGTTTGTGTGATTAAGACTTCTAAATGATTCGGCCCCTTTTTTGTGTTTGTTTTTGACCTTTGCAAGATTCACTAATGGTTGATCCAGCTGCCCTACATCATTCTCCTGTCACACGCTCTGTTCTCCTGACACTAACATCGGCCAACATCATGTGCTGAAGAAGGGTCTTTGGCAGCTGGAAACCGGCCCAGCCACTGCGGCGGGCAGCCAGCAGGCATCTTCCATCATCAGCCCTCCATCAGGAAGACAAGTTCAGCAATGGTTCCTGAGAGAGGCTTGGGATAGGAAAAGAAAAGATGTTCTTATAAAGGAAACAAATGTTCCAAGATACTTCCATTAATTAAGAAAATCTAGGGCAATAATACACAGTCCTCAAAGCCCTAGATTATAAAACCATTGTGTTAGGCTGAAGCAAGTGTCACAAAGAAATACAGAATGTCATTACTAAGACTTTAAGGTGGCGAACATACTTAATGGAAACACCTCTTTCTTAGCTCTGAAAATGCTTCATGTAGCATTCAGGCTTCTACTTTAAATTAATTAAGTTGTATGTGTGCTAAGAGCACTTTGGGGACATTGCAGAGATTCTCTCTGTAGAGTACATGATTTGAAACTATAGCTAAGAAAATTCTGTGAAGTGGTGCAATTCTTAGAAATCAAATATGACTATGCAGGTCAGGTGTGGTGGCTCACGCCTGTAATCCCAACAACACTCTGGGAGGTGGGAGGATCGCTTGAGCTCAGGAGTTGGAGAACAGCCTGGGCAACATAGTGAGACCCCATCTCTAAAAAAATTAGCAGGGCATGGTGGCGCACACCTGTGGTCCCAGCTACCACGGAGGCTGAGATAGGAGGATCACTTGAGCACAGGAGGTCAAGGTTGCAGTAATCCATGATCACGCCACTGCACTCCAGCCTGGGCAACAGAGAGAGACCTGTCTCAAAAAAATAAAAATAAAAAATAAATATAACAGGCTGGGCGCAGTGGCTCACGCTTATAATCCCAGCACTTTGGGAGGCCGAGGCAGGTGGATCACGAGGTCAACAGATCGAGACCATCCTGGTCAACATGGTGAAACCCCGTCTCTACTAAAAATACAAAACATTAGCTGGGCATGGTGGTGTGTGCCTGTAATCCCAGCTACTCAGGAGGCTGAGGCAGGAGAATTGCTTGAACCCAGGAGGCGGAGGTTGCGGTGAGCCGAGATCGCGCCATTGCACTCCAGCCTGGGTAACAAGAGCGAAACTCCGTCTCCAAAAAATAAATAAATAAATAAATAAATATAACTATGCAAAAAATATGACTTTTTCTATATTACCAGCTCCCACTCTCCTGGGTGTTCACTACTAATCTCAGTCATATTGGAGCTCCCCTCTCTTCTTTTCTCTGGGGTTCCAATTAAGCTCCAGGGGCAGGGTGATGGTGGCAAGAATTACATCATTCCGAGCTTCGGGAAAGGGATGTCTCATCTCCACTGTCATCTTCACATGCTACTATCAGCTTGTGTTATTAACAGAAACTTCCACTGTCCCTCCTGACCTGTGACCAAGCATCCACACAATTTGTCCACAAGGCCCTCTCCTGGTCAGTGTCCTTTCAGTCATTCTCACCCAGTTACTCTGGGATCCATGAGCATGACTCAGCAGCACCCGTGTGTTGGGAGGTGGACAAAAGTCCAGTCCACCTGGTTATGTCATACTGTTTCTTCTCCGAGAAGCCATGACTTCTAAGGGTTGGAGCCTCCAAGCTTCTTTGGGATTTGGGGCGTCCCTGAGGCTCACAGCCTGGGGAATGGGCTGCTCAGCCTGTTTTCTGTAGAACCTGACTCTTGCATTCTGATTGTCCCCTCAACTTCTCACCTGGGAGGAGGCAAGAAAGGCTTACCCTTTACCATATTTTCTCTTCCCACATTTTCTGTTACATATGTTGTCTATGCTCTGAATCTTTTCTGTTCCTTTAAGCACCTGGGTTTGAGTTTTTAGGTGTCATTTATATAGAAGAAAATGTGGCCAGGTGCAGTGGTTCATGCCTGTAATCCCAGCACTTTGGGAGACTGAGGCAGGCACATCACTTGAGGTCAGGAGTTCAAGACCAGCCTGGCCAATATGGTAAAACTCCATCTCTACTAAAAATATAAAAATTAGCTGGGCGTGGTGGCACGTGGCTGTAATCCCAGCTACTCGGGAGCCTGATGCAAGAGAATTGCTGGAACCCGGGAGGCAGAGGTTGCAGTGAGCTGAGACTGTGGCACTACACTCCAGCCTGGGGGACAGAGCAAGACTCCATCTCAAAAAAAAGGAAAAAAAGAAAATGCACGGATCTTAAGCACGCAGCATATGGAGCATCTCCCTCAACCCAGGAGGTTCCCCATGAAAGGGCCTAGACTTTTGGAAACAAAACAAGCTGACTAGGTCTCCCCCTTATTTTCCTCTACCCTGCTCTGCTCCTTCCCTTTGGGGAGGTAACAAGTGCACCCTGGCCTACCTGCAGCTACCTAATGGGCCAAGTACACGGAGGAACACCAAGGGCAAGGGGCACCCGTGGGATACCATCTAAAACAGTATCCTCCTATGAATCACCCAATAACAAATAATTATCCTTGTGACATTCACACAGTACGTTACAGTCCACTGAGCGCTCTTACAGTTCGTGTCATTTACCCTTACAATGTATTGTATTTGCATCCTTACAATGACCCGTGGACAAATTATTATGCCTATTTGACAGATGAGAAAACTGAGGCCCAGAGTGAAGAGGTGATTTTCAGATGCTCCACAGGTGATACCTGTCAGAGATGAGACAGGATCCAGATTCATGCCACTCCGTGTCTGCTTCCAGAGAATCTAATTATTACCAGCCCTTAGAGGAGAGAACAAAAAGACAGTCACTGATGCAGAAGGATCTGAAGGGCTCCCAGTCCCTCCTCTTACCCAGCACCACTCCAGTTCCATAGGACGGGCTACCTCCCTTTACTCCCAACTAGCTCTTCCTTGGTGTTAAGCCATCAGAGACCTCAGTGATTTGCCCCTGCAGTGGGTGCCATGAAGATAGGGCCCAGTAAGTTTACTTCAAGGAGAAAAAGTGCTGGAAGTGAAACAGATCAAGACAGTTTGGTCCACGGCATGGCAGGGGCTGAACTCCCCGGCCACATCCAGACGTTCTCACTTACAAGCCATGTGATTCTGGGTTATTTACCAAACCTCTTTAGGCCTCTGTTTTCTCACATGTAAAGAAAAGATAATCACAGAATCTCCCTCAAGAGGGTTCTTATGAGACTTCCATGATATCATGCAGGTAAAATATCTCCCTGCCTGATGCGGGTAAGATGCTAGCTAATATCATTATTGAAAGCAGGCTGTAAAAACACACACTAATATTTCACTGTTGTGCTATTAACGCTGCAAAAAGACTATATTACTGTTGGCGAAGTTAAATAAAGCATAGAGATAAGGCTGGGCATGGTGGCTCATGCCAGAAATCCCAGCACTTTGGGAAGCCGAGGCAGGTGGATCACCTGAGGTCAGGAGTGTGAGACCAGCCTGACCAATAGGGTGAAACCCTGTCTCTACTAAAAATACAAAAAATTAGCTGGGCATGGTGTCAGATACCTGTAATGTCAGCTACTTGGGAGGCTGACGCAGGAGAATCGCTTGAACCCAGGAGGCAGAGGTTGCAGTGAGCCAAGATCGTGTCATTGCACTCCAGCCTGGGCAACACGAGCAAGACTTCATCTCAGAAAAACTAGAGATAAATCTCTAAGCTTAACATGTTTTATTTGGGAAGCCAGAACTGCAATTTGGCGCGCACACACAGCCAGTGGTCTTTGGTACGTCCAAAGAACAGAGAAGGTTGGAGGTTTTATGAAAAGGAGAAATGTGTTTTGTTTTGAAAGAAAGTTCCTTGGCACTAGTCAAGTTTTGGGGGCACTGGCAAACGCTGGTTGGTGGGTGACGGTGTTGGATTTCAGCGGCTTGCTTCAGCGGCTGTTACACAGAACTGGTTTCAGGTTACAACCGCAGTTCCAGAGCCCAGGCTTGCAGGGAATCGCATCCTTGAGGCAATGTTTTGTGCCCGCAGTGCTTTACCCTGGCCTCTCGGCTCTGTTTTTTGGTTGAATATGACAAGAAAGATCCAATTTGTATGAAGCTTTGACCCTGTTTTGTAAACTCCCTTTGACGCAGTCAGGGTTCATTCCAGGAAGCTTCTGGGAATAGTCAGTGCGGCCGGTTGGAAACGGAGGTGGAATTCCGTGGTTAGGGCACAAGCCTGCTCTCCATTGTCCAGTGAGAGCAGCCAGGGCTGGGCGCTGGCAAAGGAGAGCGATGCTGCCCCCAGGAAGCCAGCCAGTGCTGAGCAGAGAGAACCACGAGAGAAGCGGGCAGATGTGCTCGTGTGTGAGCTGGTACCACTTGCCCAGCAGGCAGGCGTGAGGTGGCACATGGCTGGGCGAGGCATCCACCCAGGTCAGCTCAGCCCAGATGGAGACTGGGACTGTGACCAAGGAGTGAGTGAAAGTCAAAGCCACACATGTTGGGGGGGGGGGACAGGTGGCTGCCTGATGAGGTCCGAAGGCAGGAGGCTTTGAAACAGGGCAGAAAGGGATCCCGGGTGAGGGAAGAGGGCGGAGCAGCTTGGATCTCTAATGGTGGGTGGTACTGAGAAGGAGAAGAGCTTGCCTTCCTTTTCCTTGTGGGTGTCAGGCGTTCAGGCCTGAGGGAGCCAAGCTGGAGCGTGCAGAGCGTCGCGTGTGCCTCGGAACTAGACGTCTGAAAGCAGAGGTGAACGGCCCAGCAGGCCGCTGGGGGACGGAAGAGGCCCGGCTTGCCACTGTAGGGATTGTTTAGCTTTGGCTTTTTTCTCAAGAGGAGGCTGGAATCTGAAAGAGCCTTTCAGCTTATTGTTGAAAATCATCACGACCTGAAGATTAGAGGCCGGGCCTGAGCTTTCAGCACATTTAAACTCACTGGAGCGAGGTGGAAACACCCCGGGAGGGAGATCCGCTAATTTAGGAAATAGGGAGACAGCGCCTGTCTCCCCCTACCCCAACCCCCAATGTAACATTGACCACAGGTAACTCCTGGACTCTGTCTACTGAGGCTGAGAGGTGTGTTCTGGGTCTGACCACTCTGCCTTGACTCAGCCCAGCCCTCAGAATACTCCACAGACACTTGTAGAAGGAGTGAACAAATGACACGTCCGGAAAGCCTAAATACAGGAATGTCACAAGAAGCCCTCCAGGCAGCGAGTCACTGCCCCACACAGGCAGCCGCTTTCTAAAATATTTTATGTTTGGCATTGTCATTCCATATTTCTTTCTTTTACTCTAGTGTACTGTTTTATGGTGTCTTAAACCACCCTGCAATTCCACGGGTACACAGTAGAAAGAATTGAGAAGTAATTCTGCTAAAAGCAGGGGATAGTCATTGAAGCTGACACCTGTGTGACACTTTACAGTTTACAAAGTGCATTTGTCACCATTTTAGAGTCTTCAGCTCTGGAGGAGACTGAGGGTAAGGGACATAGAAAAGAAGATCATTCTCTTAGAGACACAATGACCAGGAGAAATTCATTTAGCAGTGAAACCACATGAATCTTACTACATCACCAAGCCCTCCCATTTCCAGCACCCAGGTGACTGGATTGGGTAAATTCCCCACCAGTGACTGCAGAAGGAAACAAATAAAAGGAAAGTGGCCAGGCGTGGTGGCTCAAGCCTATAATTCCAGCACTTTGGGAGGCCGAGGCAGGTGGATCACCTGAAGTCAGGAGTTCAAGGCCAGCCTGACCAACGTGGTGAAACTCCATCTCTACTAAAACTACAAAAATTAGTTGGGCCTGGTGGCACATGCCTGTAGTTCCAGCTACTCAGGAGGCTGAGGCACGAGAATCACTTGAACCCAGGAGGCAGAGGTTGCAGTGAGCTGAGATCATGCCATTGCACTCCAGCCTGGGCAACAGAGCGAGACTCCGTCTCTAAATAAATAAATAAAGGAAAAGGGTAGGGGTGGAAGAAGCCCAACCCTATACATTTGTCTCCAGGGTCTCCATACAAAAAGGCGAGCTGGGACTGAAATCTCTCCTGAGCGTGGAAGGCGGACGGGAGCAGCAGCTGGACAGCACAGCTCAAGGCAGAGGGACTCGCTGGGTCCTGGGCTGCTTCGGGGTGACTGCGGGAAGTGAAGGGAGGCTGACTCAGGATGTGGTAAGGAGTGAGGACGCTGCCTTATTGCCTAGGCCCTCCCTTGATGTGCTTGGAAAATAGGTTACTCCTTCTTTACTGGGTGGGGACATTAATTAATGTTTGCAAAAGCCTTTACAACCCTTGTGGAAAGGTGCTCCGTGGCTCTAATTATCAAGGTTTCAGCTGCCAAGCTTCGATCTCAGCACAGCACCTCCACCCCGGAAGATGTCAAACGAGAGTGCTGTTGTCAGGACGCGCATCCAGCTCGTGTGGATTTCTGTCTGCATCTCCAATTACTGCCCAGATTCCAAAGCCCTGCAAGGAGATGGTATCTTGTTTGGGGAGGAGGAGACATGAGACCTGTGCCCCCACCCAACTCCACCCCGAGAGAAGGCAGCTGCCTGGGAGGAATAATTTAACAAGTTTCTGGAGGGGCTCGCACATCCAAAAGCAACGCTCCCATGACTTCTCATGGGGGCCGGAAATTCCTCCACTAAAAATTCACTTTTTCACGGGTCTTGGTTGCTTTTTCGCACAGTCTAGGACATGGCGGTGGAGGGAGAAGCAGCCCAGGAGCCAGGAAGCCGAGCTCTGGGTTTCCTTCCCATTTTGTGCTGGCTCTGCCCTCACTGGCCTGGTGACCTGGATAAACTCATTCTCTTTGTCATTTTTTTCATCTAAAATGGCAATGCTTATGCCTGCCTCACAGTGCTGTCGTGCAGATTAGATGAGAAATTGGGTGTGAAAGCCGATGTAAGTGGCATTATTGTTACTGAAATGTCTGGGTTGGGATCCTCCCCAAGAGGGACTAGTTAATGGCCCACCAGGCCAGGTGGGCACCTGGGGTGGTCAGAAGAGCCAGGGGAACCACAGCAGGGGGCAAAAGACTCCAGGAAAGGAAAAGAAAGAGACCCCACCACTGGCACAACCACAGAAGCCTTGGGGATGAGGAGGGACTCTAGGTATTTCCCCACTACCCCAGGCAGCCGTGTGCCCTTGTAGGGAAACTGAAGCTGCCCAGCCGGCTCAGACCTGACCTCCCCATGTTCCTGCTGCCCCAGGTGTGCGGGAGGAGGGAGAGGGGGGATGGACACCCTGGTGAAAGAGCCCATCAGAAAAGTAACCGAGCACGCCTGGGTGTACGCAGATATATCCCTCGGGTAATTTAGACAAAAAGACCCGTATTGGCTCCAGTAGCACATCGACGTCAGGCCACAGTAATTGCTTTCTTTGTGAGAATTTCCTGCATAATTTCCTCTCCTTTGTTTAGCTGAGAGAACCTGGCCTTGCATCTGGGAGCTTGCTTGCCAAACATGATGGGTCCTTAGAGATGAAAGACGCAGTGAGCTATTTCCCATAAACACACGGCGGGCGCATGGACTCATTACTGCAAGGAGAAAATCAGCCCCCACGTTTCATGCGGGAGGTGCGAGGTGCCATTGGGGGAGCGATGGGTGAAGGGAGGACGCATCCTCCGGGATCACAGGAGCTGCTTCTCAGCAGGACCCTGCTGCGACCCAGGCTTGGTTCTGGACATTTTGAATTAAAAATCTCTTTCGATCTTCACAACACGCCTGTGAGGCAGAATCCAGGAATGGAAAGAACTCAGGTTTAGAAGCCAAACATTACTGGACTGAGTTCTGTCCGCTGCCACTTACTGAGTGAACAGGGCAAGCCACTTGCTTACTGGGGCTTCAGTTTTCCCATCTGTGACATGAAAATAATGCTGGCTTTAGTGTCTTGTGAGAATTCACTGCGGTAATGGCTGAGAAACACCTGAACCCATGCAGGCGGGTGGTATGTGACAGCTCTTGTGTTGCCCTTTATAGAGAAGGATGCGGAAGGATAGGATGGTTGGCCAATGCCACGTTGCTGCCCCGCAGCAGAGCTAGGCCCATCTCCCTGCCAAGCCCAGGCGTTTTGCTCAGAGGCCCCCAAACCCATACCCTTCATGGCCAGCATCGCAGCAGTTGGATAGAAGTCTCCCCCGGTACTTTGCAAGCCTGTTGAGGGTAAGACCATGCATCCAGTCTCTTGGCATCCTTGGTATCCTTGGCATCCTCTCCCACAGTGCAGTAAATGTTCCTTAAATGGATGAAAGCATTAGGGAACGCCCAGAATAGACAGAGCAGATAACCACAGAACAGCTGTCCACCGTGTGCCTGATGACTTCAGCCTCTTCTGCGTTGTTGGGACACGAGGTCCCTTCGCTTTGCACGGAAAATGTTCTGAGTACCCCCTGGCTGACTTGCCAGGTGCCCGTCCTCAGGACGGGAAGAAGGATGGGCCCAAGGAAGAGAATCATGTCTGAGGTCAAGCAATGAACGCCACAGAAGTAACACAAACAGGGAACCTACAAGGAAGCTTGTGATAAACAAGCATGGGGCAGATGAGATGGAATCCTGCATGGGAACACACCTTGAAAATGTGCGGACCTGCCGCAAGGGGAGGGATCGCTGCTTAGAGCAACAGCAGAGGCCTGGTCCAGGGCTACGGGGATGCTTGTTCATGCTTCCCGGGACTGCAGGGAGACACGGGAAACAGGTGGGGGCAGAAGCCCAGCAACTCTCACAGAGAACTGCAGGTTTAGGGGAGCAAAATCTGAACAGCACTCTCCACCTCCCCACCTGTTTTCTGTCACATGCTCTGGACCTGGGCCACAGAAGGGCGGCTGGCTCGGCCTCCAGTGGAACAGAGAGACACTTGACAAAAAGCCTCCAGTTAACCGGGGGAAGCAGCAGGGTGGGGCTCAGGCCTCCTGGCCAAGTCCTGCTCTCCCTCCAGCCTCCAGCTTCCGAGAGGCAAAGCCCTCGCCAGGCAGGCTCTAATAAGCAGTAGTGCCCTGCACCCCTGCCCAAGTCCCCAGACCCCACACTGGCAGGCTACTGCAGCCCCTGTCTGGCCTGGCACGCGGTACATGGGTGTCTTAGCATGTGGGGTGGGGCAGTGTGCCTGTAGTCACATATTGGAACTCACTGGAACAACTTCCAATGTGTGTGAAGATGGTGCTGTGACCGGAGCAGGCCTCATCACGAGCTGGTGATTTGATCCCCTCCAGACCGAAGGCGAAGTCTGTACCTTCCGGGCAAAATGTCAGCTGACCCGTGACATGGCTCAGCCCCCAGAGGCCTGGCTCCCGGACTGCCTGCGGGAGAAGTCACACTCCTCCAAACAGCTGCCGCAGCGAGGCCTTCAGAGTGGCTAATTAGGGTCTCACCTAGCCAGCTTCGACCTGCTCATGAGCTCTCGACCCAGCTGCCTCTCCCCAGGGCCTCTGGCGCACCACTGCCTCCCTCGATGACGTGTGACTTCCTTGATCTATGTAAACAAGAATTGCGCCTTATTCAAACAGCAGTCATCGACTGGAGGATTCACGATGTACAACACGGTGCTTGCCCCTGATGCGAGAGTTAGGACAAAAAAACGCAATGTCCCCTGATGGCCTGATGGTAAGAGGTGAAGAACCCCACGGGGCGGGTGGTAGAAAGCATCAAACCGTGAGTGGTGACAGGTGTGCTGGTCACAGAGTGCTTCTCAGGCAAGGTTGTTCATGAACTGGTCCTTGGAGCACAGATGCGCAGGAAATGGAACAGGACACAGCAGACGCCACTTGAGCCCCACTGCAGTGGCGCAAATGGAAGAGGCTGACAGTGCTGAGTGCTGGGGAAGAGGCAGGTGCCTGGGTTGTCTATTTGTTGGCCATGGAATTAAGTCACCCACTCAGGAAAACAGCTGAACACCCCCCAGGGGGACCTTCCCGTACACTATGACCCAGCAATTCCGCTGGTACGTATACACTTTAGAAAACTCTCACACAAAAATGTTCACAGCAGGCCTATTCAAATGCCCCTAACAGAAGAACCAGTGAACAGATGTGTTCACACCATGGAGTATCAGACAGTGTCCAAAGAGAGGAAGCATAGCCACCCTAGCAATACACACAAGGCTTATCAACTTACTACTAAGTGAGAAAAACAAGTCCCAAAAGCATACACAGAGCATGACACCCTCTCGAAGAAGGCAAAGAGAAGCCAAATATAATATACACAGTTTAGGACTCCAAGGAAAACAGGTAAGATGAGAGGACAGAAAGGAAAACAGGCCAGGAGCAGTGGCTCACACCTGGAATCCCAGAACTTAGGGAGGCCGAGGCAGGCAGATCACCTGAGCCCAGGATTTCAAGACCAGCCCGGACAATATAGCAAAACCCTGTCTCTACAAAAACTACAAAAATTAGCCAGGTGTGATGGCGTGTGCCTACAGTCCCAGCTACCTAGGAGGCTGAGGCGAAAGGACAGCTGGAGTCTGGGAGGTCGAGGCTGCCGTGAGCTGCGCTCCTGCCACTGCAATCCAGCCTGGGGGACAGAGAAAGACCCTGTCTCAAAAAAGAAAGAGGAAAACCCGGAAGTGAGGCACACGGGATTCACGGTGATGGCCATCTTGGAGAAGGCAGGAGGGAGTGGGACGGGGTGGGCCACACAGCTGGTGTCAGCCCTTGCTAACTAAGGCCCAGCCTTCAGATTGGATGCTGGTTTCACAGGTGACTATTCTGTTACAGCTAGTGCTCGACTTACGACCACGATTGGGACCGGCAGACTGGTCGTAACACGATTTGGTCGTAAGTTGAGTAGGCTATATGTACAGTTGAAATGGTGCACGCGGAGATGGTAGTGCTGCCGGAAGCTGGTCCGCACTGTCATACGCCCAGCTGGGCAACATTTGCGCTGCCAGACGCGGAGCAGTCGTAGCTAGCGATTGTGGTCATAAAGTCGAATGGTCGTAAGTTGCATAGGTCATAAGTCGATCAATACCTGTACTTTAAAATATGATCTATTAACACAGCTAGGAAGGTAGGACTATGCCTGTAAAGCAAAAGTAATGAAATGCACCATAAGCCCAGGGTTACCATTTCAGCAGTCTTGTGTGGCTGCCATCTTTTAGGCTTTGCCCAGCAGGGGAGCATTCCTTGAAGGGGAAGGGCATAAGCAAAGGGACTGAGTCTGGTTGCACAGGGGACAAGACGGGAGCCGGGTCAGAGGGGGCCCTATGCTTCCTAGTGGCTCTGGTCGGCAGGTCAGGTGTGGGTCCTTGGAACTTGTCAGGCCCCAAGGGCCCAGCTCTGCGGTGTCATGACCTTGCCCCTCCCCTCCCGAAGCAGGGTGCTCCGCAGCTCCAACCCCTGCAGAGAGCACTGGCTGGGTGAGTTGGGACACTGGGTGGGGGGTTGTGGGGCGCCACTGTCAGGCAGGGTGGGAAGCAGGGGACCTGCCTTCTCTTGCAGTCATTTACCCACCCCTGAGTGACACCTCTGAGCTGAGATACCTTTCTCTAGAAAACTTGAACATTCCAGAACCAGGACAGATCCTATCAGGCCCAGATTCTACTAGGTTCTAGAACATCTGCCGATTGTGAAGAAGGTGGAGGCTTGGATTTACAATCCCTGGGTAGTGTTCTATCCGCCCCCCACCAACCCTGTCTCCAGGCATCTGCCCTGATGGCCTCCAGGGCCCCCTCTGCGACTGCAGAGATGGCAGCCTGCTCTCCAGGTCGGGCCAGTTCCCAGGAGCCCTGAGGTCCGCCTGTAATTCCGTGAGGCCCAGCTCCAGAGCTGTCACCTCAGGCCTCTGGAAGTTCTGCAGCCTGAGCTGCCGTCTTCAGATCACTGTGCCTCTGAGTGTGCAAGAGACTGCGGGCCATTCCACGCCTCCCAGAGCCAGGGAGCAGCAGGGGGCAAGAGCAGCCGGTGGCTCCCCTGTGGCAAGGACAGCCGATTTAGGCCAAGGGCGGGCCTGAGAGATCACACACCTATTTTCTTTGCCTAAAACGTTTCATTTAACCCTGACTTAAAAGGGTGTTTGGGGAGCATCTTGCTGGAAATCCCAAATATAACGAAAGAATCCACAACAGACGCGAACAGAGGCCTGTTCCCAGCTGCATCCCAGGGAGGTTGCAAGACGGTGCCCCTTTGCCCAGCTCAGCGAAGGGCCAGGCAGCAGAGGTAGCCATGCGCAGGGTGAGGCAGCAAGGTGGGAGCTTCCAGAACTTCAGGGAAGGCAGCGAAAGAGGTAAGCGTTCACAGAGCGCCAAGAGGGATGCAGGGGAGCTCAACTCTACGGCCAGAACCCAGCCACCCTGCAGTCGGGGGCGAGAAGGTCCAGCCAGGGCCTGCAGGGGTAGAGGATGGCTCAGCACACCATGGCCCCCCCACCAGAACATACTCATTCCCCTCCCTAGACACCCGCCGACCCCAAGGGGCCTGGCCCTCAGCAAGTTTCCTGGGACTCAGCCTTGCCATGGGAGAGGAGGCTAGAGGCAGCCACAGGGAGGTCCAGGAAGAAGGCCTGACTCATTTGAGGGCAACCTTCTGCCACCTGATGGAATGAGGACCTAAGTAGGCATTTAGACCAGTTCAGTAAAAAAAAAAAAAAAAAAAAAATGAAAGAAAGCTGGCTGGGCGCGGTGCCTCACACCTATAACCGCAGCACTCTGGGAGGCCGAGGCAAGTGAATTACGTGAGGTCAGGAGTTCGAGAGCAGCCTGGCCAACAAGGTAAAACCCTGTCTCTACTAAAATTAGCCAGGCGTGATGGCACGCACCTGTAATCCCAGCTACTTGGGAGGCTGAGGCAGGAGAATTGCTTGAACCGGGGAGGGGGAGATTGCAGTGAGTCACTGCATTCAATGGGCAACAGAGTAAGATTCTGCCTCAAAAACATTTAATTTAAAAATTAAAACAGAAAAGTGAAGGAAGGCAGCACGACGGCACGGTGCGTTGGCTGCGGGGCCGGCCAGCCTGAGTGTGTGCCTTTGTGCCGTGGCTCCCTGGCCCCTCCACCTAGATGCTGGTGGCCTGGGCAAGCTCCCAGATCTCCCTGCACCTCCACTTCCTCATCCACAAAGTGGTGCACTACCAGCACCAGCCTATGGAGCTTACGTGGGGATTGTGCGAAATATTGAGAATAAAGCCTGGCAGAAGAGCCGCTACTGCACTTTTATCTGCACGATGGTTATTCCTTGCTAGTGAGAGTTTGAGGACAGAGGTGTGCACCAACCACACTGTCATCTCCCTTCTCTGCCTCTCTGCCCATCATGCAGCTGTGAGGACTGCAGCCCGGGAAGGTGCGTGTCAGTGCCTGCACTGCTGCCTGGCCTTTTTCCTCGGTCAGCTCCTCCCACCCATGCCTGAAGCCATCTCGACCTCCGCACACTCACCCTCATCTCTGCCCCTCTCACTCCGGATCAGCTGAGAACAGAGTCACCAAGCACCCTCCACCCCTCCAAGCCCTGTGGTGTGTGAACAGCCAGCCCACCCGGCCTCCATCACTTTCACCTGGGCTCAGCTCCCAGCCCCTGAGCCAGCCCTCACTGAGCCTCTCCCAGGATCCTGTCTCAAAGGTCTTCCGCTCCAGCTCCAGGCCCTCCTCTTCAGGTGGCTCAGCTCTGGACCAACCTTAACCGTCCAGAGTCATCACCCTCATCCCTCCTCCACTTTTTGTTCAAACCTCTTCAAAAGTCTGCGCTCCTGGTCTCCACCTCCAGCTTCTCTTATTTGTGACTCAGTCGCCTGCAACCTGAACTGTGCTCCACCCACGCCCCCCTCCCAGAAACAGTCCTGCCTGCAGTCCTTCTCTTTCCTGCTCTTGCTGCTGCCTGCAGCCCTCTGGATAACAGGCGATTGCACGAGCTTCCATGGTGTCTTACTTTCTTCTCACATTTTAGACTGTCTTCTAGTCTCCTACTTCTTTCATGTGCCCCCTCCATGGGGAAGGGTCTGTCTTTGGCTCTCTCTCCTGCCCCTCCGCATTCTCCTGCGATAATTCAAACGTCAATTGACGGAACCTCCACACATTTGCTGATGGCTCCCAGAATGCATCTCAGGATGAGAGGCCCCTTCAAAGATCCAGCTCCCTTTTAGAGGTCACCACCTAGGTGACCTGCTGTCACCTGAAGCTTGAATTGCAGAAATGAAATCATCATCTTTCCGCCAAACTTGCATCTTTCTCCTGTTTGCTTACTCAGAAGGCCCCTCCCAGTGTCCTCTCCAGTGTGGGATTCACTCTTGCTTTCTACCCCCTCCACGTTACTGAATCTATCCCCAAGTCCTGCTGATTTTACTTCCTAAATAATTATTCTCTCCATTCCTACCATTACCTGAATTTGGGCCATAACATCTCTAGCTATTATGGTTCAAATCATCTCCATTTCTCAGCATTTTCCTCAAACTCATTCTCCCCTCTGTAGCCAGAATGTTCTTTCTACAGCCAAGGCCTAACCACACCACTCCCCTCCCCCTATCCAAGAGAACCGTGAGCTTCTGCACATAATGAGATGCCCATGTGGCCCTCCCATCCACCCTGCAACCTTCCATCTTCCTGCATCCTTCCATCCTCCTCCCATCCTCCCTGCATCCTTCCATCCTCCCTGCATCCTTCCATCCTCCTGCATCCTTCCATCCTCCCTGCGTCCTTCCATCCTCCCTGCGTCCT
>NW_016107316.1:958323-959402 GCF_001604975.1 Cebus imitator
CCTGCATCCTTCCATCCTCCCTGCATCTTTCCCATCCCCCCTGCGTTCTCCCATCCCCCCTGCATTCTCCCATCCTCCCTGCATCCTTCCATCCTCCCTGCATCCTTCCATCCTCCCTGCTTCATCTTTCTGCCCCACCTCCCCAGAAAAGAACAGCTCCTGTGACTGCTCCTAAGCTCACCTGCCCCACTGGCCCTTTCTTATCTCCCTGCCTGGCCTGCAGCTGTGTCCTGGGAGACAGGGGAGTTTCCCTGTGCTAGCTCCCTCCATCCAATACCCAGATCCCGGGTCTCAGCCTCCAGCCTGGCCCAGGCCCCACCTCCTCAGGACACACTTCTTGGCTCCCCTGGTTGGTTGGAGTGAGGCGAAGCCCCAGGGCCCCAGTCCTAATCCCTGGAGGAATCTCCATCCCCTTACTCTCCTCCCGTCTCCATGTCCATTTCCCTCAATAGACTCAGTCTGGACCCAGTCTTTCTAGACTAGGGCCTCACAAGACCTAGCTCAGCCAGTGTTTGCCAGATGAAAGGATAAATGACTCTGAGGCTCTTCCAGCTCTGAGCATGTTTGTTATTTGTTGACTTTAGAAATTGTTCAACTTTAAACTTGAAAGAAAGTAGGTGAGACATAAAGAAGGAGGCAGAATGAAGCCTGCACTGGAATCCACATCTGTCGTTCTCAGCACTGCCCTCAGAGAGCTCCATTCTAAGCAGAGTTTGGCGAGCATAGCTCCTGCTCTAGGGGTGGTCATGGGCCAAGGTAGATCCTGCTCATGGAGTAAAAACAGTGAACTAAGAGTCAAGTTCACCTGCTGGCCCTCCCATACAGCTTCAGGAAGCAGGTTCTATTCTCTTGGCATCTATTTCCCAGGTATAAAACATAAGTCACATTTCCATTTTGTGATTTATTGAGCAGATACCTCCCATAGGTATGTGGCTGCAAAAACACAAAAACCATTAAAAAAAAAAAGAAGAAGAAGAAGAAGAAGCCGGACGCGGTGGCTCAAGCCTGTAATCCCAGCACTTTGGGAGGCCGAGGCAGGTGGATCACGAGGTCAAGAGATCGAGACCATCCTGGTCAAC
>NW_016107316.1:959577-969025 GCF_001604975.1 Cebus imitator
ACAAGAGCGAAACTCCGTCTCAAAAAAAAAAAAAAGAAAGAAGAAGAAGAAGAAAGCAGAACTGCAGATTTATTCTAGTAGTGGAGCAAAGATAAATTTCTGGCTCTTGAAAAATTGAGCCTGTCATCAGACAAAGTGGATGGGTTTGAATAAATAAATCTTTATGCAACAAAATACTGCAAAATATATAGTAAAGGAAAATCACAGAATGAGAAAAATATATCACCACTCTAACTGCATAGAACTTGCAGCCAAAATGATTAAAATTGGTGGAAATGTATAATGTGCAATTCTAGATGTCCTTTCAGGAAGTGAGCAAAGGATGAGTCCAAGTGGCTTGCTCAGGCGCCATTGTCACGGCCCAAGGGAGCCGCAGTGTGGCCTAGAGCAAGCCCGGCTTCAGTAGTGATTCAGAGTCCACACACCCAACGTGTTAACGAGCCTGTGCCTCTCCCATCAAATGAAAAATGGATATTTATATAGTTTGGCTGTGTCCCCACCCAAATTTCATCTTGAATTTCCACGTGTTGTGGGCAGGACCTAGTGGGAGGTAACTGAATCATGGGGCAAGTCTTTCCCATGCTGTTCTTGCAATAGTGAATAAGTCTCACAAGATCTGATGGTTTTAAAAAGAGCAGTTCCTCTGCACAAGCTCTCTCTCTTTGCCTCCTGCCTTCCATGTAAGACATGACTTGCTCTTCCCTGCCTTCCACCATGATTGTAAGGCTTCCCCAGTCACGTGGATCTGTAAATCCAGTTAAACCTCTTTCCCCTGTAAATTGCCCAGTCTCGGGTATGTCTTTATTAGCAGTGTGAAAATGGACTAACAGATATGTTGACACCCAGTTCGCAGGATTCTTATGAGGACAGATTAGAGTGCTTGTCACTATAGCCAGCAGTCAATAAATGGGATTATTTTATTATCAGAGGGAAAAGTGCACAGACTCACCAGCTATTAAACATATGGAAATGATGACGATTTAAAGGTAACATGATTTATCTATTAAAGTAAAAATTATATTCTAGTTCACAAAAAGACTTGAACAAAAATATTAGTAGCAGTTTTATCTATGATTTCCAAATACTGGAAAGAGCCCAGATGTCCATTAGAGGATAAACAAATGGTGGTGTATTCATGCAATAAAATATTTCTCAGCAATAGAAAGAATCACCCACTGGTACATGCAATAACATGGATGAATTGCAAAATCCCCGTGCTGGGTAGAAGAGGACTTATTCAAAAGATTTCACACTTTATTGCTTTTTTTCTCTTGCTCTTCTTTGGAGACAGGGTCTTACCTTGTCACCCAGGCTGGAGTGCAGTGGTACAATCACAGCTCACTGCAACCTCAACCTCCCAGGCTCAAGTGATCCTCCTGCCTCAGCCTTCCAAGTAGCTGGGAATACAGATGCATGCCACCATGCCCGCTAATTTTTTGTAGAGACTGGGTCTCATTATGTTGCCTAGGCCGGTCTCGAACTCCTAGGCTCAAGCAATTCTCCTGTCTTAGCCTCCTAAAGTGCCAGGGTTTCGGGTGAGAGCTACCGTGGCTGGCCATATGATTCAATTTGTATGAAATTCTGGAGTAGAAGAAACTAATCTTTGCTAGAAAAATAAAAACAGTGATTCCTGGAGCCCAGAAATTCTGATTCCAAATTCAGACTGTATCTACTGCAGAAGCATCTCATACACAGATATATCTACATAATACTTTCCACTCATCCCTCTTAAACATTTTCTGTGAAACATACCTAAATCCCTTTTGGTTATATAACTTTGGGATTCCGTTTTGTGTGACTGATCTTAATTTCTTCTTCCCACTTTTAATACTCCTTTCTGTACCGTTCAGTACTGCCTTGCCCCAAGGAGGGAGGAAATATTTGCTGGGGACTTACATACCCTAGGCCCTGTAGCAGGCACTTGGCATGGGTTGCCCCGTTTCATCTTCACAATAGCCCTGTGGGGGAAGCAGTATTTTTCCCATTTTACAAACGTAGAGACTGAGACTCAGCTTGCTAACGTAGCTTGATCATTGTGATATAGGTAATAAGAAGTGGTTTTTCTTAGAGAATAAAGAGCATTCTTTTACGCTTTATCTCTGAGACTAAGACCGTTTTGAATCAATCTTATTTCTGAGTGAAAATCTTTTATTACAGTAAAAATAGCAAACTCTTTCATTCTCTAAGAGAAGAATTGGTTGCTTATTTGGTCTCGGTTCTGAGGAAGTAAGACGCTTACAGTCTCAATAAAGGGCTAATTTTAATTGATTGATTTCTTTCTGTTTTAACCCCACAGCTTATAAATAACATCAGCAGTGGCTTGGACTTATTGTTGTGGCCTCTGGAAGATCTTGGGCACAGTGCAACTCCCTGGGGTCTGAATCTGTTAATCAGATAATGAATTGTTCATGAAGGACAGTGCTCATTGTGAAGGTGGGTGTCCTGGGATGCTCCGCCTGGTCCGTGACACTCCTCAGCCTGTCCTTATTGTCCTGGCTCTGAGAAGAAGCTACAAAATACAGTAGAAGAAAAAGAAAAGAGCCTTTTAAAGACTTGTAATGCATTGTTAATGGTAAAAGTAACACATGCCAACTGGAAAAATATGAATTTTTTATCTCAGCAAAAAGTATAAAGATACTTCCATTTCTTAAGAAAAATGTGGAAATCGCTTGTTATATGCATAGATTGTTGAATGCGTCTCTGCTTATTTAAATTCCTGAACGTCTTATCAATGAGGTCAAAAGGCAGGAACACGTTGTTTAGTTATTTGTCTTTCTGAGACAGGGTCTTGTTCTATCACCAAGGCTGGAGTGCAGTGACGTGGTCACGGCTCACTGCAGCCTCCATCTCCTGGGCTCAAGCAATCGTCCCACCGCAGAGGCTCTAGAGCAGCTAGGACTACAGGCACACGCCACCATGCCTGGCTAATTTTTTTTTTTTTTTTTTTGTAGAGATGATGTCTTACTATGTTACCCAGGCTGGTCTTGAACTCCTGGCCTCAAGTGATCCTCCCACTTTGGCCTCCCAAAGTGCAGGGATTACAGGCATGAGCCACTGCACCCAGCAGAAATAGTTTTAAGGCTCTGAAAAAATATTAGAAAATATTGCTAACTTTTCTTCCAGAAAGGTTTTACCAATGTATGCTTTCATCAGCAATGTGCAGGAACTATTCATTGCATCCTCAGCAATACTGCGTATATTAATTTTAAAAACAGCCAGCTTGCAAAAAAAAAGTATTTGGTGCTAGCATTTCATTAATAATGAAGTCACAGTTTTTCTATATACTGATTTTTGGCTTCTATGATTCTATTTACTTGAAACTATAAAACATTTATAGAGTTTTTTTGGATATTTCTATTACATCTATATGTTGCTTTACTTTGTAAGTTCTTTACTCATTCTTCTTACAGAGGGTTAATATTTTTCTTGTTGATTTTTGTGAACTCTTTATATATTGAAGATATTAACTCCTTAAACACACACACACAGTAAAAGAAAAGGTAGAAAGAGTGTCATAGAGTGGGCAGGTATTGGTAGGAGAGTAGACAGCAACTTTGATATGTACATTAGCTTCACACTCAGGGTTTGTAATGCAGTTTTGTTTTTTTGTGTATTTGTGTTTCAGTTTTTTGAGACAGAGTCTCGCTCTGTCACCCAGGTCAAAGTGTAGTGGCATAATCTCGGCTCAGTGCAACCTCTGCCTCCTGAGTTCCAGAGATTCTCCTGCCTCAGCCTCCCAAGTAGCTGGGATTACAGGCATGTGCCACCATGCCCGGCTAATTTTTGTATTTTTGGTAGAGACAGTGTTTCACCATGTTGGTCAGGCTGGTCTCGAACTCCTGACCTCAGATGATCCACCTGCCTCAGCCTCCCAAAGCGCTGGGATTACAGGTGTAAGCCACCGCACCCAGCCTGTAATGCAGTTCTTAACTGGTGACTCTGGGATCTGGGCTGTTATCTCATCTCCAGTATGTGACAGCCAAGGTCATGGTGAACCGAGGAGAAAGAACATGGATGGTCACTCAGGGTATGATGCCCAGGCCTGGCCATGGCATGCATTACTTCCAACTACATTCTATTCACCAGACACCAGGCCAATTGTCCCAATCTAATGGTACAGAAGGCTGAGAAACATGATCTTGTGTGCAAAGGAAGGAAAAAGCGAACTGCGAGCCCCCGTCTGTTTTCTGCCACCCTACCCTCACCATCCTGTGTTAATTTGTGAACCACCCCAGCCCAGCATTCCTAACCCCCGTCCCTTGTGGTTTTTCCCTGTGTTTTTCTTTTCCATAGCCCTTATTTTTGACATGTTGTATACATTCATTTATTATGTTATTGTCAGTCCTCCCCCACAAGAATAGAAACTCCGCCAGGTCAGGGATTTCTGCCTATTTTGTTCACTGACTCAGAAGAGCACCTGGCATCGTATTAGTTGAGGAGACTGCCTGGTGCTATTTCCACTGCTAAGTGCCAACGCCCTTCCCACTCTTTCTCTGTGGCGCATGCCTCCTCCATCGCCCTCTGCCAGCGCCTGGCCAGCCTTCCGACTTCAGCCCGTGGTCCTCATCCTGCCTGAAGCTCTCTGTGACCCTCCCACCTCCTACAGAACTGTGCCCTTCTTTGTGACATAGTCATGCCTCGTACCAAACTCTACTCTGCATTTCTCCCACTATTTTACAATGGCGAATTTGTCTGTCTTCCCTACACAACAATGAGCTCCTGTAAGACCTGGCCAAGTTAAAGACGTCATAGAGTCAGTTGAATGAATGAATGAATGGATGAATAAATAATTGGATAGGCCAACCAATTCTTCACAACTTGGACAGGTTTTAAAACTCCCCAGTGAAGTTTGCATATAGACTGGGTATAAATAATACTGTTAAATTTGTTAGGTGTAATAATGACGTTAGAGTTATAATGTATGTAACGTTCTACTTTATATAATGTATAGATACTATATTCATATTATATGGTTATATAAACTACGTGTTATCTAACCGACATATATTTTGTATTATATGTTTGTTGGGGATACATCCTGAATTACAGGTGAACTGATAAGATACCTGAGGTTTGCCATAGAAGAAAATGGAATGAGGCCAGGCACAGTGGCTCACGCCTGTAATCCCAGCACTTTGGGAGGCCTAGGCAGGTGGATCGCCTGAGGTCAGGAGTTCAAGACCAGCCTGGCCAACATAGTGAAACCCCGTCTCTACTAAAAATACAAATACATAAATATAGCCTGGCATAGTGGCAGGCGCCTATAATCCCAGCTACTGAGGCTGAGGCAGGAGAATTGCATGAACCTGGGAGGCAGAAGTTTCAGTGAGCCGAGATCATGTCATTACACTCCAGCCTGGGCAACAAGAGTGAAACTCCATCTCAAAAAAAAAAAGAAAGAAAATGAAATGAAATGAAATAAAAGCAAATAAAAATAAAGTGTCTTGAAGGAGGAGGGTAGATGGAAGATGAGATGGACAATGAACAAGGTAGGAAAACATTAATAACTGTTCATATTGGACAATGAGTATTTGACATTCATCATACTATTCTCTCTACCTTGATGTATGCTTAAAATTTCTTTAATAAAAAATAAAAACAAATAAAGCGGCATAGCCATTCACACTCTGCTCGATGAGAAGGAGAAAAAATTTCCCAATGCTGTGACCTTGTCCCTCCCTTCATCTAGGTCCAGATGAAAACTCCTCTCACCTCTTCTGATGCTGACCATGGAGTTTCCTCACACATGGTGAGAAAGCCAACAGCGGAAGGAAAATGTAAACATTGAGTAACTAAGACTTGAAGTCGGGATGTCTAAACAGCATGGTCCAGATGCCAGGCTATGCATCCCACCCTCTGTGGAAGGAAGACAGAGGTATGCCTGTGCAGCAGAGGACCGCTCGCTCCAAAAAGTCACCCTGCATTCTTCTAGAGAGTGAGGGCTGGCAAGGGGTCTTAAAAACCACTTGATTCAATTCCCTTATTTTACCAATGCAAAGAAACTATGATTCAAAAATTGTTTGACTTATCAAATTTCACACAGTGAAATAACAGCAGCAGCCGGGTGCATTGGCTCACGCCTGTAATCCCAGCACTTCGGGAGGCTGAGGTGGGTGGATCATCTGAGGTCATGAGTTCAAGACCAGCCTAGCCAACATGGTGAAACCCCGTCCTACTAAAAACACAAAAATTAGCCGGGCGTGGTGGTGCATGTCTGTAATCTCAACTACTCAGGAGGCTAAGGCAGGAGAATCACTTGAACCCGGGAAGAGGAGGTTGCAGTAAGCTGAGATCGTGCCACTGCACTCCAGCCTAGGCAAGAGTGAAACTCCATCTCAAAAAAAAAAAAAAAATAGCAGTGACATCAAAACTAAAACCCATATTGGCAAACCCTTGAGCCAATATTTCCCCCCAGTCTCAAATCTGTGAAGATTTGGGATGCCTCAGTAGCTGGCATATACACCTTTCCATACCTTCTCTTCTCTACACCCATGAGAGAGGCAGACCTAGAAAACGGGTCAGTATGCACTGCATAACTATCTGTAAAAGAATCAAATGTGGCTCAGACATGCAATAAAACTGACTAAATTTCATCAAGTTAAAATGCAGAGTCCCCTGGAGATGCACGGGCTTATGGATGCAGCGGAAGGATCATCGGCGGAAGTGCAGAAGCCTCATTCTTTGCCTTCTGCCCACTGGTCAGGTGAGACTGACCCAACGGAGCAGGTGTGTCTTAAGCAGGTCCCTTGGCATTGTCTTTTTGCTATTTTAAAAATTCTGAGATGGTCTCGCTCTGTACACTGGAGTGCAGTGGCACCATCACAGCTCACTGCAGCCTCAATCTTCCCAGGCTCAGGTGATCCTCCCACCTCAGCTCCCAAGTCACTGGGACTACCAGCAAGTACCACCATGCCCGGATAATTTTTCTGTTTTTTGTAGAAACAGAGCTTTGCCACGTTGCCCAGGCTGGTCTTGAACTCCTGGACTCAAGCAATCCACCCACTTTAACCTCCCAAAGTGCTGGGATTACAGGTGTGAGCCACCATGCCTGGCCACTTAGCATTTTTCTACCATGATCAGTGACCATTCATTGACTGTTGACTACAGACACTCAGGGCTCATCATCAGGTGGCCTCAACAATCCTACCAATAAGAATCATTATCCTCATTTGACAGATGAAGAGAATTAGGCTTAGAGAGGGTAAGTGACCTACCAAAGGTAGGTAAGATCACTCCTACAAGAGCCAGAGATGTCTGTCATCCCGAAACATGGCAGATGGTGAAAGATGGAACCATTACATCTTCCTGCTCTCCAGGGGAGGTCGCTGGCAGCAGTGCCACACTCTCTAGAGTCAGGGGCCATTCCAGGCTGCTGTTGGAATAGGACCATGGGGACAACAGGAGGCAATCCCTGCTGGCTGACCCACTGATGGGCGATTTCACATCTTCTTTTGTAGGATAATGCTGAGCCAGGCTGAGCCCTGCACTCAAATTGCCTTAAACCCTCCTCACCTGTCGCTTTCACCAGCTCAGCAAACTCTCCTGGTCAGGCTGTGCACCTGCCCTGACCCCACGTCCAGCCACCTGCCATGAGGACATGCATCCCTCAGGTTGTCTGACCCAGGATCCTTCAGCAGTTCCAACTTTGCAGATCTGCAATCTCTTGGCTGACACTGCAGCCACCTTCTTTGTCTAAGAAACCGCCGCCCTTGCCAGGGTTAGTGCAGTGACACGCAGATCCATGAACACTCCCTGGCGGGTGGAGTGGGAGTGTCTACTTCAAGCTGGAGGGATTGCTGGCAGGGCTAGCAGAGCTGCATTTTTCTGATGCAACTGTTTTGTCCCCTCGTTTGTGGCGTCTGTGGCTGCCTTGCAGAAAACAACACACCACGCTAACCACTGGCTGATCTTTCTTTCCATCTGTCATGCAAGCCTTCCTTTTTCTGAACAACAGGTACACAGGAACAGCAGACAAGCCAGACCCTGCTAGAATCTCATGAATAAGGAATATAATTTGGTATTAATTAGACATCAGAGGCAGACAGAATGAGTCCTGGATCTTCCAAAGACCTGATGAATAAGCTGTGAGATTTAAACAGGGCATATTCTCTCTCTTATGGGGTGAACTGTGTCTCCCAAAAAGAAGACATGTTGAAGTCCTACCCCCCCCCAGTACTTCAGAATGCGACCTTATTTGAAAAAAAAAAGACCTGGGGCAGTTACTCACACCTGTAATCCCAGCACTTTGGGAGGCCAGGGCAGATCACCCGAGGTCAGGAGTTCTCGACCAGCCTGACCAACATGGTGTAACTCCATCTCTACTAAAAATACACGAATTAGCTCCATGTGGTGGCAGGTGGCTGTAATTCCAGCTACTCAGGAGGCTGAGGCAGGAGAATCTCTTGAATCTGGGAGGAAGAGGTTGCAGTGAGCTGAGATCACACCATTGCACTCCAGCCTAGGTAACAGAGTAAGACTCCATCTCAAAAAAAAAAAAAAAGGAAGAAAAAAGAAAACAGGAGATGTCTCACACCTGTAATCCCAGCACTTTGGGAGGCTGAGGCAAGCAAATCACTCAGGGCCATGAGTTTGAGACCATCCTGACCAACATGGCAAAATCCCAACTTTACTAAAAAGTATACAAATTAGCCGGGCATGGTGGTGCATGCCTGTAGTCCCAACTATTCAGGAGGCTGAGGCACCAGAATTGCTTGAACCCAGGAGGCAGAGGTTGCAGTGAGCCAAGATTGTGCCCATGCACTCCAGCCTGAATGACAGAGCGAGATTCTGTCTCAAAAAAAAAAGAACAGAAAAGAAAGAAAGGAAAGTATAGGGTTGCTGCAGATGTAATGAGTAAAATTAAGATGAGGTCATACTGGAGCAGTGTGGACTTGAACCCAATATGACTGGTGTCCTTATAAGAAGAGATGAAGAGACACGTGTGACAGAGGAGGCAGAGACTGCAGTGATGTTTCCACAGGCCAAGGACCATGGAAGATGCCATCAGGCCACCAGAATCCAGGAGAGAGGCCTGGGCTGGATGATCCCGGTGCCACTTGCCACCTTGGAAGAGGACCCACCAGGCCCAGCTCAGAATTCAGGTGACCGCCTCGCTGGCTGACAGCTCGCTCAGCCGCAGCCCGGGAGGCCTGTAGAAGGAAGCAACCCTGCCAACACCTTATCTCAGGCCTCTGGCCTCCAGAGCTGTATGAGAGCACATTTCAAGTGCATGAAGCCACCCGCTGAAGGCACTTTGTCACAGGAGCCCCAGGAAATGAATGCACCCTCTTCTCCTGAAACGTAACAAGGGTGTTGGCCTGGATGGTCTTTGGGGTCCTTTCCATCTCTACATAGGCTGACTTTGGTCACATTCCCATCTTGTCCCCAAAAGTCAAATTGTCACTGAAATCAAATTTGCCCAGCTCTTTTCATTCTATCCCATAATTTT
>NW_016107316.1:969576-978491 GCF_001604975.1 Cebus imitator
TTTAAGATGGGGTTTCACCATGATGGCCAGGCTGGTCATGAACTCCTGACCCCAGGTGATCCACCCACCTTGGCCTCCCAAAGCGCTAGGATTATAGGCATGAGCCACCACGCCCAGCCCAAAAATTCTTAATCTTACCCTTTCATTCCTTGGGCATTCATCATGGGTAATCCCACGATCAGGATTACCGTGGGTCTGTTTCTATCATCTGTTTGTCTGATGTTTCTCCCAGGTTTTCACTCCGGTTTTGTCTTTTCTTACACCAGAGCCTATTTACTGACTGCCAAGCACTGTGTGTGGAAGATGATAGAGATAAGTTGAGCCTCTGAACTGTGATTTTTATCCAGAAAGGATTTTTTTTTTTAAGATGGAGTCTTGCTCTGTTGCCCAGGCTGGAGTGCAGTGGCGTGATCTCAGCTCACTGCAACCTCCACCTCCTGGGTTCAAGCAATTCTCCTGCCTCGGCCTCCCAGTAGCTGGGATTGCAGGCGCCCACCACCATGCCCGGCTAATTTGGGTATTTTTAGTAGAGACAGGGTTTCACCATGTTGGCCAGGCTGGTCTCCAACTCCTGACCTCAAGTGATCTGCCTGCCTCAGCCTCCTAAAGGGCTTGGATTACAGGCATGAGCTACCGTGCCTGGCAGGATTTCTTTTTGCTGCTAGAAGGTAGCAAGCAATCTCTGATCATCAGAATCGAGGGGGTCCCAAACTGTCTCCAGTGACAGCACCTTAAGTGTCCCCCTAATTATTTCACGGCCCTCCTAGGCCAAAAGAAATAGAGGTTCCATGTATTAGGTAGTGAGGTACAAACAACTGAAGTATTCATGTTCTAACAACTTAGTAGACGTTTGAAAAATGATCCCATAAGTTTAAAAATATATATATTTCATTCTTAAACTACCATAATCACTTCCCAGTGGAATGTGGTGGCTGTTGGGCACTGTACAACTTTTTAAGCCTTGGAAGTGGATTGGACGCATCACTTCCACTTCCAGCTCCACAGGGATCTCCACAGAGCACAGAGCCTCTATCACAGCGACTGCTGGAAACCTCGCTCTGCAAAGACACAGCGTCATTGAGAGGAAGGTGCCACAATCTTAGCTGAAACCGGGAACTACCTCAAGATAGGAGTTCACACTGTTCTGAAGAAATAATGACAAATCACCATAAATAAACAAATAATAAATCTAAAAAAGAAGTTCATCTGTGTCTTACAGATGTTGATGTGTTTCCCTGAAAAAAAAATATTTTTAAACTTTAATTTTTTTTAGAGACAGGGTCTTGCTATGCAGCCCAGGCTGCCCTCAAACTCCTGGGCTCAAGCAATCCTCCCACCTCAGCCTCCCAAGTGGCTGGGACTGCAGGGCACCATGCCAGGCTCCTCAGAAATTTAAAACATCCCCCGGCATCCTGAGAGCTCACTGGGTGTCCTGCAGTGCCTCGGAGTTGAACCCAGGAGGCGGAGGTTGCCGTGAGCCAAGATCGCATCACTGCAGTCCAGCCTAGGCAACAAGAGCAAAACTCTGTCTCAAAAAAAGAAAAAAATGATAGCACAGTTTTACATGTTAAATGGTTAATAAATACACAAATGCTAAAATTAATATGGTACTTTCCTTTAAAAAGACTTGGGGCTTGTTTGAGGAAGTGGGCGTTGGGTTGCGAGCTGGGTGATCCGGAATTAGGGGGACTTTCTAGCAGCAGAGCTGGGTGGATTCACTCCCAGCACGCCCTGTGAACAGAGGGCTGGAGGGTGCACGGGTGGGGCTGTGTTCCTAGGGCGTGTGCGAGGTGGGGCTGTGTTCCTAGGGTGCCTGCATGGGTGTGGTTGTGTGTTGCTAGGTTCGGGTCAGCCAGGTGCCATTTGCCTGGTGTTTCCAAGGATAAAATTGTGCTGAGCAAATGTGAACTCTGAAACTCTTGTTATGCTCCGGTTGTTCCCTACTCCAGCAATTGTGTTGGAGCGAATTCATTTTCACAACAAGCCGTATAGCAGAACTGAAGGTGTCACATCCCTTGAGGACTCTGGACATGTTGGGGAAAGGGAACTTTCTAGAAGGTGGCGTCTGCAGATGTTGACATCAGCATCGGTGCCTGGAGGGGCTTTGTAGGGCCACAGGACAGCAGCTCCATGCGGCTGGCCCCACCCCAGGCCTGGCGAGCTCCCCTGGCTGTGTACTCAGCCCTGAGCCTGATGACCCACACCCGGTGCACAGCCTACTGTTTACCAAGCCCTTCCACCCACACCAGGGCGCCTCCCGACAGCCTCACAGGGACAAAGTGTAGGCATCATCACCCACATTTGACAGAGACGGAAGAGGGGCTCAGAGAAGCTGATTACTTGCCTGAAGACACACAGCCCGCAAAGGGAGGGGCGCTTCCACACCCTGGGCTCTGGCTGACCCTCTGCCCATCCTCCTATGCAGTAGATGGGGTCTTGTCACCAAGCACCAGGGTAAACTCCAGGGCTCAGGCTCGAGGCCACGAATACAGGGACAAAGGCTGCAAGAAGAGAGGTGCAGGAAACCCAGGTAACCAAAAGGCACCTGCCTCGGGCGAGCTCCCTCCAGCCCTGACACCTGCTCCGTCTTTCAGTGGAAAGGACAAGCCGCCGTTCACACCGCGCCTTTAACAGTCATACTCATCGAGGCTGAAGGGTTTTCCAGCGCAGCCAGGACGTGGACTTCTTTGTAGCGGGATTGTGCAGCGTGTCGTTCAATCCTGAATGAGAGGCCTGAGCAAGCAGCTTGCAAGATGCTTGGGGAGCATTGACTGTGGCAGGCGGGCAGTCGCTTCTGTGATTAAAAAGGCCCGACTCCCCCTGCATCTCTGCTCAATTCTCAGGGTGCACCTGGGCCCTCAGCCTGGGTGAACTCAGCTGAGCGTGGCCATTTCTCCTCCCTTGCTCTGCAGGCTGCTCAGGGCCTGTCAGTCATCACACAGCCCCCGTGGCCTTCAGGACCAAGCCTGCCCTGCTGGGACATGGAAGAGTCACCTGGGCCAGTGGAGACAGCCAGACAGCCAGACACACACACACACACACACACACACACACACACACACACACAGAGAGAGAGAGAGAGAGAGAGAGAGAGAGAGAGAGAGAAGCAAAACCTACTTTGTCTAAGAAACGCACAGACACATTTATAACCAGATCCCAAGGTCAGCTGCTTGGAGCATGAAGCAAGGTCACATTCTCTTGCTTGTTGGATTTAGGTCATCTCTCAAAGAAATCCCAGGGTCCTCCTTCCAAATAACTCCAAGACCCCCAGCCCAGTGGATGCTCTGTCATTCCGAAGGTCAAGCCCTGGTCACAGCACCTCGAGGAGACAAGGAAATAAGTGACCTTAGTGTCTGTTGCAGTGGCCCCTGCCACAGGGTGTCTGTTAGGAAAGGTGGCCCCCGGCCCTGCAAAGTCCCCCAAGCTCACAGCCAGAAATCCTCAGCCAGCAGAAAAGGAGCTGGCCTGGCCTGTCTTCCCAGCTCCTCTCTGCCTCAGCTGGACCCACAACATCAAGTCCCCGGGGGACAGAGCCCGGCAGGCTGACCACGCTTCTTAGCGCTGTCCAGTCACAGCCCCGAACAGTGTTCAGAACCCCATCCTCGGGCTTCCCAGCTGGGCCAGGGTGTGAGCCAGGCTCCCCTCTCCGTTTCAAAGCCCTTCCCCCAGCGCCCCCTCCACCTCCTGCACAGGGATCGGTGGTGCTTCTTTCAGGGAAACCACAGTCTGAGAACACATACGTAGGGCTGCGTGGTGGAGGGCCTTGTGGGTCTTTGTCATCGCTATGAGAATCTTGCTCCCAGCCGCACTCCGTCTGCTACGTGCTGGAGGTGTGCACTGCATCAGGCGAGGCCACGATCCTGCCCGCCTGCGATTCAAAAAAACATCTTCGAGGGGAATGGAAATCTGGAGTGGGCCTGCGTCATGCGGGGAGAAGCTGCTGCCTTCCGGAGCCTCAGAGGCCGAAGTCAGTGACCCAAACTCCGGGGCCTAGTTACTGGCATGTGCATATAGATGCACACACGTATGTGCAGACTTGTGTGTGCATATGCACAGACATGCCATAGGCTAGGTGCACACGTGTTCACACACAGAGTATACAGTGAGCTGCTACGTGTTTCCATGTGCATATATATTTTATATATATATATTTTAGACATAGATACTGGTTTGTATGTATGTGTCTATATACTGTATATGTGTGTGGACTGCCATGCATGTGTATGGTATATATGTGTGTGTACACATGCTGGTATATATGTGTGTGTGTGTGCACGTATCTATTTACCGGTATGTATGATGTACGTGTGTACTGGTGTGGATGTGTGGCTATGTTTATTTGCTAGTATGTGTGTGTTACTAACACACATGTGCACAGGCAGAACGCTTCTAGGGGACCGCACAGCCTCTAGTTCGCAGCCCCCAGCCCTCTCTTTGGCCCTGCACTCTCCTCTCTGAGCTGCATTCGCTTAAAAGCGTACAGGTTCTGACCCGGCAGCGCCACCTCCTGGCCATCCAGGGATTTCTGGCAACGCCAGCTTGGCCACCAGCACTCAGAGGGAAAGAAGAATCGGAGGGAGGTCAGGGTATGTATGGGACACTGAGTGAAGTCCCCAGGATCACAGGGTTCTCAGACGGCCCCAGCAGGCCATTTGCAACTCTAGAGATGAATTCCCAAGGACCAGAACCCTTAATAAATCAGGGAATCCTCCCCCTCGAAGTGGGGAAGACTCAGCCCCAAGGGAGTAGAGTCTGGGTGACCCCAGGAGGGACAGGGGAACTTGCTGGGCAGCTTGTCAGGGGGTTTCTACAGCAAGTGGAGGGCGGTGGGTGGTGGTGGCAGTAAACAGAGGGAGGGGAGGCTCCAAGGGGTCCAGGATGGCGTGTTCCAGGCTCTGGGGAACCTGGAGTAGAAGAGAGTTTTAGAAGAAGCAAGCCAGGGCTGGGCACAGCAGCTAATGCATGTAATCCCAGCACTTTGGGAAGCTGAGGCAGGGAGATCACCTGAGATCAGGAATTCGAGACCAGCCTGGCTAACATGGTAAAACCCCATCTCTACCAAAAGTACAAAAATTAGCCAGGCATGGTGCTACACGTCTGTAATCCCAGCTACTCAGGAGGCTAAAGCAGGAGAATCACTTGAACCCAGAAGGCAGAGGTTGCAATGAGCCCAGATCACGCCACCGTACTCCAGCCTGAGTGACAGAGCAAGACCCTGTCAAAAAAGAAAAGATGCTTAAATAGGACAAGCTGAAATCCTGTGCAGTGAATAGCACTTCTGAGAGGTTCCTGCCAAGACAGAGAACACAATTCCAATCGCCAGGAGCAGCAGCCACTCACGTGGAGGCACAGCCCACAGAATGACTGGCCTTCGTCCTCGAAAGTCAAGGTCATGAGAGTCCAGTCAAGACTGAGCTCAGCTTCAGACTCCAGGAGACTAAGGAGATGTGGCAACCAAATGCCAATGCCAATTTGAACTGGGTGCATTCGCTGTGAAGAAATCACTGGGCCACTGGGGAGACTTGACCAGGAGCAATGTGCCCTGCGAACCTGACTTGTGAGTGAAGGTTGTTCTTGCCGACCCTGGAGAAGAAAATCCGTATTTGCAGGAAATACACGGGAGTATTGGGGGTGATGGAGTATTGGGGTGATGGGGTTTTGAGGGTGAAGGAGTATTGGGGTGATGGGGTTTTGAGGGTGAAGGAGTATTGGGGTGATGGGGTTTTGAGGGTGATGGGGTGTTGGAGTATTGGGGGTGATGGGTTATGGGCGATGGCATATTGAGGTGATGGGGTATTGGGGTGATGGTGTATTGGGGTGATGGAGTATTGGGGTGATGGGGTATGGGGTGATGGGATATTGGGGTGATGGAGTATTAGGGAGCAAGTGTTGACAATCTACCCTCAAATGGTTCAGGAAAAATACATGATTTGTGCTGCAGTTGAAGCTTTTCTGTAAGTTGGAGATTATTTTAGATTTTTAAAATTACACACACACCCACAAAACTATCTCTGGCAAACTCCTGAGAAGAGCAGGACTCTCCTCCTCCCATGAGCAATTCTAACCGGGGAAACCTCCCTGACCTGCGTGTGCCTGGCATTGGAATCTGCCCCACAGGAGGTGCTTCCCTGGCCCAACCCCTTCTTCCCTCAGATCTTAGGATGTGGAGTCAGGGAAACAGGATCAGTACACATGGCAGTCCAGGCCTGCAGAGTGTCAGCAGAGGGTCATCTCTGGCTTTTCCTGGGCCCTCACTGTGCAGATGGGGTTTGGAGTCAAGCTGACCAGGGATTGAATCTTGGCACACCTTAGCTGTGTGATCCGGGGTAAATCGCTTTACCTCTCTGAGTCTTGGCTTTCTGCTGTGTAAAATAAGGACAGGTTACCTCTATCTTGCTGGGTTTGGTTCAGATTGGAGAGAATTGTGCAGAATGTCAGGTACAGCAGTGGGTTTCCAGACGTTAGGCCTTTGGGAAGTCAGCCTGAGAATCTTCTCATCAAACAGATTCCTGTAATCTACTCTCTACTACTCACCTGGCCAGTTTTAGCTACACCTGCTGAACTATTTACCAAACTATTTACAGCTCCCCAAATGCACCACAGCACTTCTTACCACCATGCCTTTGTACACACAGTTCCCCCATCCAGAATGCCCTTCCCCCTTTGATTAGAAAACTCCTACGCATCCTTCAAAACCCAGCTGAAATGTCTCCCCATTGATGACGACTTTTCTGACCATCCCCCTCAACTTCCCAGTATTCCCTTCTTTGCCTGACCAGTTGCTATGACATCAATAAAAAGTATAATTACTTCCAGTTAGTGAATCTATTATGTACTTTTCATTTCACATAAAGTATGTATTTTAACAACAGTTATGCCAAGAATTAATTATTAGCCCTGTTTTCCTGTTTACGTATGAAAAAGCTGAGCCTGTGAGAGCTTAAGCCGCCTGCCCTCAGTCCCACAGTTGACAGGGGACAGAGCCAGAACCCCAGGCTGCTGAGCCCCAAATCTCTAGCTCTGGTCCTTATGGTCTTGGTCTGCCATCCCCCTGCACATGATGTCAGAGCCCAGGGCGCATTCATCTCTTTTTTTTTTTTTTTTTGTTGTTGTTGTTGTTGAGACGGGGTTTCAATGTGTTGGCCAGACTAGCCTCGAACTCCTGACCTCAAGTGATCCACTCGCCTCCGCCTCCCGAAGTGCTAGGATTACAGGCGTGAGCCACTGCGCCCAGCCTAGGGCTCATTCATCTCTGAGTCCTCATCAGCACAGCTCCTGACACACAAACAGCAGGGAGCCCTAAGTGTCAGTCCCTGTCTCCCAGGTCCACACTGCCTTCCGTCACACCAGGCTCTCTCCAGGCCGGCTGAGAGGGTGGAGCTGGGAGCCTCTGAGGCTGGTAAGTGCCTTTGGGAGGTGAGGGGGAACGGGGTGGGGTAACCAAGCAGGGCCTCTCCTAAGGAGGGCATCGACCTTCCCCGGGGCGCAGCACCGACGTTCGCCACGAGGTGGCGCTGCCGCATCGTTCCCGGAGCCGCCCGTGCCGGCGAACGACTGGGGCGTTTTCCACCGGGCGTGTGTCTGGGGCTGTGACTGGCAGAATCCTCAAACTCAGAGTTCACAGACGGAGGAACTCATGCTCGAACGACTGAACAAAAATAGATAGAGCATGAAATTTTCACTCCATAAATAGGGCACTTCTCTCCCCCTTGGAGAAAAGCGTTTTCCCTTTTTTAGCAGGAGTTCACTCTCCATCCAAGGCTCTCGGGAGGCACCGCGCAGCTGTACTCTCTCGTCGAAAAAAAAGATGCCAAAAGTGTGGAATTTGACCACGAACAACAGAGCTTCCGCACGGAGCGAGGCTTGGGTGCCAGGCCCGGCGCTGGGGTGCAAAAGGCCCCCCTGTCTAGCCTGGTGCCTTCGGGTCCCTCCAGCAAGCGTGGCTACAGGTGTTCAATCTCACTGACATAGTTTACAAATGTAGCTGCATTTTCCCAAATTCGGAACACATGACCTAGCAAAGCATTCCAGAGGCACACGGCTTTCTAGGAAATGTAGTTTAGGCACCTAAGTGCTGGCATTCTGGGGCTGATGCCGTCGGGGAGCCATGAGCAGAGGATTTGAAAATGGACCTGTCTGGAAAGCCCAGGGCAGAGGGTCCCAAGAGCAGGGCCGGGCAGGCCCAGACCACCTGGCTCCCTTGCCCCCCTCACAGACACCTCGCCAAGAAGCTGCTTCCAGGGCCAGAGCAAAGTCCCTCTTCCATCTGGCGTTCCACCCAAGCCGCCTCCTTTTCTCTCAGCACCTTCTCCTTGGAAATCCCATCCAAGTCCATGGCCTTAAGCATCTGTCAAAGATGCCCCTAAGTTCGTGCGTGGTGGCTCAGCCTGTAATCCCAGCACTTTGGGAGGCTGAAGCTAGCGGATCACTTGAAGTCAGGAGTTCAAGACCAGCCCGACCAACATGGTGAAACCCCATCTGTACTAAAAATACAAAAAATTAGCCGGGCATAGTGGCACACACCTGTAATCCCAGCTACTTGGGAGGCTCAGGCAAGAGAATTGCTTGAACCCAGAGGCAGAGGTCACAGTGAGCCGAGATCGTACCACTGCACTCCAGCCTGGACCACAGAAAGAGACTTCATCTCAAAAAACAAAACAAAAAGCAAAGATGTTCCTAAGACACCATTACTGAACCCACAGACCAAAAAATAACACTGATTACTCAAATCTACACATGATAAATTGCATAACACCTGACACACACACCATACACACCACACACACACACCCCACACACACATACCCCACACACACACCCCACATACACCCACCACACACACACCCCACACACACACACCCCACACACACACCCCACACACACACCCCACATACACCCACCACACACACACCACA
>NW_016107316.1:979286-1002357 GCF_001604975.1 Cebus imitator
CACACACACACACCACACACACCACACACACACACACACACACACACACACACAGAGTGAACCTAAAAGCATCTGAGACACCCAATCAATTTAGAATGTTTATTTTGCCAATGTTAAAGACGCACCCATGATACAGCCTCAGGAGGCCCTGGAGACATGTGCCCAAGTGTTCGGGGCACCAGGCACACTCCCTAAAAGTGCTTTTATACTCTTAGGGAGACATGAGACATCAATCAGTATATGTAAGATGAACAGTGATTCACTCCACTCCCGTCAGGCAGGACAATTCGAAGTTGGGGGTCTTCCAGGCCACAGGTAGATAAGAAACAAAAGGTTCTTTGGTGTCTTTGATCAGCCTTTCACTGAATACACAATTTACATGACCGGAGGGAGTGGCGTAGAGGAATAGTCACTTAGGCCTTAGTCTGACTCAGTAAACCTGCATTTTTATTTAAAAATAGGGCAGAGGAGGCAAGCAGATATGCATCTGTCTCAGGTGAGCAGAGGGATGACTTCGAGTTCTGTCCTTTGTCCTGCCCCTGTGAAGACAAGCTAGCAATTTACATCGCCAGGGTGAAACTCAACAGAACTGCTTTAGGATTTTGCAGTCCATAAGGAATTTCCTTGTGGGCAAATTGTGATGTTCGTATGTTGGTGTGTAGCTTTTTTTTTTTTAAACTTTGTAGCTATCCTATTTAGAAATAAAATGGGAGGCCTGAGCCAGCAGGAGCCCTGAGCTTTGATGGGCTCTAAGCTCTTCTGGGCACCCACCAGTTCAGCTGCTTCTCTCCGCCCCTCCAAAGGGTGAGACAGACAGGAATCCCACCTTCCGCTCTGCCCTCCTTCAGGGACTGGCTTCACACGTGCCTGGTAGCAAGAGGGCAACCCAATGGCGATTTCAGGCTTCACACCCGCAGACGACCATAATCAGAGAAAGCAAAAAAGAAGGAAAACAGCCTCCTGGGCCTGGATTTTGAGCAACAGTCCTGACAGTCACCTGGATCGGACCTCGTGGGCCATATGCCCAGTGCCAAACCAATGACCATGGGGAATGCAATGGCCCCATCAAACAGGGCCTCCCCACTGGGAGCGGGGCAGCCTCCCCCAGGCACAAAGCCACCCGGCCTGGGATGGAGGAAGTGGGAACAAACACTGGTGGGCACCAGCCACGTGTGTGCCCCTCTCCCTGACTGCGTTTGCAGCCGACGCTCAATCTGGTCCCCAGCGTTGACTATGGGATGCTCATCACTGAACAGCTCTCAGAAGCCCACAGGTGTTCACGTGCAGCAAGTCTAGAAATGAACACCTGCCCTTGAGGCCCACTTCTCCTCCTGGATTTCCTGTCCTGGTTGACACCTGATTGAATCACTCACCATCCTATTTCCCCAAAACCTGGGAATCACCACCTCCTCCCATCTCCCAAGTCTGGCCAATTCTATCCCCTGGCAGCATTCCTACCTGGTCCCATCTCTCCTCTTCCAGTTGCCACCAGCCAGACCCAATACTCTGCACCAAGACTCACAGGCCACTGTCCTAGGCCAAACATTGGCTCTCTGGCCCTTGCCAGAGAAAACTTGCCAACCCCGACCTTGATCATGGCGTCAGTGCTGGAACTGGGCTCCCACTCCTGTCCACCCTCCACATCGGATGGCATCATCCAACAACATACAAATGTCAGTTGCCCCTTGTGACATGCCACCCACAACCTGCAAGATCTGACCCCCGCCTACCTGCAGCCTCACCCTACACCTTCCCACCCACGCTGCGCTTGGACTGCCGGCACCAAGGTCTCCCAAACACATCATGCTTTTTCATCTTTTTCTTTATTCTTCAGGTGCATGAGGCTGAGTTACTCATATTCCTCAATGCCATCATTGCTCCATGAAAGATCCCATCCCTCATCTTTTTAATAATCGATGTTATCTATTTTATTTCTGAGGACCACTCCCATTTCCCTTCTTCCCAAAGGCAATAATGTTAACGTATGTAATGTGTATCTTTCATTTGGGTCTGGTGAAATACGTGTTGCCGAGTTTGTGTAGGTGTTTTAATGCTTATTAATAGTGTTGTTTTATATATTACATTCTTTTTGACCATTTTCTTTAAACACTGTGTTTAGTTGAGGACACAATGCTTTTGCTCTTTGTGCAATTCATTTAATTCTCATTGCTGCGTGGTTCTCCAAGATATGGATTAAAACCATTTCACGCATCTGTTCTGGATTGCTTTTAAATTGCCACCATCTCAAAGCTGCAAGCCATGAATTTGTATTTGCCTCTTAGGTGAGAATTTCTTTGAGAACCATTCCCAGGAGTAGAACAACTGGGTCACAGGGTAAACACATGCTTTATTTCACAGCTGCCCCTCAGACATGCCACCACCTTCGCACTGGAAGGTCAAGGCACTTCCGTTATTTCCTCCCATCCGTCCTCATCAATATGCAGGTTTCTAAGTGTTTTCAGTCGAGTGGCCTTAAGATAAGACCTCATTATTGTCTTAATGTACAATAGAGTTCTCTGATTACAAATCTGGGCATCTCTTAATATGCTTGTTTGATTGGGGAAATCTATAAATTACCTGTCCATATCCTTTGCCTACTTTTCCATGGTGGCTTCTGATTTTCAGGAGTTCCTTTGCTTCTTGTTCTTACCTCTTCCTCTGCTGGCCTTCCCTGTCCCTGGTCCTTTAAAGGCAGCTGTGTTCTCACCTGCCCCCTGCAAAGCAGGTACCCCAAGCCACAGACAAGGCCCCTTCCTCAGGTGGTGATGGGGGAACCCCTCTGGGTTCTTCTTGAGTTTTCTGCTTTTCTGTCCTGGCCCTGCACTCCTGCTCAATGACTCTTCTGGAACCCACCAGCCACCTCCCCTGGATCTTGTCTTGATGAGAAGCCTTGTTTTCCCGCCACCATTCTGGCAGCAGAGTTCAGTTCTGGCTGCTGCCCTGTGCTCCTTTCCCCTCGCCAAGCCAGGTTGGGGGGGTGGGGAAGCCACTTCTGTCTGAACTCCATTCTCCAGGTGCCTCCACCAGCGCACTGTGGGATCTCAGCTGCTTGTCACCATTTCTTGGGGCTTCCTGACCTTTCCTGGCAGCTGGTTCCTCCTTCCTTCATGGTCCCTTGCAGCACTTGTCACTTTGCTACAGTGAGGGGTTCCACGCCTGCCTCTGCCATCACTCAGGGAACCCATTAAAAGCAGGGATCCGGCCGGGGCTCGGTGGCTCACGTCTGTAATCCCAGCACTTTGGGAGGCTGAGGCGGGTGGATCATGAGGTCAAGAGGTCGATACCATCCATCCTGGCCAACATGGCAAAAACCCATCTGTACTAAAAATACAAAAATTAGCTGGCATGGTGGCGCATGCCTATAATCCCAGCTATTTGGGAGGCTGAGGCAGGAGAATTGCTTGAACCTGGGACGCGGAGGTTGCAGTGAGCTGAGATCATGCCATTGCACTTCAGCCTGGTGACAGCAAAACTCCATCTCAAAAAAAAAAAAAAAAAAAAAAAAAAAAGCACGGATCCAATCATCTCCCTCCTTTCTGTTTCCCTGGCACCCGCAGGCCCTGGCACTCGGAGGTGGTCAGCAAGTGCTTGATCACCACAGAGATTTCCCAAGTGCTGACTACGTGCCAGGCATTGTGCTGGCACTTTACAAGCATTATCGGATTATCACAGTTTTATAGCCTTATGTGGTTGGCACCTTTAATATCCTCCTTTTACAGGTGAAGAAATTTGAAGAAATTTAGATAAGGTGCCCAGGACCACACAGCTAATGATCAGCCATTCTAAGAACGAACCAAGGCATGAACAAACGCTGCCAACGCTGGGCTAGTGCCAAGCACAGCCACAGCCCAGAGCAGTCTTCCTTGGCACAAAATGAATGCAAAATTACCAACTCTGCTCCTCCGACGGTCAACGAGAGTTGCCATAGCCTGGGGAAGTGACTTGGAAACGGGGACTTCCCACATACTCCTGCTGCACACAAACCAGGCTGCCTGGCCTTTAAGCACCTGATCTGCAAGGCTGCTGGCTGCACTGGCTGCAATGACAGTCCCCACGCAGCCCTTCAGGTGACACCAAGAGTGAGGGACAGGGAAGGGTCAGGGGCTCACCCTGGCTTCAGCAAGCACCAGGCTTGCAACTGCTGCCAGCCAGGCCAGGGAGTCCTGGGGCTTGTGTCCGCCTCGGCGGCTGCTCCTGCAGCTCTGCTGATTGCCTGACTGGGAAATCTGGGGGTTGCCCAGTTGTTTACGACACTTGTCTGGAGGATGGCCGAGTCAAGCCACCATCAGGAAAAGCAACCCAGGACAGGTGCCTGCCTGTAAAGAGCAGGTGACGATAATCAGACAAAACCCCCAGCCACTTTCCCATCCAGGGCAGCCCCTGGTTGGGGGGACCCTGATGGGTGCAGCAGCTCTGGGCTCTGTGTGCACCTGGACAGGGCTGACCAGCTCCTTCCTGCCCCCCCCCCCAGTAGCACAATCCCACCAGTGGGCTCCCCACACCCCCATCAGGTCAGCTCCAGAGAAAATGACACTTCGGTGGGCAACCTAAGGTGGGAAGAAGAGGATTCAAGCTGGGGAGGTGAGTGATTTGGAGGTCGTGAGCTTGACCTCCGTCTGGAATAGGCCAGAGACCCTGGCTTTCTTACTTACAAATAGTGTGACGTGGGGCGATTCACTTAAGTCCCCAGGGCCTGCGTTTCTTATGTGCCTAATGGGAGCAATAGCACCTCCTCCACCGTGCCGTGGGGGACGTGCTGGGATACCGTGGGAGAGGCATGGGCCAATGGCATGCAAGAGTCCTCGGCGCCCTTGACACATGATTGTTCCAGCAGCCAGTGCGGGGTGTTTGGGTGGGATGGAAAAAGAACCAGCATTTATCAACTCCACAGGAATTCCTAGAGCACCCGTGGCCAGGCAGTGATCAAGGCTGTGCCAAAAATGGCCCATCTCAGAGCTCATGCTCAGCGAGGAAACTGGAAGCTGGGGGCCAAGAAGGGGGCTGCCTGCAATGAATTCAAAGTCACACTCTGGGGCCGTGCCCTCTGAGGGGCAGAGCAGGGTTCTGAGTGCCATAGGCAACGTGAGGCAGGGAGCGGGCTGGGCGGGCCTCTGCTTTCCTAGACAGCGCCAGGCATTTCCACGCTCATCACTTCACTGGAAAGTGACGATGGGAGGATGGCTGGAACCGGGAGGTGCAGGCTGCTGTGAGCTGAGAGTGCGCCACTGCACTCCGGCCTGGGCAGCAAGAGCGAAACCCGGTCCCAAGGAGAGAGAGAGAGAGAGAGGAAGGAGGGAGGGAGGGAGGGAGGGAAGGAAGGAGGAAGGAGGGAAGGAAGGAAACATCCTTTTAGCAAACTTCTCCTGACGAGTACAGGGATGTCTTTTTCAGGGCATAAACTGAACCCCAAACAAGTCTATATAAACTTTGCTTCTCTACAAGGCCAGGGAACAACACGGAAGACCTCTCTCTCGGTGGACATGACCTGAGCCCTGCGTGTTCCTGTCAGCTCAATCCCACATTCAATCGTGACAAGTGGCCTTTCGCACACCCCCATGCACTCTGCTCTGCAGCAGCGATTTGTGTACATTGTGTAATTTCATGCTGTCCGCTGGAACTGTCATCTCCATTTGCAGAAGAGGGCTTCAGGGATACTAAATCCCTTATCCAATCGGACTGAGAGTCAGGCGGGGGTTTCTCCTCCCTGCCCACGCTGTGTCTGTCTTTGGGAAAGCAGCCCGGCCAGGTCCTGCTTTCTGTGTCCACCAATTCCAACCCTCTCTAGCTGCAAGAGCCACCCACTTCCTCCAGGGAGGCATCCCCCCACCTCAGGCCGGGCTTTGGCAGTTTTACGACTCCATCAGCGCTAAGAGTGCACTTTAATGAATGGACCATCAACAGCAATTCATCAATTACTTAAAAATTGGATCAGATCAATGTTCCCATGAGGCTTGGCTCCAACCACTTCCTGGAAAGAATGCCGGCTGTGTTCTCTACTCCACTTCAGTCTCCACCCGATGGCTTCTGCTCTGTCTAGAGCCAGAGAGAAGAGATCCCTTTCACTTTGTTAAGCTGTGCTCTTTTGAAGGTCATTTTTTTAAATCAACAAATCAAATGCTTTAAAATCAAAACATAAATCAATTTTATTCACATCTTTTCCCATTGTACAACGCCTTGTTGTCCTAGAGAGGGAGAGGTGGAGATAGTCGGAGTACCAAGCTGGATGGATCAGATAGAGGAGAGCACTTGGAGCTTCCATCCAGCGACCCACATGCACTGTAGACTTGACACTCCACTGTCTCACAGACCCAGGCAGGATCAAAGTGTTCATGGGAATTCAAAGGAGAGAATCATCGACAGAAGGAGCGGTCCGTCCTTCACGGAGGAGCTGGCTTTGAAGGACGGTAAAAGCATCCAAGCAGAGGGAACCGCCTGAGTAAGGGCCTCTGGGTGAAAGGAAATTCGATGTTTAGAAGTGAGGGGCCTGGCCCAGGTGGGGTGAATGACGTTGTTTGGGGCAAGACTGGCGTGGGAGGGGAGGGGAGGGGCTGACAGCCTGAAACACACTGACAAGACAGAAAAAACAGGTACACCCATTTAAACGATAAATAACCGAATAATCCGGAATATTTCAGGGATGTGAGATTACAGGAACGAAGACAAGCGACTACTTCTCACTCAGGAAATACAAGCATCCTCTGAGCCTTCGCTGTTGGCTGCGACTGTTACTCCGAAGCCACCTGGCACTAACCCAGGTGGAGGTGTGCGGTTCATCCCAGGAACCTGGAAGCCCTCATTTGCAATTGAAATCTCTGCCTTGTCATTCTTGTAATAATCTATACTCGGTTATTAATCTACTGGGCTAGGTTCCAGCAACCTTGCCATGAATGCAAAATGGTTTATTTATTTTTTACGCAAACCTTGTTTTGAATTACAAAAATTAATTACCCTTGGAAAAATTTAAGCACAATGTGTATAAAATTAAGAATTCCCCTTCAATCCTGTACCTCAGAAGTAACTACTAACTGCCTGATCTTTGCCCTGTCAAACATTTTGCTATGCAAATGTGAACATATCAACATATGCTATTGCTAATAGCTTTTTTTTTCTTTGAGATGCAGTTTTGCTCTTGCCCAGGCTGGAGTGCAATGACGCAATCTCGGCTCACTGCAACCTCCACCTCCCAGGCTAAAGTGATTCTCCTGCCTCAGCCTCCAGAGTAGCTGGGATTGCAAGCATGTGTCGCCACGCCTGGCTAATTTTTTGTATATATATATATTTTTTTGAGACAGAGTCCCACACTGTTGCCAAGGCTGTAGTGCAATGGCGTAATCTCAGCTCACTGCAATCCCCCCCGCCTCCTGGGTTCAAGCAATTCTTCTGCCTCGGCCTCCCGAGTAGCTGGGGCTACAGGCGTGCACCACCACACCCCGCCAATGTTTTTGTATTTGTACTATACAGGGGGTTTCACCATGTTGGCCAGGATGGTCTTGATATGACCTCGTGATCTGCCCGCCGAGGCCTCCCAAAGTGCTTGGGATTATAGGCGTGAGTCACCACACCCGTCCGCTAATAGCTTTTTTTTTTTTTTTTGAGTCGGAGTTTCGCTCTTGTTACCCAGGCTGGAGTGCAATGGCGCGATCTTGGCTCACCGCAACCTCCGCCTCCTGGGTTCAAGCAATTCTCCTGCCTCAGCCTCCTGAGTAGCTGGGATTACAGGCACGCGCCACCATGCCCAGCTAATATTTTGTAGTTTTAGTAGAGACGGGGTTTCACCATGTTGACCAGGATGGTCTCGATCTCTTGACCTCGTGATCCACCCGCCTCGGCCTCCCAAAGTGCTGGGATTACAGGCGTGAGCCACCACACCCAGCCGCTAATGGCTTTTTAAACTGAAAGTTTATTGAGATGAGAGCAGATCCACACACAGTGGGAAAGATACCTCGGCTGTTCCCTCCACTGGCAACATTTCACAAAACCATAGCACAATGTCAGTGTCACAAACCAGGCTACCACCTTCATCAACCCCCTGATCTTTGTCAGATTTTTCCCAGTTTCACTGTCTTCATTGGCATAAGCATGGGTGTGTATGAGTTCTATACAATTTTCTCACCTTTCTGTGTCGTGGTCCCGCCTCTGGGGAAGGGATGCTGGACAGTTCCACCCTCCAAGGAGCCTTTCTCCGGCCCTTTAATAGCCACAGGAGGCAGAGGTTGCAATGAGCCAAGACTGTACCCCTGCACTCCAGCCTGGGCAACAAGAGCGAAGCTCCATCTCAGAAAATAAAAAACTGGGTGGGCACAGAATAAACATGCCATCCCTAGTCAGGCACAATGGCTCACACCTGTAATCCCAGTGCTTTGGGAAGCCAAGGCAGGCAGATCACAAGGACGGGAGTTTGAGACCAGCCTGATCAATGTGGTGAAATCCCATCTCTACTAAAAACACAAAAATTAGCAGGGCGTGGTGGCGCATACCTGTAATCCCAGCTACTCAGGAGGCTGAGGCAGGAGAATTGCTTGAACCTGGGAGGCAGAAGTTGCAGTGAGCCGAGACTGTGCCACCGCACTCCAGACTGGGCGACAGAGCGAGACTGTCTCAAAAAAAAAAAAAAAAACTGTATACCATCAAATACTTTGAGGCTTATATACACTCTTTAAAATAATCATTTTTAACAGGCTGCATATTCATAAACTGGAAATTTTTTTAGACATTCTCTTGTGGTTGGATATTTTAGTCACATAAAAGTTTTTGCTTTATTAAGAGAACATGGCAGTGAACAAACTTCAATATTTTCCTACACTGGAATGCTGTGGTTTGAATGTCTGTCCCCTCCAAAACTCCCATTGAACTTAATTTTCAATATGGCGGTACTGGAAGGTGGGGACTCTCAGGGGCAACTCATGAGGGATGAATGCATTGAGGGGTTACACAGAAGTGGGACTGGTGGCTTGAAAAGGGTCTGCAGAGCATCGACCAGCAAGAAGGACCTCACCAGGTGTGCCCCCTCGACCTCAGACTTCCCAGCCTCCGTAACTATAAGAAATAAGTTCCTCTTCTTTATAAATTACTCAGTCTCAGGTAGTCAGTTACATTAGGTTGGTGCAAAAGTAATTGCAGTTTTTGTCATATTCTTTTTTTTCTTTTTTCAGATGGAGTCTTGCTCTGTAGCCCAGGCTGGAGTACAGTGGCATGACCTCAGCTCACTCCTCCACCTCCTGGGTGCGAGCAAGTCTCTTGCCTCAGCCTCCCGAGTAGCTGAGACTACAGGCACCTGCCACCACGCCCAGCTAATTTTTATATTTTTAGTAGAGGCGGGGTTTTACCATGTTACCCAGGCTGGTCTCAATCTCTTGACCTCAAGTGATCCACCCACCTCGGCCTCTCAAAGTGCTATGATTACAGGCGTGAGCCACCGCGCCCGGCCTGTTTTTTGCCATACTTTAAAGTTAAAAGTAAGGCAACAAAACGTAATTACTTTTGCACCAACCTAATAGCAACAGAAGAAAATGAGCTAAGACACACACGTTGCATTTGTGATGACCCAAGAAAGTCTCCTGAAAGTTTACAGCTCCAGAGGAAATGTGGAGAATGCCTATTTTTAAGCCATATACTCAGGTATGCAAGATGGATCTTTCTTTAGTTTTCTGGAGCTAGACTTAGTTTCTATCTTTAGCCCCCATTCCTCTTAGTCACAGAAAATAAAATCTTGCCAATTCGAAAGTTTCTCAGTTGACTCATGATAAAATTAGATAATGCATGTGTTTCTGCTCCCCACTTTCTCCCTAGAGTTGCAGCTCTTCTCCCCGGGGCATTTTTGGCATTAGGGCCTGGGGGCTGCATCTGGTTCCCTCCTCGCTGGCATCCATAAAGACGTCTGCACTCCCATGTGGGTATTTCTGTAGGACGCTCCCAGCCAGAGCTAACTGTGTATCTCCTGAACATGGTGCTTGGTGCTTCACAGATACCCACCTGGTTAACCCTCATAGCAACCTTACTAGGGGGTGGGGGGAGGGCGACAGTATTAGTCCCATTTCACAGATGAGGAGAATGAGGCACAGAGAGGTTGTGTAATTTGCTCAAGTCTCAGACCAAAAAGTGGTAGGTTCAGGATTCAGGCTCTTGCATTCTGGCTCCACAGTCTGCACTCTTAACAGCCACAGCCTGTAGACCCACCATCGGGCCACCGGTCCTGAGGCCCCTACCACATTCCTCCTTCCAGGTCACAGGAGCCTCCCAGACCACAGATGTTGGCATCCAGACTGAGCCTGGCTCAGTCACATGAGGAAAAGCCTTTGGCTGCTCCCCGTGCCCGGAAGGCCACCCCAGGCTGTCTTTCCAGCAGCTCTAAACAGGCCCCTCTGCTCTCAATCATTAGCTTATCTGAAGTTTCCCCCAACCCCTACCCAGCCCTCGGGCCCAGCCTGAGGAGGGCAGGGTCAGGCCCACCCCATGCCCCCTCCTGTTCCCCCTTCTTGGGTCTCCCCTCTCCACCAGCTCAGGACCCCTCTCAAGGGTACCAGGAGGGTTGGGGAAATGCTGCTGCCAATCCCATGTGATTCTAAACCCTCCCGCCTGTCTTACACCTGGGTCACAGCTTTTCAGAATTTGCTGTGGTGAATCTTAGCCCTGATGCATGTGAGTATCACTTAGGGAGATTAGAACAAAGCATCCTGGCCTCCAGGCCCCAGCTCCAGAGATTCTGATTCAATTGGTTTGTGCTAGGCCAGGGATGGGTATTTTTTTAAATCTCCCAGGAGATTCTAATATGGGTCTAGGGCCAAAAAAAAATCACAGCTTTAAAATCAAGAATGTGATCCCCTGTTCCTGGGTTCTGCTATGACAACTTCCTCTTGGAGCCATGGGAGCCTCCTCTCCGGAAGGTGAACAGGCAGTGGGGGAAGCGAAGCAAGGTTCCCGTAGCAGACAATTCTACTTCTTTTTGTTCTTGTGGCTGAACCCCCTTCCTATATTTAGAGAATCTCCTGCCTATGAGTCTTCATGTGAGAAAAGCCCTCTTCTGCTTCTAGAAGCTAAAAATGCCGGATACTCACTTCCCCAGGCTCGCCTGAGGCCAGCACATTACATGTAGCCTTGATCTTGAACTGGAAATTCATCATGAAGGGAGCAGAGAGCTCTCTGGCAGTGGCAACAGCTAACTATGAGATCAAATCTCTACCCTAACGGTGACTTCTGGTGTAGCCAGTGGCCAGTGGCCAGAACCAGGGGTCGAGTGGCCTGGAGGACGGCGGCTGTTTTGCAGCTGGGATGCGGCTGTGGCTGCGAGCCACCTGGGCCTGGCCCACCAGCCCTTCAGGAGATCCTGGGAGTCATCCCATTGCCTACAAACAAGTCCTGTTCTCCCATCAGCAGGATTTGGATTCTGTTTGCTTCAGAACACCTACTGGGTACAAGAGTCAGAGGAAGGTTAAGAAAAAATGTGGCTGACACTTCACAGTGCCACCCAGCCACAGGGCATGACCAAGCACCCAGCTCTTTCTGCAGCCTCTGAGGTTTATCCAATAAACCAGAGCCACGGGCACCATAAGATTGGGCAGCAAGGCTGGGCAGCTCATGCCTGTAATCACAGCAGTTTGGGAGGCCGAGGTGGGCAGATCACGAGGTCAGGAGTTTGACACCAGCCTGGCTGACATAGTGAAACTCCATCTCTACTAAAAATACAAAAATTAGCTGGGCATGGTGACGCGTGCCTATAATCCCAGCTACTCAGGAGGCTGAGGCAGGAGGATCACTTGAATTGGGAGGCGGAGGTTGCAGTGAGCTGAGATCACACACTGCATCACACCAGTCTGAATGACAGAGCAAGACTCCATCTCAAAAAAAAAAAAAGAATGGGCAACAGAATGCCTGCACCAGAATCTCCTGAGATGCTTGGTAAATTCAGATTATTGGGCCTTGCCCAGAGACTGTTTTGTAGTCCAAGGGTTTGCAGCCTGTATGCCTGCATTGTTAATGAGCTCTTCAGGCAAGTTTGAGGGTCACTGGACTAAATGGTGAATTTAACCCCCGCTGCGTGTGCCGAAAGGACTTATTACAGGAGGAGAGCTCTCATGTTTGAAAAGAGACTGAAGATCACCAAGCACAAAGCTTTATTTCCAAATGAGAAAACAGTGGGGAACAGAAGATTCTAGGAGACCAGCACTGACTCTGGGAGAGGGTCTTGTGATTGTCTGGGCTCCACCAGGAATAGAAGATGGGGAAGCTGAGCTGGCAGACAGACAGGGAGGCAACAGCAGGAAGCCACTGTCACCCTAGGTGAGAGGTGACATCAGCTGGGCCCAGGGCTGGGGTCAGATGGCAGATACTGGGGCCATGGCAGGCCTGCCCAGCTAGAGTTGGAGGCAGAGCCAAGGGAGAAGTAGCCGGGCTCCCACCTTCTTACACTCCTGTCTCCCACCAGTCCTTCCCACTGGCCAAGTGTCTCCAGACGCCAGGGAACACTGAGCCTGGAAACCCCGCCTGCAGGGCTCAGGCCTTCTGTGACTCAGAACAGAGAAGGGAGAGCCACGAAGGGATTTGAGGGACAGCAGGCCCAAGACCTGGGCATCCAGAGAGCTGATTCTTCTTAGGTTTCAGAGGGAGAATGAAGCCCAGCTGGGCAGAGACCTTGCTCAGATGAGGAAGCAGCAGAAACAGGCTAGAACCCAGTTCTCCTGAGTCCTCGTCCTCACTGCTGGCATGGATCACAGCCCAGCAGACAGATCCTAGCTGCTTCTGGTTTGGGCTCATGTAGCTATTTCTCCACTGACCCCCTCGGGTCAGCTGCACTTATGGCATTTAATATTTGAATGGGGGCCAGGCACGGTGGCTCACACCTGTAATCCCAGCACTTTGGGAGACCCGGAGGTCATTCCGTTCATCTCCAGGTTGGCTGGAGCCTCCCTCTGCCTGGGTGACTTACTTCGCAGAGGCCACGAATCAAGGAAGTGGGAGTGTTAGTCAGGAAAAGGACGAGAGTCTCTGCCGCGCTTCCTCCATGGCCTGTTTGACCTTTGTGACCTTTTATAGCCTACCTGCTGAGGCAGGCAGATCACGAGGTCAGGAGTTCGAGACCAGCCTAATCAACATGGTAAAACTGACTCCAATAAAAAAGAAAAAATTAGCTGGGCGTGGTGGTGCATGCCTGTAATCCCAGCTACTAAGACTGAGGCAGGAGAATTGCTTGAACCCAGAAGGCAGAGGTTGCAGTGAGCAGAGATCGTGCCACTGAACTCCAGCCTGGGTGATAGAGTGAGACTCTGTCTCAAAAAAAAAAGAAAAAATTTAAGGGGGCAGGACAGGGTGGCGACGTCAGGGATGATAGAACACAGAAGACAGGTAGCCCTCACCCGCTGTGTAGTGAAGAGATTCCTCTCCATCCTAAGGACACTCATAGCATAGAAAATTCCACAATATGTGACACTGGAAGCTTCGTAAAACAGGGCTAGGACACGGGTTGTCACCACACACACTTCTCGGTTTGCTTGTGGAAGGTCAACCGCACAGCTCTAAGAAAAGCAGCATTCCTGGTGAAAGCGAGGATTGGATGTCTGGAGCAACATCTTGAGCCAGTGTCTTCATTTACAGATAAAGAACCTGAGGCTTGGAGAGGTGACGTTATTTGCCCAGAGCCACAGGATGAGTTAGTGGTCATTCCGTTCATCTGCAGGCAGGCTGGAGCCTCTCTCTGCCTGGGTGACTTACTTCCCAGGGGCCACAAATCAAGGAAGTGGGAACATTAATCAGGAAAAGGACGAGAGCCTCTGCCGCGCTTCCTCCGTGGCCTGTTTGACCTTTGTGACCTTTTTATAGCCTACCTGGGCACAGCTGGTCATTGATAACTAGGGGCTGATTGACATCCAGAGCCAGGTGCCACGCGGCGAGGCGGGGGGTCGTTCTCACCGTGACTCTGCTGCAAAGTCCCTGGCCAGACTTCCGGAAAGTCAGTAAACATCAGTGCCCTCAGGACGCAGGCACCTTTGAGGCCCCTTCCAGGTCTGGGATGTAATGAAAGCTGTCAGCCCTTGCGGTTCTGCGTCCCTTCTATCAACAATGTCTGTTTGCCAAGGAAGAGCCATTCATCCCAGCGCTGCACTTTCAGCTCTGTCCACTGACCCTCTGTCAATATTCAGCAACAGCAGGCCAGCGCCTTCCAGCCTGTGTCACTCGGCACATCATCAGCTGCTAAGTCACTGGAAGGACCACATTCTCTGGACTACGCTGTCAATTTTGACCTCCAAAATACAAGGACATGCAACACTTTTGCATCGTTCCCCGTGAGTTGACCAACATTTGAAAAATCGAAAGAGATCACGCTGATGACTCTCACGACACTGGGGGAAATATGCTTTTCATATTAAATTTAGGCTATTTATTTTCCCATGAGATAGTCAGAGAGGTGGAAATTCTGAGCATTCTCTTTACCTTAAGACATTTTTCTTGAGCTGATTTTTGTCTAGGAATGTCAAGATACTCAACACCCCAAGACCATGATTTAAGCATCTGGATAGAAATCAGGAGTCTGGCCAGCCCAAGGCACCAGAAATTCCTGCTCAACAAACAAGTTGTTTACATCTAGGTCAGAAGTCAGTTGTTGAACTACCTTCGTTCACCTTCTCCTTATGTGACGGTGAAACTCACCTGTGGTGGGCATTAAATGCTTGAAAGCAGCAGAAGTTCAAAGAATGCATTCTGCTGTTCTCTGATAGGGTTGGTGCCGCCACTTCAGAGTAGAAAAAACAGGACACACCATGGAAACGGGTGTGTTTTGTTTCCAGAGGGAAGTTCCCTGGCTGATGCTATCGGGAACCAGTCCCTTTTGCCAACTCCACAAGGTCTCCTGGGGTTAGAGAAACAGTCCCTCCTGCAGTCAGCCAGAGGAATGAGTGGCTGGGGAGCCCTGGACGGACAGCCTTGATGCTGCAGCCAGGTCCCTGGGGCAGCAGCTGGGAAGGAGGCAGGGAGGAGCACAAGGGGCAGAAGAGCAGGTGAGGAGGTGTTACCGGAAAGGGGTCCCCATCCATACCCCAAGAGAGCATTCTTGGCTCTCATGCAAGAAAGAATTCGAGGTAAATCCATAAAGTGAAAGCAAGTTTATTAAGAAAGTAAAGGAGCGAAAGAATGACTGCTCCATAGGCAGAGCAGCCCCCGAGGGCTGCTGGTTGCCTACTTTTATGATTATTTCTTGATTATATGTGAAACAAGGGGTGGATTATTCATGAGTTTTCCAGGAAAGGAATGGGCAATTCCCAGAACTGAGTGTTCCTCCCCTTTTAGACCAGGTAGGGTAACTTCCTCATATTGCCAGCGCTTTTGTAAACTGTCATGGTGCTGGTGGGAGTGTCTCTTAGCATGCTAATCATTGTAATTAGCGTACAATGACCGGTGAGAACGACCAGAGGTCACTTTCATCACGACCTCGGTTTTGGTGAGTTTTGGCCAGCTTCTTTACCACAACCTGTTTTACTAACAAAGTCCTTATGACCTGTACCTTGTGCCAGCCTCCTGCCTCATCCTGTGACTTCGAATGCCTAACCTCCTGGGGAAGGCAGCCCAGTAGGTCTCAGCCTTACTTTACCCAGCCCTTATATAAGATGGACTTGCTCTGATTCAAACGCCTCTGACAGAGGGAACCACCGAGGAAAAGCGCAGGACGGAGGACCTATGGAGCACCCAAGGATGAGCCCCAAGGACAGCAGATCTGAGTCAAAGCGCTGGGCGTGAGTTCCTGGACAGTCCTCAGATAGACCTTCCAGACCAGAAAAGTGGGTGCACACACCCCTGGCAGTGATTCTTCAACCGGGGTGCTGGAGAATTGAACCCTGATGCCTTACAGCATCCTCGTGGGTAATGCATTATATGTGTGTGTACATTGTGTGTAATACATATGTACATACATACATGCAGCATCCACTGTAGGGAACACATTGCGTGTATGTGTGATATTGTGCTGGCCTAGAGCCAGAACCGGAGCAAAACTATTTTATAAAATGCAAAACTGTTTTTAGATAAGTTGAAATGGCTGCCCCATTCTCCTTACAATAACTACTGTCCTTGGCCTCTGTAAATAGAACTGCTAGTTTGTTCTTCAAAACTATGTAAAGCTGCTTACCTTTTCTTATCAGTAACTGCTAAAATCTGTGATGTGTAAACAAATGTATATCTTGACTTCGGTAAACCACTGAGGTGAATCACAGAATCCCCTAGCCCTTGGAATGTCCGGAGACCCCCGCCCTTGTCTCCACCCAGGAGGTGAATCACAGAATCCCCTAGCCCTTGAAATATCCGAAACCTTATCATCCCCATCCCCGCCCCTCACCCCCACTCCCAAGGTGGTTTTTCGGGTATAAAAAATCATGGCACCCTCCTTTTGCCGCCACAGGCTGGAGAGACGTGAGTCCTCTGTGGTCACCGGCATAATAAATGACCCTGCAATCTGGCATACTTTTGTCTTGGTGATAACTTTCTACGCTCCGGTCAAATACAACATATGTATACCTTGTGTAGATACTTATATACACACAAACACACATAAGACATTCGTTATATGGAATACATACAGATATAACATACAAACATTCTCATGGACGAGGGTTACTGGCGAGTACCGCAGGGATCATCCCTTTAAAGGGAGTGAAGGAAGCAGGGCTGGAGCTCTGCTGTGATGTAGGATGGAGTCACAGAGAGATTCTAGCAATCCCCAGTATCCACAGAGAGCCCTAGAATCGGGATGGCCCTTTGGCAATGTCTGACCTTTGAGAAAAGAGGACCAAGAGTGTGTACCCCTTTCATTCACCAATACCGGGACATGTGCTGCCCCCAAAGAAGGGATATCCTTGGGCGAAAAGGATTTTTTTTTGAGATGGAGTCAGTGGCACATCTTGGCTCACTGCAACCTCCGCCTCCGGGTTCAAATGATTCTCTGGCCTCAGCCTCCTGAGTAGCTGGAATTACAGGTGTGCGCCACCATGCCCAGCTAATTTTTGTATTTTTAGTAGAAACGGGGTTTCACCATATTGGCCAGGCTAGTCTTGAACTCCTGACCTTGTGATCCGACCACCTCGGCCTCCCAAAGTGCTGGGATTACAGGTGTGAGCCACCGAGCCTGGCTGAGAAGGATTTCTTTCTTTTTTAAAAATTTTTTTTTTTTTTTTAGATACAGCCTCGCTCTGTAGCCTAGGCTGGAGTGCAGTGGCACCATCTTGGCTCATTGCAACCTCTGCCTCCCGGGTCCCAGTTCAAGCAATTCTCCTACCTCAGCCTCCCAAGTAGCTGGGATTACAGGCACGCGCCACCATGCCCAGCTAATTTTTGTAATTTTTAGTAGAGACGGGGCTTCACCATGTTGGCCAGTCTGGTCTTGAACTCCTGACCTCGTAATCCACCCGCCTTGGCCTCCCAAAGTGCTGGGATTACAGGTGTGAGCCACCGCACCCAGCCAAGAAGGATTTCTTTGAGGGCGATTGCTGAAGGATTCAGCTGAGCACAGCCAGCCTCTACTGCCCTCGGTGAAACCACCTTTGCAAAAATTATAACTGAGGAAATTATAACAGACCTAACGAACTCCACCTTGCTTCTAATTGTTAAGCTGCCTTTGTTTATTCCTGGACGTAGGCAGAACTAACCTTGGGAGGGAATTTAGGTTATAATTTAACTCAAACAAAATTGATAATAGCCCTTTCCCAAAATTGGTAATAGCCCTTCCCTCCTTCTTGCCTGGGGACCTGTCTGCCTTTGTAGGACTAACAAATTAGCTACAAGATCATAAATTACAGTTTAGGGTCCATGCAGCCTCTAGTCACAAGAGTCTGAACCTCCCCAAATTGCTCCTGGGAAAACCTAACGTCAGTGCTTGAGATATTTTGCAGGTCCTGCACTTGATGTACCAGCTGACACCACCCAGACCGGTAATCTGGCTCAACCAGTTCTGCGATCCTGCAGGAAGTGAAGACAGCAAGAAAAATGCACTTCAACCCCCTATGATTCCATCTCCAGCCCAACCAATAAGCACTCCCCACTTTCTGAGCCCCTAACCACCAGATTATCCTTAAAAACTCCAGTCCCTGGATTCTTGGGGAGACTGATTTGAGTAATAATAAAACTCCCGTCCCCTCACAGCTGGCTCTGCGTGAATTACTCTTTCTCCGTTGCAGTTCCCCTTTCTTGGTAAATTGTCTATCTAGGCAGCTTGCAAGGTGAACCCATTGGACGGTTACACCAGCAGCTGGGAATGAATGCCTCCACCCTGAAGGGGCACCGGGGCATCTCCCTTGAGATCAGTGTCTTTTTGTAGAAATTAACAAGTTGATTCAATAATTCATATGGAAATGCAAAGAACCTAGAACAGAAAAACAACTTGGAAAAAGAACAAAGTAGGACTTGCAGTATCTCACTAATTACAAAGCTACAGAAATCAAGACTGCGGTACTGGCATCAAGACAGATCCGTGAAACAAAATGAAGAATCTAGAAATAGATCCAGGCGTATGTGTCAAATAATTTTTCCTATAGGCAAAACTCAGTTGTCATTTCAAAAAATGGTCCCGGTACAACTGGATATTAATAGGCAAAAGAATAAGCTTCAGTTCACATCTCATACTGTATACAAAAACCCAAAATGTTTTTTTTTTTTTAATGGAGACAGGGGTCTCGCTATGTTGCCTAGTCTGGTTTTGAATTCCTGGCCTCAAGCAACCCGCCTGCCTCAGCCTCTCAAAGTGCTGGGATTACACACGGGAGCCATCAGCCCTGGCCCCAAAATGGCCTCAGTCATAGACTTAGGTATGCAACTTAGTACTATAAAATTTGTAGAAGAAGACGGAAGAAAATCATCATGATCTTTGATTAGGCAAAAATTTCTTGAATACACATGACAAGCACAATCCATAAAAGAACGTGTTGATAAATTGTACTTTATCAAAATATTAACTTCTGTTCTTAGCAACACACTTTTAAGAGATGAAAAGGTAATCCATGGACTAGGAGAAAATACTTGCAAATTAAATATCTGATGAAGGATTGGTATCTTGAATATATACCCAAACTCTCAAAACTCAATAATAAGAAAATGATAACCCAATTTTTAAAAAGGGCAGAAGACTTTGACACTTCACCAAAGAAGACATATCGACAGCAGATAAGCACAAGAAAGGACGATTCAGCCATTCTTTTCCTAAGTATTTACCAGGAGAATGGAAGCATATGTCCATACAAAGACCTCTGCAATAATGTTTGTGGCAGCTTTACTTCTAATGTCAAACTCTGGAACCACACAAAGGTCCACCAATAGGTGAATAAGCAAATTGTGGCAAACCCATACAAAGGAAAACTACTCAGCAGTAAAAAGGAATGAACTATAGACGCCACATGACAACACGGATGAATTTCAGAATAATTATGCCAAGTGTAGAAGCCAGATCAAAACAGAGTATCTACCATATACTCCTATTTGTATACAATTTTAGAAAATGCAAACTGGTGTACAGTGACAGAAAGCAGACCAGTGGTTGCTTGGGGATGGGGAGATGGGAAAGTTTATCAAAGTATTTTCCCAAACACAATTCACTGGAGCAAAAGAAATTCTGATGCTAGCTGTTAAGATAATAAAAATTGTTCTAGACTAGTACCTAGTAAAGAATGTAAATAAGGCCGTGCATGGTGGCTCACACCTGTAACCCCAGCACTTTGGGAGGCAGAGACAGGAGGATATCATCGTTAGTATGATTACTGATCGTGGCCATCTGCGGAACATACACTAAGTACTTAGAGCTGTGCAGGACCACTTTCTCCTACAGCCAAAGGCAGAAACATTAAGACAAAGGAGAAGACCCAGGCCCCAAAAGTCTTAATGGCACATCTATATAAAGGAGCAGATGCGACCAGGCATGGTGGCTCACGCCTGTAATCCCAGCACTTTGGGAGGCTGAGGCGGGAGGATCACTTGAGGTCAGCAGTTCGAGACTAGACTAGCCAACGTGGTGGAACCCTATCTCTACTAAAAATACAAAAATTAGCCGGGCGTGGTGGCGTGTGCCTGTAGTCCCAGCCACTTGGGAGGCTTGAAGAATCGTCTGAAGCCAGGAGGCAGAGGTTGCAGTGAGCCGAGATCATGCCACTGCACTCCCGCCTGGGCGACAGAGCGAGACTCTGCCTCAAACCTAAAAAATAAAGGAGCAAAGAGCAGATGCCACATCACTCAAGCTCAGTTCAAGTGGTCCTCTCTACCTCGGAACTACAGACCTGTTTGTTGTGGGGGCCTGTCCAGAGCATTGTGTGACATGTACCTGCTTCCGTGGCCCCTCCCCGCTAGATTCCAGGGCACTGTCTCCCAGTTGTGACACTCCAAATCCCCCACAGCTGAGAGCCACTGATTTAGATCCAGCAAGGCAATCTCATGTATTGATAATGTTCCAACTCAAACTTCAAGACTATTTCCTCTGACATTCTGTCTTCACAGAACAAGAAAGTGCTTTGAAGAACCATGGCACAGTCATGGCTAAAGCAGCTGTGACCATTTTTCAAAAATGGAAACCAATTAAAAACCTGCCACAGACAACATGACCTCCAGCCATCTCGGGGCTCCTATATGAGCTCTGAAGTGGGCTGACTTTAGTGCCTTAAATATACAGACTTCTAAGGGATGTGTGGCTCAGACTGGTGCTTAAGTGCTGCCTCAGTGGACGCTCGACACCAGCAACATATTTCTGACTCGCAGGTATTTCAGCTGATCTGCATGTAAACCTCAGCGCTGCCACTTACCAGCTGTGTGACGCTTCCTCTCTGCCTCAGTATCCTCCCTGCAAAGTACGGATAAAGCAATGTGGCAGAGACTGCTAATTGCCTGCCTTCATATCCATTTTCTGCTTTCTCCTAATTAAGAGAACCTGGATTATTATTATTAGTTTTGAAACAGTCTTGCTCTGTTGCCCAGGCTGGAGTGCAGCGGCATGATCTCAGCTCCCTGCAACCTCCGCCTCCCAGGTTCAAGCAATTCTCCTGCCTCTGCCTCCTGAGTAGCTGGGATTATAGGCGCCCGTCACCACACCCAGCTAATTTTTGTATTTTTAGTAGAGACAGGGTTTCACCATGTTGGCCAGGGTAGCTTCAAACTCCTGGCCTCAAGCAATCCACTCTCTTTGGCCTCTGAAAGTGCTGGGATTACAGCTGTGAGCCACCGTGCCTGGTCCAGAGAACCTGGACTTTTAGTTGGCCATATTGCCACCAGAAAGAAGAGACTGCAGTTCACATCTTTACAAAGTAGGGGAATGATTTTCCCTTTTACTGCCTTCTTTTTTCCTGCTGCTTGAAACAAGGATGTAATAACTGGAGCTCTCACAGCCATCTTGGACCCAAGAAGAATCCTTGAGAAAATGAGCCACGTGCTAAGGAAGCAAGAAGATAAGGGTCTGGGTCCTTGATGTCACCAGGGGGCCACACACGTCTAGACTTCCTTTATGTGAAAGAGAAATATAATTACATTACTTAAGCTAATCTTATTTAAGTTTTTGGGTCATATGCAATTCAACCTAATGCTAGCTTGTGGTAAGGATCTTCAGATACAAACATAAAACATCAAATGCAATGTAGGGTGCATTTATGATGGGGTCAAAGCCAGTGGGTGGTCAGTCTGCATAGAGGGGGTAGAGAATCATAAACAATTTTTTGCCTAGTCATAGATACATTATTTTAATTTAAAATATACATTCATTCGCCCATAATTTGAGTTGTTGTGCCTGATTAGAATTCTCCATGTCTGCTTAGAGTTTTGCAAATACTAATTCTCCCTTAGTAAGTCTCTTCTCTAAAATAAAGTTGTTGTTTCTAGATAACGCTATTTCATTGGTCACATATGTATCATTAAGCTGTGTAATTACAATAACCAGCGCTACTGGTACAAACAGGCTCAGTAGGCATGCAGCTCTGCCAATAGCAGAGGCTGTGAGGAGCTTTCGGCGTGAGCAGCAGGTGTAGTAAGTTTGATAAAGGAAAGGAGGCTGTCAATCTGTCAGTACCAGAGAAGAAAGAATTAGTATATTATTTGATGCACTATGCATATATTGTCTCATCTAAACTTCAGAGTTGTCCAGTTAAATCCTTGACCCATTTTACAGAAAAGCAAACCGTTTTGTGTTTTGAGAAGGGGACTGCTCTGTTGCCCAGGCTGAAGTGCAATGGTACAATCTCAACTCACTGTAACCTCTGCCTCCCGGGCTCAAGTCATCTTCCGGCCAATTCCGAGTAGCCGGGACCACAGGTGTGCACCACCATGTCTGGCTAATTTTTCGTATTTTTTGTAGAAATGGGGTTTTGCCATGTTGTCCAGGCTGGTCTCAAACCACTGAGCTCAAGCAATCCTCATCTCAGCCTCCCAAAGTGCTGGGGTTACAGGTGTGAGCTACCACGCCCAGCTTCCGAAAATCAAATTGAGGCTCAAGGATCTTAAGTATTTTGCCCAAATCACATGGACAGTAAATGACAGGGCAGGGATTCCAACGCTTATCTGTTGGGCTCCAAAACCTATGCCCTCTTCACTACATCATATTTCTGCTACACAAAAATAAGAAGGGCTGGGCATGGTGGTTCATGCCCAGAATCCCAGTTCTATGAAAGGCCAAAGAGGGAGAATCACTTAAGCGCAGGGGTTCAAGACCAGCCTGGGCAACATAGGGAGACCCTGTCTCTACAAAAAATACAAAAATTAGCTGGGCATGGTGGCACTTGTCTGTAGTCCCTGCTACTCAGGAGGCTGAGGTGGGAGGATTACTTGAGACCAGGTGGTCAAGGTTGCAATGAGCCAAGACTGCACCACTGCACTCAAAAATACAGAGTTGATTGTGGGTCTGGTGAATGTTAATGGATTCTCACGGCTTTGTCTCATTTTATGCTTATGTTTTTATCCTGAAGCAATGGGAAATGGATGGAGGGTGTTTGTTTTTTATTTTGTTTTTGTTTTTTTTGTTTGTTTGTTTTTTGAGACGGAGTTTCGCTCTTGTTACCCAGGCTGGAGTGCAATGGTGCAATCTCGGCTCACCGCAACCTCCGCCTCCTGGGTTCAGGCAATTCTCCTGCCTCAG
>NW_016107316.1:1003422-1024457 GCF_001604975.1 Cebus imitator
TTGACCAGGATGGTCTTGATCTCTTGACCTTGTGATCCACCCGCCTCGGCCTCCCAAAGTGCTGGGATTACAGGCTTGAGCCACTGCGCCCGGCCAATTTTTTTTTTTTTTTACATTTTTTTATTTTTTTAGAGATGGGGTTTCACCATGTTGGCCAGGCTGGTCTTGAACTCCTGACATCAGGTGATCTGCTCACCTCAGCCTCTCAAAGTGCTGGGATTACAGGCATGAGCCACCACGCCCAGCTATAAGAGCATTTATTATATTGGTTAGTGCTGCAGCCAAAAAGAGTCAAATTCTGTAAAATATTTGAAGAGATTTATTCTGAACCAAATATCAGTAAATTATGGCCCATGCCACAACCCTCAAGAGGCCCTGAGAACATGTGCCTAAGGTGGCTGGATTACAACTTGGTTTTATACATTTTAGGAAGACATAGGCATCAATCAACCCATGTAAGATGTACGTTGGCTCAATTCAAAAAGGCAGGACCACTGGAAGCAGGGGCTTCCAGGATTGGCAATTGGTTGAAAGAGTTAAGTTATTATACAAAAACCTAGAATCAATAGAAAGGAATGTCTGAGTTAAGATAAGGGGTTGTGGAGACCAAGTTCCCATTATGCAGAGGAACCCTCCAGGGAGCAGGCTTTGGAGAGACTAGATTGTAAATGTTTCTTATCAGACTTAGAGTGTGTTCTATCAGTAATTCCAAAAGGGAGGAGGGTGTAATGAGGCATATCCAGCTCCCCATTCCCGTCACAGCCTGAACTAGTTTTTCAGGTTGACTTTGGAATGCCCCTGGCTGACAGGAGGGGTCCATTCAGCGGGTTATGGGACTTAGTATTTTCTTGTTGGTTTACAGCACTTTCCATGACTTCATCTAATTCTCACAACAATCTTAATGAGGTAGGTGAAACTGAGGCAGAGATGTGAAGTCACCTCCCTGGTTGCTAGAGAGGAAGTGGCATGTGCCCAAATCCAACTCTGTGCACTTCAGCCCATGCTCCGGCCCCCAGTGTGTGGCCACAGGTGGACAGATTGGGGGACAGGTGCCCCTGGGAGCTGAGGGAGGAGGTGTGCTCCCAGGCAGATGGGGTTTGGGGTGCTGAGGGGTGAAGGTGTCAGGGCTCAGGACCTGTGGGACTTCACTCCCTGCTCTTCTCCTCCCAGCCCCCTGGCCTCAGGCGCCTGCCTCATGCTGATGACTTGGGGATTGCGTGGGACAGTTGGAGGGTTGCCTTCAGGAAGAGAAATGATGCTGGCTGGCTTGTGAGCTCCTTATGAAACACAGCGGTGAACCAGTCTGGGAACCCGCACTGTGTTCTACCAGAATGAACACGCAGAAAGGGCCTTGAACCCCTGCCCCGGCACACCCCTGTGGGATGGCTGTCTACATCTGCATGCAAATGACTCCGACGCGTTCTGACAAATAATATTTACATTTGGAATCCAACTGTCAAGAGAGAACAGCTGCCATCAGGTGCTTAAGGGCACCTCTAAGGAATGCTAAAAAACATGTGAGCCCACACTGTTTAAACTGTATCCCCATGGAGGCTGCAGACTGAAGCTTCTTTGTTCCTGCCGAATGACTCATGGACGCCCTTTAAAAGAGAACGAAACAGACATGTTTTGATGGGGAAAATACATAAAAATGCAATGCATTTTTCCAAGCAGTCATCAGACCAAACAATTCAGGCCAATGAGGGCAAAGCCACAAAGCTCTTAAGCTGACCTTCTCCACGAAGACCTTGTCCCAGACCAGGGCCCCTGGTAAGGGACGTACTGACGAAGGCAGGAAAGAGAAGGCCAATTTTCCCAAGACAATTGATCTTACTGAGGTTCCATTTGAAAACAGCCTTCGTGTTCTTCTAGTCTGTTGTTTTTCTGAGCAAATCATTTTCAGAAGCAGTGTGATGTAATCATCTTAAGAAGATAAGCGTTCATTTACATAGCATTTATTCTGTGCTAAACACAGTAAGTAATTCCTTGATGAAGAACCCAGACACAGAGATAGTAAGTAACTTGCCCAAGGCCGCACAGCTAGCAAGTGCCTAGCTGGGGTGCAAACCAGGTAGTCTGGACACAAAGAATGGGCTCTGTGTGGTGGAAAGAGCACCTCCCATGTTGGAATCTGTGTGCCCTTGAACAAGTCCCGTAAACTTCCTGAGTCACTAATGCCTCCCCAGCACTGTTGTGGGAGGATTAGCCGCTGGAGCAGGCCCTCAATAAACATGAGCTGGATCTGAATCCCAGGGGAGCACCACACAACCTCCATAGGCCTCCTCTGACCCTCCCAGGCTTCAGGAAGCTTGTCCACCTCTGTCATGTTGGGTGGAGTAGGATTGCAAGGATCCAGTAGGCCTTTAGGACACAGCAACTTATTGTGAAAATGGTCTGAATTAATATTGGTTGTGCCTCCATCCCTACACATACACATATACAAGGGTTCCTCTCTCACACACACAGACACACACACACCACACAACTAACCAACGAGAATCCATCAGCAGTGAACTGCATGCAGCACACTGGCAGGTGCCTGGAGCGCTTATAGTTGTTACTGATTTCCTGGTGCTTACACTGCATTGGCTTTGCAAACCTAGGGTCTTGCTCTGTGTCCTGGGGACACACACGTTTCCTCGCAGCTAGGCCAGTTTGCATCAACTCTACAGCACTTCTCTTCATTCTCTACAAATGGAGAAACCCCACGTTCCTGATAAAAAGAAACCAGCGACAAAGTGATAGCTGTGAAAGGCCCAAGAAACAGCTCTGGGGTGCAGGTTCCCAGTTTCAGGCACACGAGAACCTTATTCAGGGCAGCAGCCCTGATGTTCTTGAACTCTGGCTTCTCAAAAGGAAGGAAATAATTTTCACTGGGTGCAGGGCTGGGGTTGCCTGAAAATGGCTCTGGTGCAGGACAGAAGTTCCTAACTAATTCTACTTCTATAAGGCACTGTCAGACACCCGCCTCCATGCCACCACTAGATTCCAGATTAAGCAATTCTAGCCTTAGCCCTTAACACCCACCAGGACCCATTGTGCCTGCTCCAAATGAACCCACTCTGCTCATACAAACGTGGGAACTGCAGAAAAATCAGGACCCAAAGATTGGCCTCAAGCTCCCATCAGTGGCCCCCACTCCTCCCCATCATCTCTGCTTCTGCAGCTCCTGCTCCTACTTGACTTTGCCCAGCTCCAGATCTTGCCTCAGGCACTGATATGGCTGGGCTGTGTCCCCACCCAAATCTCACCTTGAATTGTAATAATCTCCACATGTCAAGGATGGGGCCAGGTGGGGATAACTGAATCACGGGGTGGCTTCCTCCATACTGTTTTCATGGTAATTAATAAGTCTCACGAGATCTGAGGGTTTTGTAAAGGGCAATTCCCCTGCACATGCCCTCTTGCCTTCCGCCATGACGTGCCAGAGACGTGCCTTTGCTTCTCCTTTGCCTTCCGCATTATTGTGAGGCTTCCCCAGCCATGTGGAACTGTGAGTCCATTAAACCTCTTTCCTTTCTAAATTGCCCAGTCGCAGGTATGTCTTTATTAGCAGTGTGAGAACAGAAACCCCAGCATGTGGCAGCCTGCTATAAACCCACTGGCTCAATGGATCCCCTTCCTGGTATTTACACTGCCTACTTATGCAAGCCAATAAATTCCCTTTATTGTGCTTGAGGTCTTTAGAATTGTTTTTGTTGTTGTTGTTTTATTTTGTTTTGAGATGAAGTTTTGCTCTTGTTGCTCAGGCTGGAGTGCAGTGGCATGATCTTGGCTCACCGCAACCTCCGCCTCCCGGGTTCAATCGATTCTCCTGCCTCAGCCTCCCAAGTAGCATGTGCTACTACATGCCCAGCTAATTTTATATTTTTAGTAGAGATGGGGTTTCTCCATGTTGGTCAGGCTGGTCTCAAACTCCCGACCTCAGGTGATCTGCCTGCCTTGGCCTCCCAAAGTGCTGGATTACAGGTATGAGCCACCATGCCCGGTCTGGGTTTTTAATCTCTCCACATGCAAGAACCTTGACTAATACAGAGGCGTTTGATAAAGTATATTTGATAAAGCTCAGCAGTCTGTGCATTGATTTGATAGGAAGAGGGGAGCACTGGAAAGCTTGAGCAGACAGGTGGCCTCCTTTGATGTGTCTGATCAGCCAGTACCCATTAGTCAGTGTGGCCATCTGCATGGCGCTGGATCTCAGGGTGTCCACTAGTAAACACCACACTGCATGATCGCTGCCCCTGAGAAACGCACTGTTGAATTTCATCCAGTAAATGATTTTTGACTGCTGATTATGTGTAAAGCACTGTTAAAATCTTAATGTAAGGCGCTTAATTCAAGATAGTGGCAAAAGTCATGCTGTTGGAACGTAGAGCCGGCTGTGTCAGTGTACAGGTGTCCCAGGTAGATGGTACTGAGGTGGGGATGGCTTTCAGGGGCGGCTGTGAGAGTCAGCTGTGCGGTGGGGGCTGGGCTGAGCAGGATGATAGGACAGAAAAGTGGGGGCAGCCTAGAGGATAAGGGTGAAAGGAAGATAAGGGGAGAGGTGACCCATTGAATGTGGAGCAGAGGGGCAGGAGGGGACAGTTCAAGGACATCCTGAAGGACAACACCTTGAGCAGCAATGGGGATGCCGGGCGAGAAGCCAGGTTGGGGGTGGAGAGAAGGAGGTGAGGTTAGCTTAGAAACGTCAAATTCGGATACTCGTTTTAAAAGCATTGGGCTGGGAGTGGTGGCTCATGCCTAAAATCCCAGCAGTTTGGGAGGCCAAGGCGAGCTCAAGACCAGCCAGACCAACATGGAGAAACCCCGTCTCTACTAAAATACTAAAAATACAAAATTAGCCGGACGTTGTGGTGCATGCCTGTAATCCCAGCTACTGGGGAGGCTGAGGCAGGAGAATTGCTTGAACCCAGCGGGTGGAGGTCGCAGTGAGCCGAGATCACGCCACTGCACTCCAGTCTGGGCAACAAGAGCAAAACTCTGTTAAAAACAAACAAAAAAAGGAAGCAGTCTGCAACGCCACTGTGTTCACAAGTTGTTGCTTAGGAGGGATGGTGTGTAGGACAGTGTTTCAGATCCGGAGGGCTGGATTGGAGTCCCAGGTCTGCTCTTTTTATTATTATTTTGATACAGGGTCTTGCTCTGTTGCCCAGGCTGGAGTGCAGTGGCGCAATCATGACTCACTGTAGCCTCAACCTCCTCCAGGGCTCAGGTGATCCTCCCACTTCAGGGTCCTCAGTAGCTAGGGCCACAGGTGCACACCACCACACCTGGCTAATGGTTTTGTACTTTTTTGTAGACATGGCATTTTGCCATGTTGCCCAGGCTGGTCTCAAATGCCTAGGACTCAAGCGCTCAACCCCCCTGCAGCCTCCCAAAGCACTGGGATTATAGGCATGAGCCCCCGTGCCCGGCCCCAGCTCTGCTCATTCTTTGCTCTGTGGTGCTGAGTGCATCACTTCATCTTTCTGAATTTCAGAGGGGATAACGAGGCACTCCTTCCTTGGTTTAACTCACAAGATGACCAAGTGAAGTTTTGTAAACCATAACATGTCACATACATGTTGGTTATCAGAGCTGTTGACCAACTGTAAAAGTATTAAAACAAACAAATGAGTAAAAAACCTCTGTGTTGGCTGGGCATGATGGCTCACGCCTGTAATCTCAGCACTTTGGGAGGCCAAGGCAGGTGGATTGCTTGAGGCCAGGAGTTCAAAACCAGCCTGGGCAACATGGCAAAACCCCATCTCTACTAAAAAATACAGAAAAAGATTAGACGGGTAGTGTGGTTTGACTGTGTCCCCACATACACCTCATCTTGAATTGTAGCTCCCTCGATTCCCATGTGTTGTGGGAGGGACCCGATGGGAGATAATTGAATCATGGGGGCGGATCTTTCCCGTGCTGTTCTCACGAGAGTGAATAAGTCTCATGAAATCTGATGGTGTTATAAAGAGGAATTCCCCTGCACAAGCTTTCTCTCTGTTGCCCGCCATGTAAGATGACTTTCACCTTCTGCTGTAATTGTGAGGCCTCCCCAGCCACGTGGAACTGTGAGTCCATTAAACCTCTTTCTTTTGTAAATTGCCCAGTCTCAGGAATGTCTTATTAGCACAGTGAAAATGGACTAATACAATGGGAGTGGGGGTGTGCACCTGTAGTCCCAGTTATTTGGGGGGGACTGAGGTGGGAGGATGGCTTCAGCCCAGGAGGCAGAGGTTGCAGTGAGCTAAGATCGTGCCACTGCACTCAAGTCTGGGTGACAGAAAGACAGCCTGTCTCAAAAAGAAAGAAAGAAAAAAACACTTCTGTGTGAGAATAAGTAACGGTAACTCTTTGGATTAGAACCTTGGGATCATCAAAGATTCCCTGGAATTTGGGGTCTAAATGATGGAGGTAACTGCTCTGGTCTCAGATGGGCCCCGCCCCACCTCCGCACTGGGAAGGAAGCTTGAGCACACATTCTCCCTCCCTGCCACTGACCTGCCCTCCCAAGGCAAGACCTGTCACTAATGAAAGAGACAGGCGTGGACTTCAGCATTTTAAAACTTCATCTGTCACAGCGAACAGAAGTCAATTATATAGCCCCAGAAATCATTTCCCCGGATTATAGATGGAAGCTATTAGCAGGTCCTTGGCAAAGACCTTGCCAGGCTTTGATGCTGCCTCCTTGGCCAGGCTGTTCCTGGCTGCCTGATCCTCCCCAGGGCCCAGAGTCTGGCCTCCCACATGGGCCCCAAACGGCTCTGCGGCAAGCCCACGCATCACCTCTGTGCCCATTCCAGGGTCTTCTCTCCAGTTTGTGGCTTTCACTGAAAAGAATCATCTGGGCTCAGGACAGAATAGTGAAAACCTAGAACTTCATACCCTGGGAGGAGAAAGATGTGTTTCCCTGATGCCAGTGAAGGCCTGTGTGGGTCCCTTCCCTGCGCAGTGGACCTGTCGGCCGGGGGCTGGAACAGCCTGGCAGGTCAGGCCCAGGTGAGATCACACGTCATTGTAGTGAGTCCAGAAAAGCACCTATTTGATTTCTAGACTCCATTTGACTAACCTACCTTTCTTTCTTTCCTTCTTTCTTTCTCCTCTCTCCTTCCTTCCCTCCCTCCCTCCCTCCTTTCCTTCCTTCTTCCTTTCTTTCTTTTTTTTCAGAATCTCACTCTGTCACCCATGCTGGAGTGCAGTGGTGCAATGTCGCCTCAGCAACTTCCGTCACCCGGGTTCAAGCGATTCTTCTACCTCAGCCTCCCGAGTAGCTGGCACTACAGGCGCGCGCCACCACGCCCGGCTAATTTTTGTATTTTTAGTAGAGACGGGGATTCACCCTATTGTCCAGGCTGGTCTCAAACTCCCGACTTTGTGATCTGCCCGCCTTGGCCTCACAAAGTGCTGGGATTACAGGTGTGAGCCACCGTGCCCGGCCTTGAGTGACTTTTCATCTTCCATAAAGATCTCCTTTCTTGGACATGGCATGATCCGGAAGGGGAGGAGGGCTGGCCCGCAAGGCAACGTCCACTCACTGGCTCCTTTTCTTCGAGAAGTCACAGTTCAGGGGACCGGATCCTCTTTCCTGGCAAGGCGCTCACAGAGGGTAACTTGGTAAGGAAGACTCAAGTGTCTACCTTAAGGTACGAACCCTAGATGAATTCTGTCACATTCTTCCTGTAGGTGGATAGAATACAGTGGCTACTCTCCCTTACCATTAATAAGGTTTTTTTTGTGTGTATGCGACAGGGAAGATGTGATGTGGAGCTGGTTTAATTTCGAGAAACTTAAAGGGACACATGACTTTGGCGGGAGTGTTGCCTTACTGTCTGCATTGAAGGCGCGGTCTCCACTGCTGCATAGAGCCACTGGAGTCTGATCTAGGAAAGACTCTTCACAGAAAGTCAGCGGCACAGTGGCAAGTGCATGGTGGCCCCAGCTCTGCCCCTTAGTAGCTGGAGTGGGGGGAACTTTACCTTGTGGGAGCCACAGTTTCTTCATCTGTAAAATGGGAGCAAAAAGTCATGCCTTATGGGCCAGGTGTGGTGACTCATGCCTGTAATCCCAGCACTTTGGGAGGCCAAGGTATGAGGATCACTTGAGGTTGGGAGTTCGATACCAGCCTGGCCAACATGGCAAAACCCTGTCTCTACTAAAAATACAAAAATTAGCCGGACGTGGTGACACATGCCTGTGGTCTCAGCTATTTGGGAGACAGAGGCAGGAGAATTGCTTGAACCTGGGAGGTGAGGTTGCAGTGAGCCGAGATGGTGCCACTGCACTCCAGCCTGAATGACAGAGCAAGACTCCATTTAGGAAAAGGAAAAAAAAGAATCATTAAAGAAAAAAGAATGGAAGTCAAGCACATAGCACATGGTAGGTGCTCACAAATGTAACTTCCTTCCCCCTTTATTATCCAAAAAGATTTGACCCCAAAACAGTCTAAGGAATGGACAAGAATCAACTGTGCCTACAGTTGGAGATAAAAATGTAATGTTGATTTTTGGGTTAAAAGTGGTAGCTTGCTTCCTTTATTATTTTCTCAGCTGTCTAATTCCTGGAAAGTCCTCATCTTTCCTGCACAGCCACTGAGCCAATGATTTCAGGGACCTGGGCTTTCTCTCTGGGCACAATATCCACCCGGCTACCTGGCTATTCCAGCCAGCAGTCAGGTGACAGCTGGCCACGTGATAGCACCGGCCTCACCCTGACCAGCGCATCTCTCCTCCTATTCAACTCGCTCTTCAGGGACCCATCCCTCTGGTTTGTTCTCAGCAGGCTGGGAGGGATCAGTCTCACTGCCAATAGGGCAGGAAGAAATGGTTTTGGAACCAAGTGATTGAAAGACTCCTCCTTAGAAAACCATGGTCTATCTTCTCTAGGGCCTTTTCCTGTTTCTCACTGCAGGTGTTCGCCTATCCTAAAGTCATGTCACTTCAAGAACACTTCCTGGCCCAGATGTGGTGGTTCACATCTATAATACCAGCACTTTGGGAAGCCAAGGTGGGTGGATTGCTTGAGGTCAAGAGTTCAAGGCCAGTGTGGCCAACATAGCAAGACCTCATCTTTACTAAAGCAAAAATAAAAAATATTAGCTGGGCATGGTGGTGCATGCCTGTAGTCCCAGCTACTCAGGAGGCTGAGGTACAAGAATCACTTGAACCCAAGACGTGGAGGTTGCAGTTAGCCGAGATCATACCATTGCATTCTTGTCTACCAGGTGACAGAGCAAGACTCTGTCCCAAAAAAATAAAAAAAAGAAAACTGCCTCCTGAAGACAGAAGAGTGTCCCTAACTGTCTTTTTTCAGCATTTAAAAATCTTCCACTAAACCATCTGGTCTCTCTCAGGCCACACCTTCTCCAGACCCAAGCAAAACTGTTAGCACTTTTTATAAGAACTATAAAGCACAAGAAGTTATTTACCTTGAAGGGATAATCATCAGGATATAGTCAATGATTATTTACTCACATATCAAACTAAATTCAACAGACGGCTATGAAATAATGAAATATAGGCCAGGCGCCTTGGCTCATGCCTGTAATCCCAGCACTTTGGGAGGCCGAGGTGGGTAGATTACCTGAGGTCAGGAGTCCAAGACCAGCCGGGACAACATGGCGCAACCTTATCTCTACTAAAAAATACAAAAATTAGCCAGGTGTGATGGCACATGCCTGTAATCCCAGTCACTAGGGAAACTGAGGCAGGAGAATCATTTGAACCCAGGAGGTGGAGGTTGCAGTAAGCCGAGATCACGCCACTGCACTCCAGCCTGGCCAACAGAGTGAGACTCTGTCTCAAAAAAAAAAAAAAAAAAAAAAAAAAAAAAAAAAAAAAAAAAAAAAAAAAAAAAAAAAAAAAAAAAAAAAAAAGAATGAATGAAATATAAAGCAATCTTAGGTGAGAAGAAGTATTTTTGAAAGTGTGATAAATTTAAATTACAGGCCGTATGTGGTGGCTTATGTCTGTAATCCCAGGACTTTGAGAGGCTGGAGTGAGAGGATTGATGGAGCCCAGAAGATTGAGACTAGCCTGGGCAGAAATACAAAATTTATCTGGGTGTGGAGGTGCACATCTGTAGTCCCAGCTACTCAGGAGGCTGAGGTGGGAGGACTACCCGAGCCCAGGGAAGTCAAGGCTGCAGTGAGCCATGATCGCGCTACTGCACTCCAACCTAAGCAACAGTGTGAGACCCTATCTCCAAAAAATAGTAATAATAATTTGAATGACAAGTAACTAACCCCATAGACATAAATACACTAGACTGAACTAAAACAGCACTCATAACAATGCTGTCTACACATGAGAAACACGATAATGGGTTTCATGCAAAACAAATACCTGGAGACAAGGAGTCATTTCCCGAGTGACCTGGAATAGAAACCAGAGATACATTCTTGAACTGAAAGTACCTTGGAAGAGCCAGAGCAGCTTGAGGGCCAGGTGCTGTGTCACAAGCCTTAATACTCTAACCACGTTTAATTTTGCACACTCACCTGCCCCACCTCAAGGTATGAAGTCTCTGCTGACAAAAGTGCTATGATAACTGACGTGCTATAAACCTTCAAAGAATTACAGAAAGCCAGCAGTCTGCCTTTCCGATTGCGGCCAAAGAATGTGCTTCATATTTTATTGCCTATGAAGATAAAATCAAACATCGCTGTTGATCCTGGATGTTGCTGTGCTAATTGCATGCCGTCCTACCTGGAGTATGCTTGGACAGTGTGGGGCCACTTGTTTGCCTCTTAAATTGCTGCCTGCTGGGGCAGGGGCCATGACTTTCGATTTGGTCTGTGCTAAGAGAGATCTAAGCATAATTAGATCTGGCTGCTCTTCTCTTCCATTTTACCACCTCCTGATGTTTGCATCCTTCTAGGGCTTAAAGTTCAAGGGCGGCTTTTAGACCCAGCATCACAGGGTTGTAGAAAGGGGAGATCTCATCCTTTTTCTGCATTTCCAAATCCTATCTAAGGGACTGATGTACTTTTCAATTCCATTTATTAAGCTGTGCAATAGGAATTACAATAAATACAGGCTTAATAAGGGCTTTGTTGTCATATGATATGTATAAAATAAATAGCACGTTGTCCAGGCACAAAAAAGATGCCCTCTATATATGCTGAGTGAATGAATGAAGAATGAATGAATGAATGAATGAAATGAATCTCAGTTTTCACCAATTTGTACATAGGAATAAAAACTGCTTGTAACCTCAGCAAATGCATTTACTGCTTGCAAGAAACCAGATCATTAACCCCCAGTGTGGTATGGATGACATGGAACAAACACCTCTGTCTGGCCAGTGCTAAGACTCTCTCCAAAAAAGCAAGCCCACTCTTCCTTAAGTCAGTTAATCCTAACTGAAAACTGCTAGAAGCTACTTACGAATTATAAACTAAACTAAGTTTCTTACATCTTTACCAAAGACACACCCTACTTTATCAAACCCACCTAGCACCTTCACTGTTTCCAGCTCGTACTGAGCTATTTGTGTGATTGAGAGAAGGTACCCCTTCCTCCAGATACTCCACTGCCATGTGCACCCCAGTCTCCACCAAAGCCTAAGTAACCTGCAGCAGGACAATGATTCGGACGGGAAGGGTGCCCAGAGCTATGCATCGCACAGCCCATGTAACCTACCATGAGCCCTTTCACTGAGCCGTCAGGAGTTCAGGCTTCCTGGCTGGGTGTGGTGGCTCACGCCTATAATCCTAGCACTTTAGGAGGCCGAGGTGGATGGATTGCTTTGAGCTCATGAGTTTGAGACCAGCATGGGCAATATGGCAAAACCCTGTATCTACAAAAAACAAAAAAATTAGCCAGGCATGGTGGGGTGTGCCTGTAATCCCAGCTGTTCGGGAGGCTGAGGCAGGAGGATCCCTTAAGCCCAGGAGTTCAAGGGTGCAGTGAGCTATGATCGTACCACTGCACTCCAGCCTTGAGGAGAGTGAGAACTTGTCTCAAAAAAAAAAAAAAAAAAAGAATAGGTTTAGACTTCCTTCCTGATCAGGCCTTTGCCCAAACTTAGGTACAAAGGCAGGGGTTTTCCCACCGCAAAAGATCGGAAGGATGCTTCCAAGTCCTCTTCTCCTTCAGGAGCCTATTTTCTGAAATGTACTGTGTGAAACACACAAGCATCTGGGGACAATGGAAGCCCTGTGAGAGTTCTGGGCCTAGGATGAAACAGGACTCCTCCCGTGGAGAGAGAAGACATGAAATGCAGGGAATCCTGTGGGTCTTCTGTGCTCAGCTGGATGTGCGCAGAGCGGGAGGGGTGATGTAGGAATTGTAATGATTTCCAGCTGAGTCTTGGAAGGTGGGAAAGAATTCACAGGTGGACAAGGGGCAGAGAGCCTCTAGAGGGACGGTAGGGCTTGTGCTCAGGCTTTTGTGAAAGAATGCACACAATTTGGGAAGCTACTCGTGGTTTGACCTGCTTCACATCTGTAGCCAGAGAGATTTTGAGAAGGCGAATCTGCCTGAAACGGTTCTGTGGCTCTCTACTAGCTCAGGTGAAGTCACAGTCTTAACAGGGCATCTTCTAGGCGCTTCCATGACCAGACTCCTGCCTGCTGCTGCAGCCTCCTCTCTCATCACTCACGCAATTGCCACAGTGTCCTTCGGGTGCCTGAGAGCACGAAGCTCTCCTTTGACTCTGCACACACTGCCTTTCACCACCAACTTCCAGCTCGCAGTCACCAGTGCGCCCTTATTCCTCTGGATCAGAGCCCTCCCTGGCCCCAGGTGAGGCAATAGGCTACGCATGTTCACCCACTGAACTTGAGCTTGATTGTACCTTCTTGTCAGAGTCTCCCCTCACTCTGGAGTGCTAGCTCTAGGGGCTCAGTGACTGTGGCTCTCTTGGTCATCCCTGGATTCTCAGGGCTAGCTCAAAATCCGATGCATAACAAGAACTGAGAATGAATGAATGAGTTAGGTGTGACTGTATCTGTGGATATATTCAACATTTGTTGAGAAATTAGGCTGAACCGTTAAGCAGTCTAGACTGCAAAGGGCCTTATATAGCACACTAAGAAATTGGGATTGCATTCACAGACTGCAGGGAGCCATTGAAAGATTTTTAAGTGAGTGCCATACTAGATTTGCATTTTCCAATAATCACTTTTGGAAAGATCATCTGGCACCCACATAAACAGGATGGATTGGAGAGTTGTCTAGCCTGGAGCTAAGAAGACTCGTGCTGCTGTATTCACAAAAAGGGGGTGAGGATCTGAACTGATGAGGAATGAGGGGGGAATTGAGGGTAGGGAGCAACTCTGTGGGTACTATGTAAGTGGAATCATCAGGACCTGGCGACTGAGTAGATTTGCAGGATGAGGGAGGAGAAAGACTTTAGGATGGTGCCAAGGTTTCTGGTTGGACAACTAGATGAGAAAGAAGAGTAAATTAAATTCAGAGAAGCATGCAGTGAACTCTCAGTTGACTTTGGGTTGGCATTCACTGGGGTCTTGATCAAAGAAAATCACGTTTTCTACCTCTTCTGGTTAGCCTTTTTGTATCTGGAGTATCTGTGGGGTCTTGTGCCCTGCTGCAGGTCTTAGACTTGGGAAGTACAGAACCCCTGGTAGTCCAGCTAGTGAGTCAGGTGGGCTGAGAACCACTCAGCTGGGTTCTCAGCCGAGTGCCCAATCCTACCTATAAGGGCATCAGCAGCTTTCTATGTGCTGCACAGTGGTAGGGCTGCATCTGGGGCATGCTCTTTGCTTCTGCCAGCCCAGGCTGGATTGCTGTGTCATATTATGGAGCGGGGTACAAAGGGGGCACTGATTTGCTGGAAATCCTGCCGTGGAATCCCTTGGTCATGGCTTTTCCATGCCCTGTCTCCAGCATACTCAGACTGACCCAGTGTGCCCAACCAGCCATTTCCACAGGTCTGGCCCTGCCAGGGACCTTCTTGCTACATTCTGGGCTCTGCCCACTGGAGGGTTCAGGACGGGACCTGGGTGCGGACCAGAGGCCCAGGCACAGAGTTGTTATGCTCTCAGAGCCATGTGGAAAATGTGAACAGGGCCTGAACAAACTGCACAGCTCACTTCTTGGCATTTGCAAGTGGGACTCACCAAGATGCAATGCAGAGGCGGCCAGTGAGGTCAGCTTTGGCTGAGAACCCCAAACAGACTGCAAGAGTCCAGGAGAGAAAGGAAGGGGCACTGGAGCAAACATAACGGGGTGTAGGCCTGTTTCAAAAACACCAACAGAGAAAGAAACCTTTGGAGGAAAAGTGCATGGTTCCAAATCCAAAGGGGTACACTCTTGTCAGGGGTCTGATCTCTGACCCCACGCTGCCCGAAGCATTCACTAAATGCTGCTCTCCAACCAAGTTAAAAGAAAACAACTCCCAAACCCTTTGCAAAGAGAGTCACATATATGACCTTGCAGACTTTGGGAATTGCACAGAACTGAGAAAATGAAGTCTCTGTTTCGAGCCATGACTAGGTCTCTTATATGACTAAGACTTATTACTTCTGCTTAGAGGCAGGAAACATCCACAGCGAATCCTGCAGGCCAACAAGCCCCTCCCTGTGTGGCGGTTAGGCAAGCGCTTTTGGAGTGAATGTTGGGCACTCTCAGATCCCTTGGGAACTTTTTGCTCTCTGATCACAATTTTGCAAGTGGTTCCCCAGAGGCGTGAAAGAGCGAGTGCTCTAAGGAAGGGGCCGGCTCACTTGCAAAGCCTCTCACCTCTAAGATTCACCCCACACATTTATAGATTTGGAAAGAAATCCATAGTCTTTTTTTTTTTTTTAATTGAAACAGTGTCTCACTCTGTCACCCAGGTTGGAGTGCAGTGATGCCATTACCAGCTCACTGCAGTCTCGACCTCCCGGGCTACAGTGATCCTCCCTGCTCTTAGCCTTCCAAGTAGCTGGGACCACAGGTGCACGCCACCATGACTGGCTAATTTTTGTATTTTTTGTAGAAATGGGATTTCCCCATGTTGCCCAGGCTGGTCTTGAACTCCTGGGCTCAAGCGATTTGCCCACCTCCCAAAGTGCTAGTGTTATAGATGTGAGCCACGGTGCTAGCCCAATCCTTGGCTTCGCGTTTCTCCTCTAAAATGCTAGATAAAGCTGTGTAAACTTGCTTTCTCTAAAATCCCCCAACCACATATTAAAAATACAGACTTCCAATCCCCTCCCCTAAAGACAGTTCTGTGGCAGGGCCTTCTGGAGTCTGGACTTTAAAAAGGGTCCTGGAAACCCTTACAATTGGGCAAGTGTCAGCAATGCTATTGAGCCTAGGAATGATGTTAGAGACAAGTGGTCCCAGCCCCTGGTCATTCTCACCATGCCCCCAACATGGGAGCAACCTCCACAGTACGGAGGAGATGATGCTGGCCTGTGTGACTGTAGGGACCTAGGACTAAGAACTGTGCTCAGCATGAGGATAACGGTGAGGGTTCTGGAGAAAGAAAGCAGCTCCCAGAACAGTCTTGGGAGGTGGGGTGTTCAAAGTTCAGGAGATCATCCCTGAATAACACGTTCTAAGTCAGACTGCGCCTGATCAGATTAATTCATCACAAGAGGTTTGTTGGGATAGACCCATTTGGGGACTTAATGACTAGACAAAATAAATTAGACAGTCTAGGGCAGGCACGGTGGCTCACACCTGTAATCCTAGCACTTTGGGAGGCCCAGGCGGGCAGACAACAAGGTCAAGAGATCAAGATCATTCTGGCCAACATGGTGAAAACCCATCTCTACTAAAAATACAAAAATTAGCTGGGTGTGGTGGCACACACCTGTAATCCCAGCTACTTTGGAGGCTGAGGCAGGAGAATCACTTGAACCCGTGAGGTGGAGGTTGCAGTGAGCCAAGATCGCACTATTGCACTCCAGCCTGGCAACAGAGCAAGACTCCATCTCAAATTAAAAATAAATGAATAAATAAATTAGTCTAGAGAGCTGGGAGAAAGGCTAATTTGGAGGAGGCTTTAGTAGCCCTGGATATGCAGATCACTATGGCACCAAGTGGCAGATAGTTCAGTTGGCTCAGGGCATCCGTCTCTGGGTTACGTGGGGCCCCTGTTCTATAGGATCGGGAAACACCTCTCTGAAGGTCATTTATTTCTTTGTTCCCCTCTCTGTGAGGTGACATGAAGGCCCAGCACCTCTGCAGACACCATTACACTTTCAGCCCCGTGTTCCCAGAGTCTAGCGCAGTGCCTGGCATGTGCGCCCGGCATCATCTGTGAATGGCAGCTTTGAATTGGGTCCCTGTATATTAATTGACTGTAGGACTCTGGGCTTTGTGATGGAGATGTCCAAATGGACTCTCCTAAAAGCCCTGCGACCAGCACAATATTTCTTTCTAATTTCCTCCTCAAAGCACCAGGATACGCTTATCCCTGTGGCAGGAATCGTCATGGATCCTAACCTCATTTCAGCTACGCATTCTCCAGGCATCTTTCTGTATTCACTCCACTCTTTAGGCACATGCTGACTCAGGCCAGCGCCTCAAATGGATGAGCAGGAAAACCTTGCTGGACCCCGAGTTAATAATAAAACGGGTTGGATGCTCACATCCCACTGCCTCAGAGCGTGGGCTTGTTCCCGAGGGGCCTTCTCTCTCTCTCCAACTCAGCAGCCCTCTTTAGTCCCAGCTGGAATTCATCAATGAAATACTGACCGGCGTGAGCCTTCTCTGACAGCTTCAATTACCAGCTGGAGGAATAAAAACAAAAGTCGGGGGAAGAGACGTCAGAGGCAGAAAAGCAGCTGAGCTGGGTCCTCTTATGGCGTGAGTAATGCCAGGAAATATGTTTTTCCTCTATGTTTTAGCTCTACTTTGGGAGTTTGCTTTCTAGGAGGTATTAAAAGAGGCTTTTCTTTTTTTTTTTAAGTTCTGGGATACATGTGCAGGACATTCAGGTTTGTTACATAGGTAAACATGTGCCATGGTGGTTTGCTGCACCTGTCAACCCATCACCTATGTATGAAGGCCAGCATGCATTAGCTATTTATTCTGATGCTCTCACTCCCCCAACCCCGACAGGCCCGAGTGTGTGTTGTTCCCCTCCCTGTGTCCATGTGTTCTCATCGTTCAGTTCCCACTAATAAGTGAGAAGATGTGGTGTTTGGTTTTCTGTTCCTGCATTAGTTTGCTGAGAATAATGGCTTAGAGCTTCATCCATGTCCCTCCAAAGGACACGATCTCGTTCCTTGTTAAGGCTGTATTGTATTCCATGGTATATATATACCACATTTTCTTTATCCACTCCATCATTCATGGGCATTTGGGGTGATTCTATGTCTTTGCTGCTGTGAATAGTGCTGCAGTGAATATACATGTGCATGTATCTTTATGATAGGATAATTTATATTTCTTTGGGTATATACCCAGTAATAGGATTGCTGGGTCAAATGGTATTTCTGGTTCTAGGTCATTGAGGAATCACCACACTCTCTTCCTCAATGGTTGGGCTAATTTACATACTTCTCCACAGCCTCACCTGCATCTGTTGTTTCTTGGCTTTTTAATAATCACCATTCTGACTGGCGTGAGATGCTATCTCACTGTGGTTTTGATTTGCATTTCAGAAGAGCCTTATTTGATCTTTTTTTTTTTTAATGACCAAATGAAGATTTATTAGAGAATCACACTATGTTTTTTGTTTGTTTGAGATGGAGTTTCACGCTTGTTGCACAGGCTGGAGTGCAATGGCATGATCTTGGCGCACTGCAAGCTCTGCCTCCTGGGTTCAAGCAATTCTGCCTCAGCCTCCCAAGTAGCTGAGATTACAGGCATGTGCCACCATGCCTGGCTAATTTTGTATTTTTTTAGTAGAGGTGGGTTTTCACCATGTTGGTCAGCCTGGTCTTGAACTCCTGACCTCAAGTGATCCACCCCCTTTAGCCTCCCAAAGTGCTGGGATTACAGGCATGATCCACCGTGCCTGGTGAATCACACTGTGTTTTGAAGGGTGGAATATAAAATGTATGACTAATATTTTATTGAGCAACTATTATATGTCAGGTATTTTTACTTAGATAATCTCTAATTCTAAAATAAGTAACTCTTATTTTACTTAGATCACCTCTAATTCCTGTATGAACCCTGCTAGATATGTGATAGTACCTTTCTCCCCTCATTCCATCTTTCCAGGAAAGAAGTGAAGTCCTCCAGAGCAACTCACTCAGGTTAGAGAAAGTGGCAGGGCCATGATTTGAACGTGAGCTTCAAATTCTGAGTCCACACATTTGTTTTTTACTTTTTTAGTCCTTACCACTTTTTAAAACACTAATTTGTAGAGGTTTTTTTTTTTTTTTTTTTTTTTTTTTTTTTTTTTTTTTTATTAATTTTACAGTTAGAGTAAGTAAGGCACAGACAATTATGAAAGAATCTGAAACAGGAGTCAGCAAATTAGAGCCATTTTTTTTTTTTTGTTTTTTTTTTGTAACAGCTTTACTGAGATATATTTCATATACCATACAATTCCACCATTTAAATGTGTAATTAGTTAAGATGTAATTAGTTAAAGTGCTCATGCCTGTAATGAGCACTTTGGGAGGCAGAGGTGGGAGGATCTCTTGAGCCCAATAGTTCAAGACCAGCCTGAGTAACCCAGTGAGACCCCATCTCTGCAAAATTTTTAAAGATTAACCAAGTGTGGTGGTGCACATCTGTAGTCCAGCACTTTGGGAGGCTTGGGGGGAAGGATCCCTTGTGCCCATGGGAGTGGAGGCTGCAGTGAGCCATGACTGTGCCACTGCACTCCCGCCTTGGTGACGGAGCAAGATCCTGTCTCAAAAGCAAAATAAAATTTAAAAAAGTGTACAACTTAAGGGTTTTTAGCATATTCACAGAATTGTAAAACCATTACCTCAATCAATTTAGAATATTTTCATTACCCAAAGAACCCTTTAACTCTCACCCCTTTATTCCTCCATCCCCTTCCCTGCCCCAAGCAACCACTAAGCTACTTTCTGTCTCTACAGATTGGCTTATTCTAGACACTTCATATAAGTGGAGTCATATAATATGTGATCTTTTGTGACTGGCTTCTTTCACTGAACACAACGTTTTCAAAGTTCATCCTTGTATCAGTACTTCATTCCTTTTAATAGCCAGATGATATTCAATCATTTTACGCGTTGAATTATGCCCCCCCATTCATATGTTGAAATCCTAACCCCTAATGCCTCAAACTGTGACATTATTTGGAAATAGTTGCAGATGTAATTAGTTAAGATGACATCATACTGGAATAGGGTGAGTCTCTCATTCAACATGACTGGTGTCCTCACAGAAACGGGAGATTTGGGCACAGATGTGCATCCAGGGAGCACACCAAGTGCAGATGAGGCAGGGCTCTGGGTGATAAGTCTACAAGCTGAAGAATGACAGAGATGACCAGGAAACCACAGAGGCTGGGACAGGGGCCTGGAACAGACCCTTTCTCTAGAGGAACTGACCCTGCCTCTGGAGGAACTGACCCTGCCTACACCTTGATCTCTCATTCTCAGCCTTCAGCACAGAGACAATAAATGCATGCCATTTAACTCCCTAGCTTCTGGTGGTTTGTTATGGTCCCTAGGAAACTATACCACATTTTGTTCACCCATTCATCAGTTCATGAACATTTGGGTTATTTCCACTGTTGGGCTATTAGGAGAAATGCTGCTGTTGACATTGGTGAACAAGTTCTTGTGGGGACATGTGTTCTCATTTCTCTTGGTATATAACTAGCAGTGAAATTGCTAAGTCATACAATAACTCTATGTTTAAATATTTGAGCAAGTGCCAGGCTGTTTTCCAAAGTGGCTGCACCATTGTACATTCCTACTGGCAGCATGTGAGGATACCAGTTTCTCCGCATCATCACCGACACTTGTTATTGTCTTTTTTATTCTAGTCATCTGTATTAGGCTGTTTTCACACTGCTGATAAAGAAATACCCAAGACCTGGTAATTTATAAAGAAAAAGAGGTTTAATGGACTCACAGTTCCACATGGCTGGGAGGCCTCGCAATCATGACAGAAGGCAAAAGGCGCGTCTCACACAGCAGCAGGCAAGAGAGAATGAGAGCCAAGTAAAGAGGGTTTCCGCTTATAAAACCATCAGATCTCAACTGGGCACAGTGGCTCACACCTGTAATCCTAACACTTTGGGAGGCTGAGGTGGGCAGATCGTGAGGTCAGGAAATCAAGACCACCCTAGCCAACATGGTAAAAACCCATCTCTACTAAAAATACAAAAATTAGCTGGGTGTGGAAGTGCGTGCATGTAATCTCAGCTACTTGGGAGGCTAAGGCAGGAGAATCACTTGAACCAGGGAGTTGGAGGTTGCAGTGAGCCGAGATTGTGCCACTGCACTCCAACCCAGGAACAGAGCAAGAATCCATCTTAAACAAACAAACAAACAAACAAAACCATCAGACCTCATGAGACTTATTCACTACCGTGAGAATAGTATTGGGGAAACTGCCCCATGATTCAGTTATCTCCCACTGGGTCCCTCCCACAACACATGGGAATTATGGGAAGTACAATTCAAGATGAGATTTGAGTGGGGACATAGCCAAACCACATCAGCATCCTAGTGGGTGTGCCATGGTATCACATTGTGGTTCAGATTTGCCTTTCCCTGATATGACTAATGGTGTTGGGCATCTTTTCATGTGCCCAGTGATTTGTATATCCTCTTTGGAGAAATGTCTATTCAAATTCTTGGCCCATTTTAAAATTGAGTAGCCTTTTATTATTGAGTTGTAGGAGTTCTTTAAATATTCTAGATACAAGTCCCTTAACAGATATCTTATTTACAAATATTTCCTTATGGCCCGGCACAGTGGCTCATGCCTATAATCCCAGCATTTTGGGAGGTTGAGGCAGGAGGATTGCTTGAGCCCAGAAGTTTGAAGCCAGCCTGGGCAATATGGTATAACCCCTGTCTCTATAAAAAATACACACAAGCCGGACGCAGTGGCTCACGCCTGTAATCCCAGCACTTTGGGAGGCTGAGGCGGGTGGATCACGAGGTCAAGAGATCGAGACCATCCTGGTCAACATGATGAAACCCCGTCTCT
>NW_016107316.1:1024527-1026419 GCF_001604975.1 Cebus imitator
GAGCCGAGATCGCGCCATTGCACTCCAGCCTGGGTAACATGAGTGAAACTCCGTCTCAAAAAAAAAAAAAAAAAAAAATACACACAAAAAAAATTAGCAAGGCATGGTGGCGTATGCCTGTAGTCCCAGCTACTCGGGAGGCTGAGGTACGAGGATCACCTGAGCCCAGGGAGGTCAAGGTGCAGTGAGCCATGATTGCACCACTGCCCTCCAGCCTGGCAACAGGGCAAGACCCTGTCTCAACCCCCCCGCCTCCAAAAAAACAAAGAAAACCCAAAAAATATTTCCTTAAAATCTATGAGGTTTTTTTTTTTTTTCACTTTCTTGATGTGTCCTTTGTAGCACAAAAGTTTTTATTTTTGAAGTCCAATTTAACTATTGCTATCTATTGCTAATTAGTATTTTATTTTACTGCTTTGCCTTTACACTTGGCCCTCTATAATCATTTCTCCAGGTGCAGCCAACATGACCTTTATAAAGTGTAAAACAAATCGTACCAGCCCTCTGCTTGTAAAAAACACACCCAAGGAGGAGGTCAAGAAGGAGGTCGAGGCAGCCCTGAGCCGTGATTGCAGTACTGCACTTCAGCCTGGGAGACAGAATAAGATCCTGTCTCTCAAAACAAATGAACAAGCCAACAGACAAACACACCCAAGAAGATTCTGAGGTCCTGCACACTCTGGGTCCCGTCCACCTCTTCAGCATCAGCTCCCAGCCACAGCCACTCCTTCCTTGCTGCCGGTGCTTGAGCTGCTCCAACCTTCTTCTCACAAGGTCCACTTAATTCCAGCTTCAGAGACTTTGTGGTTGCTCTTCCTTTGTAACACTCTCCTCTCTGACTTGCATTCAGCTGCTCCTTTTCATTCTGGACTCAGCTCAAATGTCACTTCCTCCCAGAAGTCTTTCCTAATTTTCCTCTTGGATGTAGCTACTTTACCCTACCAGGATATTCTTTATTCTGTCCCTCTGCTTCATTTCCTTCAGTAGGACTTTAATATGTGACACTATTTTAGTTGTGTATTTACTTACTATCTGCCTTCCCCTGCTAGCTCTAAGTTCCAAAGCACCAACCACCGTCTCTGGCGTCTTCATTACTACATCCTAGTTTTGGGGACGGTACTTGGCATATACTAGGTGTTTATTAAATATTAGTTGAATTAATGAGAAATGTACAGCAGCAACTAGACAGAGTATATTACAGCATGGCATTTCAGAAATCAAAGAAACTTTCCTAAAGCTTAGGACAGGAAAAAACCTTAACCCTTCAGATTTTATTGAGTCCTATCGACATAGTTCACCTAATTTGGAATGCTGACTTCTGACAAGTGGGACTATCAAATCCTCACTTATGGTGTATCCTTATGTATGCTAGGAAAATGCTTCTCAAATTGTAAAGTGCAAACACATTGTCCAAGGATCTTGCTGAAGGGCAGACTCTGATTCAGCAGCTCCACGGTTCTGTACTTCTGCCAGGCTTCCAGGTGATGCCAGTGCAGCTGACCTGGGGACCACACTTTGAGTAGCAAGGGTTGAGGGACAGGAATCCTTAGCTCATATGTGACAGTGTCACGTCACCACCACGCTGAAACTAGAACCGTACTGAGGCTCCCAATGTACAGGGAAGAAGACATTTCAGTCTGTAGTAGCGCAAGGGACCCAATCCAGTCACCACAGCCCCTCCCAACCACTGCTCGAACTCTGTCTATAAACATATTCTTACTAGAATACTTCAGCAGAGAGAAGACCCTCATCATAGGGGCGGAAATAAACCACTGTGCCGTCACATGTCTCAAACTAGGGGCTCTTCCTTGAGTAAATTAACATGTCTTCTCTCATTTTGTATGTTGAAGGATTAGCACCCCATGCCATTCAATTCTTTTTTTTTTGGTGGT
>NW_016107316.1:1026454-1035600 GCF_001604975.1 Cebus imitator
GAGATGGAGTCTCACTCCGTTGCCCAGGCTGGGTTGCAGTGGCACAATCTCAGCTCACTGCATCTTCTGCCTCCCAGGTTCAAGCAATTCCCTGTCTCAGCCTCCCAAGTAGCTGGGATTACAGGCGTCTGCCACCATATCTGGCTAATTTTTGTATTTTTAGTAGAGATGGGGTTTCACCATGTTGGTCAGGCTGGTCTTGAACTCCTGACCTCGTGATCCACCCGCCTTGCCCTCCCAAAGTGCTGGGATTACAGGCATGAGCCACCGTGCCCAGCCTATACATTCAATTCTGTGAACATTTATGGAGCACCTACTGTGTGCCTGCCCTGTTTTGGAGCTAGATATACAAAGGTAAATAAAACACCTCCCCTTCTCCCAGGAGACTGGTGACTGCAGTGAGATGAGAAACAGATGTTCTAGTCATGATCTAATATGAACATTTGTATAATGCAAGCATCCAGTGCTTCAGGGCAAGAGAAGCGTTGTGTTTCCAGAGTGAAGTTGAGACTTATCAGTTGAGTGCTCCCATCTTGCCTGAATCATTACTTGGCTACAACAATTACTTCAAACACCAATGAGAATAGAGAGGACATGGTGTGCATGGGCAGGGAGGAAGTGGCAGGGGTGGCCCTTCACGGCATGCTAAGCTCTGGACAGGGCGCCTCACTCCATCCCCTCACAGCAGCACTAGACTATGTGTAAAGCACTGTGGAAGCAGGGGGGCACTCAGATGGTTCTACCCAGAGGCTTCAAAAATGATGTCTGGAGGAGAGATTTGGGTTCGATCCTGAAAGAGGACCAGAAGTTTGCCAGATGGACAAGAGGAAGAGTGCCCCAGGGAGATGAGTCCCCATGAGGGGTCACAGATGAGGAAATCCATAATGTGCTCAGTGAATGGTGAGTTAACTTGCCCTATGGGAGACAGATGAAAGGCAGGGAGACTGCATTCAACTTAACGGCACGCAAGGGCACTGTGAGCTGGGAAACATGGCAAGCTTGGCGTGGTGAAAGTGGGGCTGGCAAACTTTCTCTATGAAGAGCCAGATAGTACCCCAAATATTTTAGGTGTGGGGGCCATCTGATGTCTGTTGAAACTACTCAACTCTGTCGCTGTGGGTAAGAGGTAAAAGAGTGGTATGGTGATGCCAATAAAACTTCATAATCACGCAAATTTGAGTTTCATGTAATTTTCACGTGTCATGAAATATTCTTCTTTTGACTTTCTTCAACCATTAAATGTGTCGAAACCATTCTCAGCTCACAGACACTATAAAAACAGGTCGTGAGCTGTATTTGGCCCCTGGGCCACAGTGTGCAGATCGCTGGGTCAAAACACAGTGAGGAGAGGGCAAGAGTCAAGGAAGTTGGGGAAAAGCCTGGAACAAACTGTGACTAAGGAGTTTAAACCTTATCAGGGGGCCAAACGGAAACCACTGGGCATTCTTTAGCCCAGGGAGAACATATTCAGATAAGACACAAGTGGACTTCTGTACTACCTAAGAGGGGGTCCTACAAAACTAAGAATGGGTCTCCATGGAAGTGGAAGAGAGATTTGACTCAAGAAGATAAAATATTGCAAGCATACTTTAAAGCTTTAGTAAAACTTATTTATATACAGAGTGCTTATTAAACTCTATTTTGCTCTTTAATTAAAACAAACCACACCCTCTGTGGGTACTGGGTTGTGTTGTTCTGAATAGCGGAAAAGAACACATGGCATTTTCTTAATTACTCAAAGACAAATATTTTTTATTAATACAAGTTGCCTTTGCTCCTAGAGTCCATTTACTAAGATTTTATCCTGTATGTGTTTTAATTCCATAAAAGTGACTCAGAGCTGGAAGTTCCAATGCCCTGACTCTGGGCAAGGATGATACAATTATACTCAGAAGTGAGCTGGTCAATGTTTAACAATCTGCTCTCTGAAAAGGTATATGTGTGAGCATATGTAAATATGTTTATTTCAACTTTTACTGATTTAAAAGATGTGTAGCCCACAATTTATGAGTAATTACAAATTACACACGACTCTTGACTGTAAATTCTGTATAGCTAATTGATTCTCACAGAATGCTTTCATTGATTTTGGCCAAATGCTTTCACCCATAGCCAATCTGTGTCTGCAATTCAACCACAGTTTGACAAAATAAGACTATAAATAAATGCTTGATTATTGTCCAGCTCAGCAAAGAAGTTGCTCATGTCATTGACAAATGAATATAGTTCCAACTGAATATTAGTTGACTTTTTTATGTTAATAAGACAAATTGAAACAGTGAAGATGCATGCTATAACTTTATTCACCTGTCAATGACATGAGTGACCTTTTTAATGAATCATATACTAGCTTGCAAATATTAGAAGGATATTTCCTAAAATATTTCATTATTTACAATGTGATGGCTATAGACCTGACACACCTTTAAGTCTAATCTGAATGAATGACATTTTTTCTATAACTACATTAAGTTTATTAAGCTAGATAATCAATCAACAAAACAATAAATCAGGCGTTGATTTTTATCATTTGCCAATTTCCCTGGTGTAAATACCATGGACAATTTCAAACTAACAGAATACGGAGTTGGGAAGAGATGTTCACTAGAGCACCGTTGTATAATACTTCTACCATAGAGAAGAGATACAACCAACAACTTGTAAAATTCCTGAAAATTTAAGAATGAGATCTCTGGAGCCAGCACAAATGACTCTAGTATATGACTGATCATATTTAATTTACCTAGAATTGTCTCTTCCAGTTCAGCAATGAGTACGTCATCTATAGAAACTGCTTTGTTAAAATAAAAAAACTGAACAAACCTCAAGTATCTGTAAAGTTAGCAATGACTAAATCTGCTTGTTATCTAAATCTACCATCTTAACAAAATGACTACGTTCTCAAAAATTAGCTCCCAATGGCATCTAAAACATGCCTCATTCTCAAAAGTCTAGGACCAATATCTAGAGTCTCAGTTCTAATGTTTAGTAATGCTTTGTGGCATTTTTCTCTCTTGGGTCTAAATTAACATAAAACACAGAAAATGGCATCATGAACACCAGGGGCAGGGAGGCACCTTAGAAATTAACTAGACTAAGCTATACTCTTTAGGGAGGCTAGCTTACTTACCACAGAGAAGCAATGTTACAACCAAAACCCAAGTTTTCATTAGTAAAATAGTTTCTGGGTGCTAAGGTAAGATAACTGTGGTAAATGTATTCAATTTTCTCTCACTTTTGGGAAAAATGGGTCCTCTCAGCAACACGATTTTGGGGAGAGTATTATTAAGTTATGAAAAGGAACTTTCAGCTATGTTTACATGTTCACATCACTAGGGTTTTTTGTTTGTTGTTTCTAGTTCGTAGCATCGTTCTTTTAAAGCACGTATTTGCCCACGCCAAGAGTAATCATTTACAAGTTAATAGCAAGTGAACTGGACAAGTCTTGTGTAAACCAGCCAACCCTCAAGCAAATTTCAGAGTCAAGAACATATTTTACACCTTGATCTCAGAGTCATAAATCTTATGTTCTTGTGAACTACTAGAGGCAGAAAATTCCTTTGGAAAAAGGGCTGTTAGCCAATCTCATGGGGCTGCTAAAAATTTCATTTTTGAGAGGAGAGTCTCTTCTCTGGAAATAATGTCTGTAACAACATATTTTTCTTTTTCTCCTTTTTCTCTTCTTATTCTTTTCCTTCTCCTTCCCCTCCTCCTTCTCTTCCTCTCCCCTGTTCTTCTTCCTCCTCCTCCTCCTTCTTATTTTTTATAATACAGGCCCACAATCTTTTACTGAAACCCCAAGCGCCAGGTATGTATGGATTCAGAAATTTTCAGATTTTAGAAAGATAACACTTTGCATATAGTATATTATCTGAATCACCCCCAGTAGGGTCTGGAGCAATACTCCATGATCAACCATGTTTATGTTTTATAGCAAAACATACATAATCACATGAGGTAGGATAAACAGGACCACACATAGCCTCTCATCAGTTCATTTCAGGTCAATTTTACTGTTAAAAACTATTTGTAAAGCTACATTTTCAGGGCTTCTTAGATTTAACAATTCTGGTTAAGGGAGTATAGGCCTGTAATTACATTATCAGCATGCTCTTCTTCTCTCGGTGCATTTTAAAAAAATAAGTATGTGGAGAACGTTTCCTTGATCTATGTTGAACTTTAATTTTATTGTTATGTATTGGAAGCTACTCATTCTTATATTAATCTCAGAAAGGCATTAGCTATGTTTTGCTCTGGTCTTGCTTTAATTCTAGGCTTATGCAATAGGCAAGTTAGATTTCTAAGCGATGATGGAGGAATAAATGGCTCTAGCATTCTACCAATTTGGTGTCCTCTTTAGGCCACCAATGAACTTGCTAACTACTTGTTTGTTTTCTACCAGCCTTGCAATGCAACACAGCTTTGCAATTTTCTCTCTTTTTTTTTTTAAAGGCTACTAAAGTTTCCTGTACCTGCAAAATTAAAAAGAAACAAGAACTGGTGTTGTATACAAAGGGAACAGAGAATACCAAGCTTAACTTCGTCCTTGTAGAAGAAGTATTGATTAGTCTGGTTAATGCTGCACTAGACACCAAGGAATAACCAGACTTTGTTTCTTAGGTCCCTCATAGCCTCATAGAGACCAGCCCTCTACACATCAAGACTTGAAAAGTTACTCAGGATATTCCCTGCAGTCAAAAACTGTGGCTGGGAAACTAGGTGGGAGGGAACAGAATCTGCCTGGTGTTGGAGAGGATGTATTAATATAAATAATAAACACAGAACATGTATTGTAGAAGGCTGCAAGCAGAGGGAACCTTCAGACACCCAAAGGGTGAAAAAACATAAAAAGAAACAGACAGTTTTTAAATTGTAACTTGTTGTCTAGTGCAATGATAAAAGCTATCCAAGAATACAGCTATTTTAGAAAGTTAAATTTTACACGCAGTGCTACTAAAATACCAAAGGCCATACATAACGTCTGACCCAAGCTGCCACCTCATATAGCAACTTCTTACATGGGAGCTTTAAAAAGATTGTTTGACTGGTCCACTGTCCTGCAGTGTCAGGAGACAGTTTTGTCTGACATATCGAATTTCCAATGTCTCTCACACTTCCTCCTTTTCAGATGCACAAAAGGTTTTTGTAAAGTTTCTCTTGGTTTTACTGCTGGCAACTACAGAAACCATGCCACAAGTCTGGTGTAGAGTTATAGGGTGTGATTTTATTTGACTGGTGTCTTCAGAGCTTCTGGATTTTTAAATATAACTGAGAATTTCCTTAAGAGCTGTAAATGAAAATAGGGACCAGTTCGAACTCTTTACTTGCCCAATTTTGTGCGAGGTTGGCTGGCTGCTGTTGCACGTTCCCCTGTTCCCCTGCCCTCTTCTCCTCCTGCACCCGCTAGGGTCCCTCCTCTGCCTGCCGGAATACCACTTCAGGGCTTTCGGTAGCCTTCCCAGGATGGGTCCTGGCCTAGGACCTCAAAACTATTTTTAACTGAGAATACCTATCATTGGGCAGCTTAGGAAAGGCGACTGGGACTTTTAGTAAGGGTCCCTGACGGCTCTGAACTTGAGTCAGGGGACATGGGTTTGAATCCCCAGCCAGCCGTTTATCTTGTGGTCTTGGGCACACTGTGTCCGCTATATAAAATAAGCCCCTGTCTTCATCTGTCTCCGAGGGCTGCGAGGATTCAATGACTGCAAGCAAAGCGCACATTCACGGTCAGGTCACTTCTGGCGTCCGGCTCTGGTCCCCGCAGGGTGTCCGCGGGCGGAGCGCATCCTCCGGCAGGGGGCGAGCTCCGCACCCCGCTTTCCTCACCGGCTGGCACGGCCCGCTGTTCAGGTGGGGAGCCCAGAGGGGCTCCGCGCCGGGGGCGGGAGGCGGTTGGCGCACACAGGACCGGACTCCGGCCGGGCGCACCCCCACACGCGCCCTAGCAGGCCCCGGGTCGGAGTCCGGGCCTCGAGCCAGCCGGGGGCGGAGTCTGAGCGCGGCGCTCCGGGCCCAGAACGCCGAGACAATGCGGCGCGCGGCGGCCAGGAGCGGCTCGGCGAGCCGGGGCGCGCGCCGTCTTCCTTCCTGCGGGCTCCGCTTCCCGGCGGCGCGGCGACGGCGAGCGCGCCGATTGGCGGCCCGGTCCTCCCGCCGCCCCGCCCCGCGCCCGGCCGGCCGCCGCCCCCGGCCCGGACCCGCCCCTCTCCGCGGGAGGCGTCGGGGCCCGCGGCTGGGTGGCGGGCAGTTCCCGCCGGCTCTGCGCGCCCGCCTCTGGGCTCGCTCTGAGAGGACGCGGCGGCGGCGGACGCGGAGCCCTCGGCGCGCAGGCGGGCGGGCCGGCCGAGCTGCGCGGGGCTGCGCGCCGACCCTGCTCCGCCGCCAGGCCCCGCGCGGCTCCCGCGCCCGGCGCTCCCCTTTGTCCGCGGGCCGGAGCGGCGGCGGCGGCGGCGTAGTCCGAGTGGCGGTTGGAGCCAGTGGCTGCGGCTGAGGCGGCGGCGCCCCGGCGGCCGTGCGCCCGCGCGCCGAGGCGATGCCGGACCAGATCTCCGTGTCGGAATTCGTGGCCGAGACCCATGAGGACTACAAGGCGCCCACGGCCTCCAGCTTCACCACCCGCACGGCGCAGTGCCGGAACACCGTGGCGGCCATCGAGGAGGTGAGGCGGCCTGCGCGGCGGCTCCGGCCGCAGGTATCCCGCTCCCGGCCCCGCCCGCGGCTCCCGCATCCGCATCCCCGGAAAACTTTCTTTGCTCCGAAGCCGGACGCGGCCCGGCCAACCCTGCCCGAGATAAGGGCCCTTTGTTCCCGCCTAGGTGGCTTGGAGGAGATGGGTGATGGCCACCTTGGGCCTCTTTAAGACCTCCCCTCTCTCGGCCTCGTGGCCCTCGCGGGGTTCCCCCGCCTGGTCCCTTCCCCGCAGCGCGGCCAACTTTGGCCTTAGCGTCGACGTCGGCGGCCAGCGGGAGATCCCGCAGCCCGCCGCCTCCTCCCGGGGTCTTTGGTCCCCGGCGCGGACCTTACCAACTTGTTCATGAAGTGGCCCGGCGGGGGCAGCTCTGCGCTTGGAGCTCCCCGCCGCAGACCCCGAGCCCCGCAGGGCCCCCACCTTCGGGTCCGGGGGATCCCGGGCTTACCGGGAAGGCGTGCCCGCCTCCGCCTGGGCGGCCTGGCCAAGCTCCACCCGTGCCCGGAGAACGAACTGCGGGCTAGGTGTGTGTGAGTCGGCGCTTCTGGGTCCAAGAGGCCTCCAGGAGCCGCTCCCCGGTTACCTGGGCCTCACCTGCCTGAACCCGGAATGCCGCCGTTCCCCGGCATCCTGGAAAAGGCCTGATTTTAGCGAAGTGCTTTCAAGGTGCAAAGTCATTGCGCCTGTCTGCTAACCAGCACGCTCTCCAAGTCCTGGGCAGAGGAACACGTAGGAACGTAGAAGCTTGGATGAAAATTAAAGCCGCGGGGAAAGGGGCAGAGTCTGTGAGTCCAGGGGTCCCTGTCGGCTGTGGTTTGAGTCACATCCTCACCTTCCAGTCCTTTTCCTTACCTACCAAACGGGATTAGTAATGCATCCTTTCCAGGATCAGAAACTGTGTGAAGTGCTTAGCACTCTGCTCGGCTCAGAATAGGTTTACAAGCCACACGTGTGGTAATAGTGAGTCCATGATTAAATGTCTCGGCCAGAATGTCAGGTTACAGTTTTAAAATTGGGCATTGCAGGTATTTTAGCAGAAAATGCCTTGGCTAGCAGAAGTGAGGGGAGGTCACCAAAGCGCTTTAAATGAAGCAATGGCTTTAATTTTTTTTCCTTTTACCCATTTGAACAAAGCATCTGTTGTTAGGAATTACTTGAAAAAAGAAATACAGAATGTTTTCCCTTAATGGAAAATTTTTTTCTTTGTAGATGTAAACAGTCAATAAAAGGGAATCAAAAGTAACAGATTCAGCACTCTGAATGCTGTTAGTATAGCTTGGGTAGCCTTCCTTCTCTCCATTTAATTTGGCAGAAGAGAGCTGCATGTAAACCTTTCCTGTGAGTTCGGTGATTCCCCAGATCACTTAATTCTACTTTTAGCAGCCAGGCTTAGAAATGATGCCTTCAGATGAGGCAGATGGGGATGGGTGAATGAAGTTTTTTTTTTTTTTTTTTCCTAGAGTGCCAGTAAAAAGCACAATGTTTTGAAAATACACCGTTAATAATGTTTATGGAATGATTGTAACCAAAAAGGTAGCTGAATATTTCTTAAGGGAAGGAACCATTGTGCATGATGTCTTTCTTTAAAAAGCTTGATTATGTTTACAGTTCTGTTGCTTTTCCCCACTGCAGTTTGTCAGTTAAATATTATTAACACTGGCAGATGTTGGAAAGCCAGGCAAATCGGAATTGCTATTAAAATTGGCATACCCTTTCTCTGATTAATTTTAGTTTACAGTGTGTAATTCCAAAGCTCTTTTTGTATGCTGTGCAGGAGATTACCCTAGAGCTCCGTTACTGAGCAGATTACAAAGAGACTGGATTTGGTCATTTCATTAAATTGCAAGCTTGCTTCTTGCCGTTTAAGCCCAAGAATTGGTTGAAGTCTCAAAATGGAAAAATTAAGATCATTTCAGGTTTATTTCACTTTAAGCAAATCAACATACATGCTATGATGGTGGCGTATGTGAGCTTGGTTTTATAACTAAATTTGAAAGTTGTTCCCTTTCTGAGGTAAATCAATGTGGATTTCTTTAAATAATGCTCTTTTCTAGGGTGTCTAATGTTCCTTTCTATTACCGAAACTTGTTCTATGTGTGGTTTAATAGCATGATAGCTACAGTATTTTGGTTTTAAACAAAAATCTACTTCTCATACTGAGATGAAATGTGAAGGTATCATGACACAAAGTTACTCATTTAACAAACGTTTGCAAGCTCTTGGTCTTATGTTTAAACAAATGAATCACGGAATTAGCAAACTTATTTTATTTTTATTTATTTATTTATTTTTGAGATGGAGTTTTGTTCTTGTTGCCTACACTGGAGTGCAATGGCACAGTCTTGGCTCACTGCAAACTCCGCCTCCCAGGTTCAAGTGATTCTCCTGCCTCAGTCTCCCAAATAGCCAGAATTACAGGCATGCACCACCAAGCCCTGCTAATTTTTTTGCATTAGCG
>NW_016107316.1:1036065-1041949 GCF_001604975.1 Cebus imitator
TTTTTTTAAAGATGGGGTTTCACCGTGATGGCCAGGCTGGTTTTGAACTCCTGATTTCAGGTGATCCACCCACCTCGGCCTCCCAAAGTGCAAGGATTACATGCGTGAGCCACTGCGCCCGGCCTCTAAATTACTCCTTTGTCAGGTTGACCTGGGTTCAAGTTCAGGTTCCACCATTTGCCAGCTGTGTGAACTTGAGTGCGATGCCTAACATTTTCTCATTTTCCTCAGCTTTAAAATCTGGATAATAATACCTGTCAACTTCAGAGGATTGTGGTGGGGGTTTAGTGAGATAATATACAACATAGAAGCCGCCAGACAATTGGTTACCAGCTTATATAGTGAGTCCACAGGCCCCAGTGAGGGCTTTTGGAGTGAGGTGGGATTTATATGGGGGGAAGAGTCAGGAAAATGGCTGAATGGCTGAATGGGTGAGTGAATGAAACACTGCTGTATATCTGTTAACCCATGTATACTTTTAAGAAGTTTGTTGTCCTGGCAGCGCGTGAGAGCATATCTGTGTTTTATAATTTTCACATGACCACCTTCTCTGATTCAAGTAATCATTTTGTACAATTTTAGCAAACTTAGCAAAGTCTGGTGCTGCAACTAAAGTCTGCCCCATGCTTTTGGAAATAATGGAAAAAAGCAGTTGTGACAGAAGTTTGAAAAGTGAGGTTTTTTTCCTTCTTGTTTTTGTTTTTTTCAAGCCTCTGAGTAATTTGAAATAGTCTCAAAATAGGGAAAAATTGTATACATATCTGGAATATTCATGTTTTTGGTTAGACCCTCCTTTATAGAACCATCCATTCTGCCTTGCTTATTTGGCATTGATGTAGTTTTAAAAATAAATTTGATGTTGACTCGTAAGTATTAAAATTTAATCTGCTTCCTTCCGGGGCCATAATTCTCTACTTTGTTGTCCTTGGTTACCTTGACAATCCCATTGCTGTCACAAGCACAGGGTTCCAACTGCAGGGGTGGGGTGAGCATCTGGGCCTGCTGACTCCCAGGGGCCCTGCCGTCCATGGGGCCAGACGCCTCCTAGCAGTGGCAGTGGGAACCAGGCCTACGTGCTTTTTGGCAAGAATGTGATTCTGAATGTTAGCCCTTTGTGGCTTGTTTGAAAAATAGCTCCTCCAAATCCCCAGATAAACAGATTCTGGGTCTGTCCTCAGAAGGACATCACCTTCTTGCTCAGGCAATTCATTTTTTTGGAAGCAAGCCTTGATGGGTCAAACAGGGCCACCCTTTTTTTTTTTTTTTGAGACGGAGTTTCGCTCTTATTACCCAGGCTGGAGTGCAATGGCGCGATCTCGGCTCACCGCAACCTCCGCCTCCTGGGTTCAGGCAATTCTCCTGCCTCAGCCTCCTGAGTAGCTGGGATTACAGGCACGCACCACCATGCCCAGCTAATTTTTTGTAGTTTTAGTAGAGACGGGGTTTCACCATGTTGACCAGGACGGTCTCGATCTCTTGACCTCGTGATCCACCCGCCTCGGCCTCCCAAAGTGCTGGGATTACAGGCTTGAGCCACCGCGCCCGGCAGGGCCACCCTTTTATACTGTGTTCTGAAATTTGAATTTCAGAAAATTTTGAATCACTTAAGGAAGGAGCCATTTTCTCTTCATATGTGAGCCTTCCTCCCTGTCCCCCACTGAATGCTGAATTCAGTTTCTTTCTTAGGGTCAGCAGTAGAAGCACTGATGCCACTCCTCGTGGGTTCCAGGTCATGCCATGCGCTCAGGGTCTCTTGAGTCATTCAGTGTGTTAGGCTGTGTGTGAGGTGGCCGGAATAGAACACCAGGAAGAATACCTTCTCTCTGAAGGAAGCTACAGTCCAGTGAGAGGAACAGAATCCTGTAAACGAATCAGTGCAATAAAATGTCATGAGGACCACGTCTGTAGGAATGGCCAAATTCCTTAGGATGTGCAAGGGTGCAAGTGGTCCCAGTGCCTGGGGCTGTGGTGAGGGAGGGCCTTGTATGATGTTGTACCATTGAGTCTTGAAGTCCAGGCAGTTACCTGTGAGTTACCAAATGCGAAGGCACTAAGCTGGTTCATCATGGTCTTCCGTACCTGCCTCCCTGCCTTAGGTGAATATTGATCTACTACTGAGGTGGCATTTTCATAGTCATCTGATCTGCAGGGGGCTGCTCAGGCCAAGAATTTGGAGTGATCCTCAGTGCTTCGCGTGCACCCCACATTTCTAGGCACCGGTGCCTCCTTTTGTGGAGCATATATGTGAGTTCTAGGCCCGCACTGTCTGACAAGGCAGCCTGGACGAATCCACCTCTTAGTGGCCATATCGCAAGCTCAGTAGCCACTCATGACTGGTGGCTACTATATTGGGTCAGCAACCAGCGGCAGAGGCATCACTTGGAAGCTTGCTGAAATGCAGAGCCCCAGGTTCCACCCAGGACCTGGATTTTTATGGCATCCCCATGTATACCATAGACACATGAGAGTTTGAGAAGCACTGTTCTAGACGGAACCCTGGCTGCACATAGGAGTTGCTTGGGCGTTTGTGAAGCAGAGGTGCCTGGCTCCACTCCCTAAATTTTGACTTAAATTGGTTTGGGTGGGGCCTGGAGGCTTGTCATTTTTTAAAGGCTCCTCCCAAATAGGGTTGATAATAAATGATAAGCAGACAGTTACGTAATATAACCTTAGGCTGTAAAGATAAGTGCTCTAAAGTCAAGTCATGCATAACATGGGGATAGAAAGTGGTTCTGGAGATCAGGAAACTGAAATCAGGAAAAGCTTCTCAGCAGAGGTGACATTTGAGCAGGCTGGAATGCAGAGAGGAAGCCAGCCACAGAATATATGGGAATAGAACAGCTTGGGAAAAGGCTCTGAGATGCCCGTGGGTGGGATCATGGAAAGACTGAAGGAAGGTCGGGGTGTGGGGAGGAGTGGGCAAGGGAGAGAAGGATGAGAGGCTGGCAGAGGGGTGGGCAGTGCCAGGTCACACAGGGCCTTGTCTGTCTTGGGGAAGGAATTTGGATTTTGTTCTGGTGTGATGGGAAGCTGTTGAAGGATTTTGAGCCAGGGAATAACATGGTCTGATTTACATTTTAAAGACTTCACTATGGTTGTTCCAGGGAAAATAGACTAGTAGGAAAGAGAGAGGAAAGTGAGAGACCAGTTGTGGGGTGAAGGGCTATTGCAGTCATCCAGGCGACAGGTCTTGGACCAGGATGTAGTTGGGGGATGGTGGTAAGTAACCATTTGAGGTCCACTGTGCAAGAAGAAGGGTCTGAACCTACTGATGGATTTTCATTATGGTGTGCTGGTGGCACAGAGGTAGACCCAACAGAGTTACTGCCCCAGACAAGACGATAGCCAAGCTCAGTTCATCCGAGCTCCTGAACAGGCCTTCCAGCATCCCCATGGTGAAGCCGGTGCTGTCTGGCGCTACTTGTTGTTAGCATCCAGGCCAGCTCTGTGCTGCTTGATGTGACTGGTTATAGGACTTGTGTTGGGACCAGTCCCAGGGTCCATCAAGGAAGGATTGAAGCGTAGCTGCATAGGCTGGGGCCCAGGGAGAGAGAGGTATGACTGCATAGACTGGGACAGTGGGTTCTGATCATGCACCCCTCAGCTGTTTCTAAGCAGACAACAGCAGGTGATATTTCTGGGCTTTGTCAGATGCCTGGGATGCTGTCCCCCTTTCAGCTCCCCAAACACTCCTCTTTCTTTCCCTACTAAAGAGAGGTGACATCGTTCTGTAATATTAACCTGCCTCCTTTGCTTATGTATGTCTTTTCTGTGTAATGTTGCCTCCAAGTGGATTGCAAGGGCCTTCCAGGTACTTTTCTCTTTCTCTCTTTTTTTTTTTGAGATGGAATCTCGCTCTGTTTCCCAGGCTGGAGTGCAGTGGCACGATCTTGGCTCACCGCAGCCTCTACCTACAAAGTTCGAGTGATTCTCCTGCCGCAGCCTACTGAGTAGCTGAGATTATAGGCGTCTGCCACCATGCTGTGCTAATTTTTGTGTTACTAGTAGAGATGGGGTTTCACCATGTTGGCCAGGCTGATCTTGAACTCTTGACTTCAGGTGATCCGCGCACCTCGGCCTCCCAAAGTGCTAGGATGACAGGCGTGAGCGGCTGCACCCGGCCACCCGTCCAGGTACTTTTGTACCATTATTGTTTTTATCATGTCAACAATGTCTTGGAATAAATGGACCACTGACCCAAGCTGGAATGCTTGGGCTGTATTTTTAGGATGATGGTCATTTCTATGAAGGGATTTGACTGATTGAGTTTCTTTACTCATAAATGTGTATTGAGCCCCTACCATACATTGTCACTGCCAGGGGCCAGGGATGTAAAAGTGGACAGGACTGGCTCCTTCCTCATAAAGCACTTAAGAGTCTCAGGTTTTATGTGCAGTTCTGTTTTATCTTTTTAACCTTTTTCGTGCCATGGCTGCCTTTGACACTCTGGTGAAGGTGGCGTACCTCTTCAGAAAAACGTTTTAATGCATAGAACAAAATAAGATTTCAAAGGAAACTACAGTCATGCATTGCTTAATGACAAGGATGCATCGTTAAAAGATTTCTTTGTGGTGTCAACATCCTAGAGTGCACTTACGCCCAGATGGCATATAGACTACTACACACCTAGGCTGCATGGTCAGAACCTAGTGCTCCTAGGCTGCAGACCTGTACAGCATACCCCTGTGTTGAATGCTGTGGTAACTGTGACACAGTTACAGTATTTGTGTATGGTAAGTATTTGTGTATCTAAACATAGAAAAGACAGTAAAAATACCTCTTATAATCTAATGAGAAGCTGTGTATGTGGTTCATTGTTGACTGAAATGTCCTTATGTGGAGCATGACTGTATATTGAAATTCAGTTAGAATATTTTAAAAATTTGTACCATGATAATAATGCTTCTTTACTAAAGCATTTAATAACAATATTTAGTGGTGAGTCTAATAAATACCTTAATTTTGAAGTACTGATGAATATAAACAGTATGAGATATTTCTAATGAATATAATGTGATATTCATATATCTTTTATTAGAGTTGCAAGTATTGCTAATATTACCATGTGTTGCTTACATTCGTAATTGGAAGACATATTTCAGTTAGACCCTAATGAAAATACAGATAAAATTTTTTTTTCCAATCCAAGTTTATGGACCCCCGAACTCAGACTGAGAATTCCAGGCTTGAAGTGGTGGATTCTTTAACAAGTTTGTTTGTTAAATATAATTATTATATTTCATAATTATACTGTCATTGCCATGAATTGGTTCTAAGAGTCTAGCAGAGAAGAGTTGCACCCTAGGCCATTGTTAGAATTATGAGGCACTAAAGTTGTCTCCTGCCTCATCCTACTGAGTAGCTGGGACTACAGGCGCCTGCCACCATGCTCTGCTAATTTTTGTATTAGAAGTGCTCTGGGCAGGGAGGCAGGGAGCCATCACTGGCTTCACATCGGTGGGGTACCCTCTGTTCTTTCAGGGTTATACCTGGGCAGCTTCTCATCTGTTCCTGCAGGTTAGTTCGTATGAACTTGTGCATGCCTCAGAGTTCAGCAGAGCTGCAAACTGGACCTTCTGAGTCCTGTAATTAGGATTCTGAGCTGGGTGGTCCTTGCAACCTAGCTCTCCTATTTGTGCCTTCCTTGTTTCTCTCACACAGCATTTACTGCCCTTGACCCTGCAGGGCAAGCTCCATCGTGAAGCACTGGAAGATTCATAGGCACCACCTATCCAGAGTTTTAAGGGAGACTTTGCAGTGTGTGTTGTTTTTGGTGAGGGTACTTATTTGAAATGCTGCTGCTGTTGCAAGAGTGTGTTGGGGATGTCCAGAGTGTGGTTGAAGTCAGTGTCAGTTGATATTGACTGTTTTTTGTTTTTGTTTT
>NW_016107316.1:1042036-1043407 GCF_001604975.1 Cebus imitator
TTTTTTTTGAGACAGAGTCTGGCTCTGTTTCCCAGGCTGGAGTGCAGTGGTGTGATCATGGCTCACTGCAGCCTTGACCTCCTGGGCTCAAGCGATCCTCTTGCCTCAGCCTCCTGAGTAGCTGGGACTACAGGTGTGCCTCACCATGCCTGGTTAATTTTTTTTTGAGATGGAGTCTTGCTCTGTCACCCAGGCTGGAGTGCAGTGGCGCCATCTCGGTCACTGCAATCTCCGCCTCCCAGGTTCAAGTGATTCTTGTACCTCAGCCTCCTGAGGAGCTGGGATTATAGGTGCCTGCCACCACACCCAGCTACTTGTATTTTTTTAGTAGAGATGGGGTTTTACCATGTTAGCCAGGCTGGTCTTGAACTCCTGACCTCAAGTAAGCCACCATGCCCAGCCCCTGGTTAATTTTGTATTTTTTGTAGAGATAGGGTTTCACCACATTGCCCATGGCTGGTCGTGCACTCCTGGACTCAAGCGATCCTCCTGCCTTGCCCTCCCAAAGTGCTAGTATTTCAGGCATGAACCACTCTGCACAGCCTCCCACTTGTCTTTTCTAACATTTATTGGGCACTTACTGTGTGCCAGGCATGCTTTAAATTCTTTACATATGTCAGTTATTAACTCATTTAGTTATTACCAAAATGCTATAGGGTCCAGAGAAATTAGGTGATGTTACTAAGTTCATAGACCTAGCAAGTGATGCGGCAGGATTCATTGAAATTAAGCACTTTGACACAAGAATCTGCTATTTCTTTTAGCAGCCAGCAGCCTCTGCAGAGCCTGTGCCCACCAGGGCCCTTGGTGTTGCAGCTTCTGTGGCTAGCACACACTCCCTTGATGTTAGTGTTAGAAAGTTGCAGCTATTGCATTGCTGGAGTGGGTGCTTCTGGCAAATCCTTGCTGCTTCTCGTTTCCTGTTTGCCTCATCTGTCCTCCTTGCTACAGAAATTGTTCTTCTTTCCTCTCCTCACTGCTCAGCCAACATGCCCAGCCCCGCAGAGCAGAGTGGCCAGGGCATTGCTCACATCCTGGCAGAAGGCCTGCCCTGTTAATGGTGGTGGTAACAATGTCATCTTTCCACTCCATGCTGAAGATGGCTTTGTCAATAAAATCAGGCGGTTGATGAAGACAGTTCCCTCTCATGATGAATTCCCTTGTCTTTTAGGATTCTAGCAAGGCAGTCAGGATTGTCAGGGCCTCCTTCCCCAGCTTCTCAGAAGAAATCATGTTCTTCCTAGAGTTTTTTCTTTTTCTTTTTTTTTTTAATGAAAACAATACCGACGACAATGCTGACATTTCTCTGAGCTTTAATTCTGTGTTAAGAATTGTGCTGTGTTTTTGTTTTTTTTTTTTGTTTTTGTTTTT
>NW_016107316.1:1043427-1048569 GCF_001604975.1 Cebus imitator
GGTGTGATCTCTGCTCACTGCAACCTCTGCTTCCTGGGTTCAAGTAATTCTTCTGCCTCAGCTTCCCGAGTAGCTGGGACAGCAGATGTGCACCACCACCCCCAGCTAACTTTTGTATTTTTAGTAGAGACGGTGTTTCACCATGTTGCCCAGGATGGCCTTGATCTCGTGACCTCGAGGTCCGCCTGCCTCAGCCTCCCAATGTGTTGCGATTACAGGCGTGAGCCACCGCGTCTGACCTGGGCCTGTGCTGTGTTTTAAACTGATGATTTGATCCCCTCAACAGTCCTGAGGTTGGTCCTGTAGTGACATGCCTCCAGGTTACAGGTCCCACAACCAGCAGTTGATAGTCTTGGATCCCAGCGCTGTGGAAGTCCTACTCTTGTTATCTTTTTTTTTTTTTTTTTGAGATGGAGTCTTGCTCTGTTGCCCAGGCTGGAATGCAGTGGCGCGATCTTGGCTCACTGCAACCTCTGCCTCTTGGGTTCAAGCGATTCTCCTGCCTCAGCCTCCTGCGTAGCTAGGATTACAGGCATGTGCCACCACACTCGGCTAATTTTTATGTTTTTGCTAGAGATGGGGTTTCACCATGTTGGTCAGGCTGGTCTTGAACTCCTGACCTCATGATCCACCTGCCTCGGCGCCTCCTACAGGTGTGAGGGATTACAGGTGTGAGCCCCCCACTGCGCCCAGCCTGGCCTGTTATTTTTTTTTTTTTTTTTGAGATAGAGTCTTGCTCTGTTGCCTGGGCTGGAGTGCAGTGGTATGATCTCGGCTCACTGCAACCTCTGCCTCCCAGGTTCAAGCAATTCTCCTGTCTCAGTCTCCTAAGTAGCTGGGATTATAGGCAGGTGCCAACACGCCTGGCTAATTTTTTTGTATTTTTAGTAGAGATGGAGTTTCACCATGTTGACTAGGCAGGTCTCGAACTCCTGACCTTATGATCGGCCCACCTCAGCCTCTCAAAGTGCTGGGATTACAGGCTTGAGCCACTGCACCCGACCTCCTGTTCATCTTTTCATGTCCCCGCTGCCAGTCTCCTGCTGGGCTCTCTGTTGCATGGGAAGATTCGTCTGTACGTGTTTTTGTGGGTTTCCTTCGTGCAGGTTAATGATGGCTGTTGACCGACTGCAGTCCCCATTGTCACTGAATGTCATGGCCTGGAGGTCATCAGACACTAACCCCTGGGGAGGCAGTTAGCAACAGAGGTGTTTATTAACTTGGCCTTGACAGACCAGTTGACCCCCTTAGAGCTGAGGGACCAAGAACACTGTTAACTGTGTGAAAACTAGGCAGACTTGGGCGGAGAGGAGTCAGCTCCCTGTTAGGGGACTTTGGAGAGGTTTTGAAAGGAAGGGAGAATGTTAAGGCTTTGTACCATAGTCCCTCAATAGCTTGAATCTGCTACCAGCTCTTGGACCTTGGAGCAAGTGACTTCACTGGTCCTGCCTCAGTTGCATCATTTGTCACATGGAGGGTTGGATGCCATGAGTTCAGTCTTTCCAGCTCTTGACCATCCATGTCTACTGTGGTCGGCAACACTTCCCCTGCTTCTTGCCACCCTAGCTTTTTTTGGCCATCTTCTCTGCTTTTCTCTTTATCTTGGCTATTGATATTTATACTTTCCAAGAAGTTAGAGCTCAGAGTGAACTTTACCTTTTTTATCTCCTTCTTTAAAGATTCCCTCCTCCAAGATACCACTGGAGGTGATGTGGTGGTTGGTACTTGAGCTGGAATTCCAATGGGTACCTTGCTGGTTTGCGTTTGGGCTGAATGAGGCCACGTTGATTGCCGTCCATCTTGCCTGGGAACACTTTTTTGCAGTCTTTGCTGCTTTCCTTGGTCTCTTCATTAAAACTTTGTTGTGCTTTGCTTCTTTGGTGAAAAACAGGTTGTTTTAATGATGATCACAGGGTTTTGTGGTCATTGAGTAACGTGGACTGTTGAGCTTTAAGTAAATACTGATTTTCTTATATCAAGGGTCTAGTAAGCTTCCCTAGATTTTGGGTGGAGGCAGTGTTCTCATCATTGGAAGATGTGCTCTCTATTGTGAAGCAGTGATTTTCACATTTGCCCTGTGATTCAGTTGTGTTTACATTATGGAGTAGAAAGACCTAGCCAGGGAGTTAGGACTTAGCCAGGGAGTTAGGAGAGCGAGATTTGAGTTGTAATGTCATGTTATTGTGACTTTGAGCCCATTAACTGTGTATCTGGTCTCTAACATGAGAGATTTGGACTAGATGCTCTCTAACCATCCTCGCTGACCTAAAAATTCCATAGTTCTTTGTATTCATATATACTGGATGTGAAAGGGCTCTGGAATAAATGATGGGAACAAAAATCAGCAAGGAATGGCTAGTTTATAGTCCAGAAAAGACAACATGGTTGCTGAATCATATCCTTAAATTATTTATTTTTGGAAAAAAAACCTTTCTGTAGCATCCTGAGACATGTTTTTTTTGTTGTTGCTTTTTTTTTAAACAAATTGAGATATAATTTACATACCGTAAAATTCACCATTTTAAAGTATCCAACTAAGTGGTTTTTAGTGTATTCACAAAGTTGTATTGCCATCACCACTATTTAATTCCAGATCATTTTCATCACCAAAAAGAAACCCCATACCCATCAGGAGTCATTCCCTAGTCCCCTGTACCCCAGTCCTTGGCAGTCACTCATCCACTTTCCATCTCTATGGATTTACCTACTCTGGTTGTTTCATATATGGAATCATACAATATGTGGCCTTTTGTGTCTGGCTTCCTTTATGTAGCCTAATGTTTTTAAGATTCATCCAAATTGTAGCATGAATTTGTATTTCATTTCTTTTTATGGCTGAATAATATTCTTTCATATGCATATGACACATTTTGTTTATCCATTCATTAGTTGATGGACATTTGGGTTGCTTCCACTTTTAGGCTATTATGAGTAATCCTGTGACTGTTTTTGTACAAGTTTTTGTGTGGACATACATTCTTAGTTCTCTTGGGTATATAACTAGGAGTGGAATTGCTAAGTCATATGGTCAGCTTAACTTTTTAAGAAGCTGCCAAACTGTTTTCTGAAGAGGCTGCATCACTTGACATTAATACCAGCAATATGTAAGGGTTCCAATTTCTCCACATCCTAGTCAACACTTGTTATTGTCTGTCTTTTTTTATTACACCCATCTTAGTGGCTGTGAATTGGTAGGTTTGATTTGTGTTTCTCTGGTGGATGACTAATGATTTTGAGTGTTGTTTTATATGCCCATGGCTGTGTGTATCTTCTTTGGAGAACTATGTATTCATATCCTTTGCCATGTTTATATTGGATTATTTGTCTTTTTATTGTTGAGTTGTAAGATTACTTTATATATTCTGGACATTAGACCTGGATCAGATACATAATTTGCATATAATAATTTCCAATTTGTAGATTGTCTTTGCACCCACTTGATGGTGTCCTTCAAAGGACAAACGTTTTTAATTTTGATGACATCCAGAATAGTCATTTTTCCTTTGGTTGCATAATACGGAGTCACAAACATTTATACCTATATTTTCTTCTGTTTTATAGTTTCGGTGCTTACATTTAGGTCTTTGATCTGTTTTGAGTTAATATTTGTATATGATGTGAGGTAGGGGTCCAATTGCATTGTTTTGCATGTGCATATGTCCAGTTGTCCTGGCACCATTTGTTAGGAAGACTTTTCTTCTTGAATTCTCTTGACATCCTTTTTAAAACTCTATGTACTTTTGATATATTGGTTTATTTCTGGACCTTCAGTTCTGTTCCATTGATCTTTATGCCTATCCTTTATGTTAGTACCATAAATCCTTAACTAACTGTAGGCCTTATGGTATGTTTAGAAATCAGGGAGTATAAGTCTTCCAACTTTGTTTTTCTTTTCCAAGATTGTTTTGGCTACTCAGGGTCCCTTGCGTTTCCATATGAATTTTGGGATAAACTTTTCAATTTCTGCAAAAAAGCCAGCTGAGATTTTCATGGAGGTTATGTTGACTCTTTAAACAATTTGGGGAGCATAGACATCTTAACAATCTATCATAACATCTTCTCTATGAACTTGGGAGTTTTTTTCATTTTCTTTTTCTTTTCTTTTTTTTTTTTTTTGAGATGGAGTCTCCCTCTGTCACCCAGGCTGGAGTGCAGTGGTGTCATCTTGGCCACTGCAACCTCTGCCTCTCAGGTTCAAGCGATTCTCCCTGCCTCAGCCTCCTGAGTAGCTGGGATTACAGGTGCCTGCCACCAAACCTGGCTAATTTTTGTATTTTTAGTAGAGATGGGTTTTGCCATGTTGGCCAGGCTGGTGTTGAACTCCCCACCTCAGATGATCCGCCCGCCTTAGCCTCCCAGAGTGCTAGGATTATGGATGCGTGAGCCCCCACGCCTGGCCTCATTTTCTTGTTTTTAATTTCTTTCAGTGATGTTTTATAGTTTTCAATGTACAGTCTTAGACTTCTTCTGTTAAATTTATTCCTAAGTACTTTATTATTTTTAATGTGAGTGGAATTGTTTTCTTCACACTTGATCTTGGCCAAAAGGCCAAGAAGCGATGGAATTGTTTTCTTAATTTCATTTCTGGATTACTCATTGCTAGTGTATAGAAATATAATCACTTTTTGTATATTGATCTTACGGCCTACAATTTGCTGAATTTGTTTATTGGCTTTTATAGTTTTGTGTATATGTATGTATATTCCTTAGGATTTTTAATATATAAATTGTCATCTGTAAATAGAGACAGTTTTGTTTATTCTTTCATAAACTGAGTGCCTTTTATTTTTTTCTTATCTGATTGCTGGATTCTTAATCATCTTTAAATGTCCATTGATTTGCACAGAATAGGCACTCAATAACTTTATTGATTAACTTTGAGGTTAAAAATCAGTTTTTATGTAATAAGCTGCAGTTTCTCATATTTAATGTGTTTTGTTTTATTTCTTTATTTCTTTTTTTTTAAAGATGGGGTTTCACCATGTTGGCCAGGCTATTCTTGACCTCAGGTGATCCACCCACCTTGGCCTCCCAAAGTGCTAGGATTACAGGCCTGAGCCACTGCGCCGAGCCTGAACTCTTAACATTCATGTATTTTTAGAGTAATCAGTTCTTATAATTAATGTAATCACCCTTGCATAC
>NW_016107316.1:1049049-1051933 GCF_001604975.1 Cebus imitator
AGGCGGGGGGGGGCTGTTTCTTATTTGGCTTCTGGGCATGTTGAGAAAATGGGAAGAATTGCTTTGCTTGGTCTTTAGTTGCAGAGGAAGTTAGTGGAAATGGTTTTGCATTTGTAAATGGATTTCAGGTATTTGCCTTGTCTGGCCACAGAGCTTGGTAGTCACCGAGGAGGCTTACAGTTAAGTAGGAGCCAGGCCTCCTGTGGCTTTCTGCAACAGCTAAACCTTTCCAGGCCATTGTTTTTTGCTGGTGAGTGTGGCTGGTATTTTGGTTGCTTTCTGTCAACATCCGGCTTGGTTTGGTCCCTACCTAGGAAACTGCTCACTTGACAAAAGGTAATTATTGAGATTCCTGGTTTTCTTCTCACCTTGTAAATTCTCTTGTTTGTTTTTCTTTTTTGACAAATAGGAATGAGGTGTGTTTACTACTGGAGCCTCGGGCTGTCAGAACCCATAGGTTTGGTTTGCCTTGGTCCAGCCTGCCAGATTGCATGCTTTTGATTTGGAAGAGGTTCTGGTGGTGTGTTTGCCAGCAGGGATCACGTACAGTAAAAATCATGGGTAGGAGAAATGGCCTTTCAGCTTTTCCCATCTTCCTTCCTTCCATTGTCTACACTCCTGGTCCCACCTTTTCCTTGGGGACCCGGATGCTTGTGCTGGAATCTAATCAGTGTCCAAAGCTTAAAATTCTCATCCCCTCATCTCCCTGCTTTTTTCCCCTTCATTTTCTCTTGACCCTCACTTCCTTGGTTTATTTCCAGACCCTCCAGGGCCTGTGTTTTCCCTTTAAATGATACTATGCCATCCAGAGGAGACTCAAGAGCGCCGCTTCGCTTTAATTTGGGATTTTAGGCAGAGGCCTTCCCATGTCTCTCAAGTCGCACTTGCAAGTGACTGCTTCGGTGATGACATTTAAAGTTGGCCTCCTTTCCTACCACTCTGACTCCCCTCTATTTTCTAGAACTGGGTTTATTATTCAGTCTTTTGAAAATGATTTATTACCTTCTATAGCAATGTTGGAAGGAGCTTAATTTTCGAAGTGCATAGTTCTCTTTATGGTGAGAGTGAAGTAAAGGAGATCTGATTGATCTTATGACAAAATTGCTTTAGTCATAGCTAGTATGAAATCTCTTAAGGGCCCTGTTTTATTTGCTCTTTTAATTTATGAACCTTCTTGGATCCTTCAAGCATCTGTGTACCAAGCCAATGATGCATTATCTGGAACATGCAGGACTTCATTTCTGCCTCCAGTATGTCATGAAGTGCTATAGGGTTCTGATACTTTGTTAGATTTTGGTGTGAATTAGGGAGTAGTGGTGTCAGCAAGCGTGTGTTTCAGAAATTTGTTAATTGTTTTTTCCAAAAGAAAATGTAATATTAGCTGGAATAAGCTGGCAGCCATAGGGTGTGCATTAGATCTGGAAGTAAGCAAAAAAGACCCCCAGTTAAGTAGAAAGTAGCTACTATAAAGCCCATTTTCTTTCCCTGTAGGTCAGGGCCATGTCATCCCAAGGCTTCCAGAAAAGACCATGTAGTGAAATAGGAATAGCGTGGACCCAGTATCCTACAGCTGTGGGCAGTTGGAAGGGAGGAGAAGAGAAAAGAGTTAGACCAGCTCAGAAGGGTGGGCCCCTTCCTACTCTGGAAAAGTCTCACTAAGCCACAGCAGAGCATGCTTATTGGTGTTAGGTTGGTCATTCAGAATAGTCAAAATCAGTGTCCTCTGCTTTGGTGCGCCGGGATGCATGTAATCCACTGAGGATAGTTTCCATGAAAATAATTTTTGAATTTTGCTTTGTAACTTTTAATGAGCTTGAGTTCACTAAGAAAATTAATTTCTGTAGAACAATTCCTTCCTTTAATGTTGGCCCAAATGAGGCAGTTAGTGTGGAATTTGGGCCTTGGTGGAATAACATGGAAACATTTTCTGGACACATAGCCTGACGTGAGGACAGCCATTGTTGAGCAGTGTGAGGGAAGGAGGATTGCCTACTGAGTGACCGGGGCCGAGCAGGAGGCTTCCTGCTTGACCTCCAAATACTCTGGCACTTCCTTTTTGGGGTCAGGAAGCTTCCAAATCCAGAGTTCCCTCTGTTTGCCGTTCTTAGTTTTCCCGTGGAACCTCCATACCAGACGAAGTGTGCCTAGGGTTGGGACTAGGTTTACTTCTCTTTGAATCTCAACACAATGCCTAGCACACATAATTCTCAGAAAATGTTCGTTGATTGTCAGGGTCCAGCTAATCTTGTTTATTTTGTGGTTTTGTACCTTTCTCTTTCAAAGGATTGCTGTATAAATAAATCCATTTTGGTTTGCAAAATCATGGTTGTCGTGTCATCCTTTGAAAGTTAGAGAAGCAGGAAAATCTTTTAAGTATGATTGAAATCTCCACTCTATAAACCATCCCAATTAATATCTGATTTCTTCTTTGAAAAACATTAATTATATCTCTTCCTCTGTAGAACCTTCCCTAACACCTCCCATTTATCAGAACAAATTTCATTTCTGAATTCTTGAAGCAATTAGTTTTTAGCTTACTTTGTGTGTCCTTTTTTATCCATCCATCTATCCATCCGTTTATCCATCTCTGTCCATCCATTGAGCCATCTTTGGGAGAGACCTGGGATGTCTATGATCTGAAGCACAGAGTGTTCTATATCTGGGAAGCATGGTGGTCATGCCCACACTAGCATGCTGGGTTGTGGTTGTGCCTTCTCTTGTCTTCTGTAGATTGGGAGTCTCACCAAAGGAGGGGATGGGAGGACTACCTTGAGTCAAGGTGCGTAAGTTGGAACATTGCAAATGGGGTTCAGGGTACCCAGGGTTGTCCCTCTTTGGTCAGGCCAAGGTCAGCAAAGCGCCAGCTGTTTTTGTATGCAAAAAA
>NW_016107316.1:1052121-1063975 GCF_001604975.1 Cebus imitator
AACCTGCAAAACCTAAAATATTTATCATCTGCTCCTTTATAGAAAAAGTTGTCCCAACCCTGGTTAGAGCTCCGAGTGTGGGTAGAGCTGTCTCACAGATCGACTCTGTCCCAGAGTGTGTCCCAGCCTGGGCCAGAATACTGGGTTGTGAGGAACCTTAAGGACACTTGTCTAGTGGTCTGTAGGATGCATGGTCCTGTTTAGACATTCTGCTTGCTGTGGTGACTCAGGGACCTGCCGCTGGTGAAAGCAGCCTTTTCTTCCCCAGGAGATTTATAGTAAATGAAAGTAAGTACTTTTGCCTTTTCCTCTGTGGCCTTGATTTTACCTCTTGATTTCAAAAGTAAGTCCAGGTGACAGGTGGGTCAGAGTTGGATTATGGAAGACTAAGCATGTCAGTGGGAATTGATTTAGAAGATTGTGGGGAAATATCAAGGGCTTTTGTGAAGGGGAGTGATATGACCGTAGCTGGGCTTAGGAAGCCTGGTCTGGCCTGGTTGGGGATCCAAGGGAAATGGAGCAGGCTGGAAAGGTTAGGGGGGCAAGGAGACCAATAGGAAGCATTGGCAACTGCCGTGGTGAGTGGATGTAGGGGTCTGGATTAGGGCATTGGGTATGCAAAGGAAGGGACATATTCCAGGGAAGTTAAATGGCAACTCCTCATTTTCTAGTTTGTGGCTGTCAGCCGGGGTAGGTTGGTGTGTGGTTGGCATGCTTAGGCTGGCGTTCCTCCCTCCCTTCCTACTTCCATAGAGCAGCTGCTCCATACCAGACCCTGGGTTCTGCAGAGTTCCTGTCCGGAAGGTGCCCATGAGCTGGAGGAAAGGAGAAACGATGGTTCTGCCAGGGAGGAGATGACATTAAAGGCAGAGGTTGTGTCCTATGCCTCATGTGAGCCTGTCTCTCCCTGAGAGGGGCTCAGAAGGTCGACTGTTAGAAGTCCCACAGCTGGGTGGCCACATAGACAATAATGCTGTATACTAGAAATGAAAGTTATAATAAAACTCTTAAAAATACAATCTTATCTCTACTTTTAAGGAACCTACCGTTTACAAATAAAAGATCATCCATTCATTTGTTCATTCAGTATCTGTTTTCTGTAAAGCACATTTTATGGCTGTATGTCCTTATGCATAGTAATTGCCAAAATGCCTATTGCAGGGAGCAGGGTCACCTCCCTGAGGCCATGCTGAACTTGAAGTGGGTCTACTTTCTGCCCCTCTTGAGCTTTTATTTCCGCAAATACCTTTGCCTCATTTATTGATTTGAGAATGTTCCTTAATGACTTCAAGGACACCTTCCAGCTTGGGAATTCTGTAATTTTAAAGTATAGCTTGTTGAAGGGCTTTATGATAAAGGGGGAGTTAGGAGCAAGTGCTCTGAGTTTGTCCTGCTCTGGATGCTGGCCTCTGCACAAAGGTCCTCACAGGCTGCCATGGGGAAGACCGTCCTGGGTCACTTCTTCCTCCCTCTTAAGCCCTGGAAGAGAGGACTTGAACGAGTCACTGGGAGCCTGGAAAAACAACGAACATGCTGTCCATCCACTAAAAACATCGGCAGTCTAGCATGCAGTGTGCTCTTCCCTGGTCTAACATCACCAGTGTGTGATCTCTGCACTCACCCAGTGACCAGAAAGGCGGGGGGTCTGGAGAGAGATTGCAGGTGGCTCCCTTGGTCAGTCAGGAGCCATTCCCTTCTCCTGCATGCCAGAGGGGTGCACGATGGGCCTGATACAGGCTGTTGACAGTGGAGCAGAGGTGTCACTTAGCCAGAAGGGTAAGGGGAGCTCAGACCCAGTCCAGGTATTCAGGTCCTGCTCCCTGGTGAGAGGAGCTATGTGTGAGTGGTGTCCTGTCGGATGGCAGAGAATCTCCTCCTCTCTGGTGGATCTGGAATCCTGCTCATCTGCCATCCAGCGTCTCCAGCCCTGCTGTGCCTGAGAAGTCTTCATTTCTCACTGGTAGCCTCCATTGTCTCTACTTCCTACATTTTCAGGGCACTTGGCCTCTGCTGTACCCTCAGCCCCTAATCCTAAGGGCGTGTGCTCTATGAAGAGGGCCCTGTGCGCCGCAGTGCCTGACGCATGAGTATTGTGCCTGCCTCCCTCAGTGTTGTTCAGCAGCAAGCCTCCTCTAAAGCAAGTGCACCATTTTCATGGTGGACTTGTTTCCTGTGTTTGTATTCTTATTTCCTGAAACCAAACTGCAAACTCCTGAGAACAGGAGCTCTTTTTTCTTTTTTTAAAATAAGCTCTCATTTTTATTTATACTTGGCTATTTTCACAACACTGTTTGGGTGGGACAGGGCACATGCACACTTTACAGCTGAGAAACAGCATCACAGAGGTTTAATGGCTCTGTAAAATAAGGTAATTAGTAAGCGGTGGCCCTGAGACTTTAACCAGGATCTTACAGCCCTTGTTCAGTGAATGATCGTTCTGTTACCCAAAACCAGCTGAGTATTTAGGAGGGGCTCAGGAACCATTTTATTGAGTTAAAAAAAAATGTGGGTAAGATATTTGTGAGTACATGTGCATATGCACGGATTCTGTATGCTTAGAAACTTCTTTGACCAGCCTCTTAATTTGAAAAGGGATTTTAAGGTTTGTATATGCATTGTTTGTTGCATGTACTGTTTTTGGAAGTGACTAGTGAGGACAGATAACTTAGAAATATTTGCATGTTACATCAGAAGGGCGTTAACAGTACCGGTTACTGTTTAATACTAGTGGTATTAGCTGTTCCAGCAAAAGGTGCTGTTTATTCGTAATAACCAGATAATAGCAACGAGATTGGAGAGTACAGTCCAGATCACATTATGAGTGTATATATAGTTTAAATGCAATGCGGGTGAATCTTTTAATATGAGGTTTTAAGAATTCTGGAATTTAAGTGTGAGACATAATTCATGGTGTATATTCGATAAGGACATACTCTTTGGCCATATAACCTTTGGAAGTCATAATCTTGAATTATTTGTCATTGGAATGAATCATCCTGTTGAGAGAATCATATCTTCCTTCAGTGTTAAAAATATACGTATGTCATCTGTCATGGTGAGTATTCCAGTTACAATGCATATTTCTTTTTTTCACATCCTGCCCACTCCCTCGGTGTTATCCTTGAGAAGAGAAAGATTTTAGATGATGTCTAAGTGGTTCCCAGTCTTTGAGTCTATAATCACGTCCCTGCTTTTCCTCATTTCTTTTGGTTGCTATGTTTTGATATTTGTCTTTGGTCTCTTTCTTTGGGAAGAGTGATTGGGCGGCTCCAGAAGGAGTGAACCCATCTGGGAGCTGATAGTTGATGCATTTTTGTTATGCTTGGTGGAGGGAGCAGCCCCCTTCTTCCTGAGCAGAGTTCATGTGTGATATACAAACGAATGGCTCTTTCCATCTGGCCATCACAGAGGCAAGAAACAATGGTGCCTCTGGAGCACTGAATTTCTCAGACTCTCAAGGGACAGCAGAATGTGTATGTGAACTGGCACACCCAAATGCAAATTATTCCTGGTGACACCTAATATATGTAAATGTATGCTGCTCAGTTGGCCAAGAAATTATGAACGGCACTCTTTCTAAATAATGCTATATAACTGAAATTTTAATTTTATCATCACAATGGTGAAGTGCATTGATAGTCCTATTTCCTGCCAAATTTCTGTGACATTTCCAGCAGCTTCAAGCACCCCTCATGGGCCGACTGTACAGAGGTGGAAGATCCGGCGTTTTAGGAGGGAGTGCAGCCAGGCTCCCTTCTGAAGGCTGGGCTTGCCTTCTTAGGATGTAGGGATCTAGTGGTTGAGGGCTAGGGGCAGGAAGTGGTCAATCAGGATAGAGACAGGACTCGGCAGAGGAGAGGACTTTTAGTACAGATGTACTAAACATCTCTACAGATGTGGGCCCCCCACATCATCACACTTAACTTCAGGAACAAAGAAAGCCAGCAGCTCTAAAGACAATAGGGCGTACCTGCAGAGCCGGTGGCGGGGCAGGTAACCTGTGCTGCTTCCGTGGTGGACTTTGCAGTTGCCTTAGGGATGGTGACCCGCAGCCTGGACTTTGCTCAGTGGTGCCCGTCACAGTGAGCCTCAGCCTGACCTCTGCTGTCTTCACCCTTTGACCTCCCTTGAGCCTGGACTGAGGGGTTTCCCCTGTCTTTTGATGAACCAACCTGAGTCCAGCCTCTCACTGAGCTGGGCACCGGGGGCAGCTTCAAAGGAGACAGGAGAAATGGCCATCCCCCTTGGGTGCTGCTGGCCTGGCAGGAGAGGCCTAGCCTGTGTCTAGGGAGGAGTGAGGCGGATGTGGCCAGCATGGAGCTGGCTGCTTTCCTATAGCAGCCTGAATCTCAGCCGAGCCTGGAAGGACATGCAGGTGTTAGGTAGTTGGGGTTGTTAGGCACAGGGCTGGTCACAGAGCACTGGAGGGAATTGGTTGAGTCAGTGATGGATTAGTTGATAGCAAAGGGAGACTGGAGAGAAGGGAGAAAATGCCTGAGCCTAAGAATGGGAGATAGGCTGGCTGGAGAACACAGAGGAAGTACCCCGCCCTGGAGGTGTGTACTCCTCCCATCCCCTGTAAATTGGGGTCATTTGTGGACCTGGAGTGATTGCCGATTTCTGCAGCCCTGGCAGTTGTCAGTGTGGGCTGGGGTAGAGATGTGTGTGTGTAGAGCAAGGAAGGTCCTAGCCTTGCTCAAGAGGTGAAGAAGGTACTGGTTGAGAACAGCTTCATGATTTCTGCAAGAAGAGATGTTGTTTGCTTCTTTCACATCCTGCTTCAAGGTCCCAGACACTGGGGCATTCGCTGATGTGAGCAAAGAGGGAGCCCTGGATTTCCAGGCACTCACAGTTTCAGAATAAACAGATATGTAAACAGATGATTACCATATGGTGTGATAAATGTGTCAGGATAGAGGCAGTTGCTATTGGCAACGCCAAGTCAGTCATAACCTTTGGGAGTGAACAGGGCTTGTTTGCTCAGGGACTGGCCAGGGACCAGAGGACCAGTGATGGGGACCCAGAGGGTCTGCCGTGGGCCTGCCGCCACTGCGAGCCTGGGTTACAAGACTGTGCAGTGCAGCCCTGACTCTGGCAGGTGAGTTTCCCAAGCTGAAGTTTCTAGAAGCCACAGCCTGAGCCCAGGGCCTCGAACCTGCAGGAGAAAACTGTGCTGAGACTGATTCCCCAGTGGGCAGCCCCACAGCTGGACTGCGAGCTGCTTTCCCTGGGCAGACTCAGCTTCCGCAGAAGGGGTGTGGGAGGGAAGGACAGTGTCTGTGTGCAGACCTGGGTTCCCCGAGCACTGAGATGCTGGATGAGGTGCCTGCATCCCCTGAGCTGCTTGGCAGTGAGGATGGTCCTTGTTTTCCATCACAGTTGGGAGTAAGAGCAGATATGTATATGGAAGGCAAGGACATTTTTTTCCCTTTCGAAGGAAGGTTGTTAGGAAAACGCCTGCATTTTCTAATCACCAGAGAAGCCTTTTTAAGCAGACCAGATTTATAAGGGTTTTGATGAGAACAGTGGTATAGGGAGAGGCAATGTCTTTAATAGCAACAAAGCCCAGAGGTGGGGTCTGCCTGCACCAGAGCATGAGCCAGGGGTGTCCTGTGTGACCTGGGAGGTGTGTGAGGGAGGCCCTGGCAGGGCGCAGGCTAACATCTTGCTTCCTGGCAGCACAAACCTCTGCCTGTTTCTGGAGGGGAGATGCTACCCAGGCTCGGCTGCTTTGCGGTTCTATGTCGGTCACTTTCCCCAGGCCACTTCCTTCCTTTTTCTTCTCATGCCAGCCTGGGCAAGAGGAATTTCTCCTTTCTGCCAGCAGGATGGATGAGAAAAAGGCAGTGGCTGGGTGTTCCTCTCTGCTGAAAGGGTTTGCTGGGGTGAATCCTTTCCCTCCACTCCCTCCTGTAGCCAGGACCTTGTGACCTCCAGGGAGCAGGTGACAGTTTCCTTGACTCCTCACTAGGTTTTCAGGCTCTGCCCTCTTCCTCTCCCCAACCGAGCTCTCCCCTGACCTCAGCCAGGAGGGACTTGCTCTAGGTCTTAAATCAGGTTGCATTTAACTTTAAGCTGCAGTTTTAGCATCTGGTGTGGTGACAGCAGCCTGGACTTTGACGGACTTGGATTTGTGTCATGACTCGGTACCTGCCACCTGTGTGCTGAGATGCCAGTGAGCAGTCGCTGGTCATGTTACACAGCTGCCACCTCCCTCCTGGAGGCCAGCCTTGCTGTGTGTGTGTGCCCATTCAGAATGCCTGGTGCCACCATGCCCCTGGCCTGCTCCTGCCTGCTCCTCCTCCTGCCAGAGGGCCCTGTTCTTGCTTATAGACTCCCCCACAGCAGTGGGCCTACCTGTCTGCCCGGCCCTTGGTTGTCCCTGGCGTCTGCATGCTGTGTCTCTGTGCTCTTTCTGCTAGTGGAGCCTTCATGCCATGCCTTCCTTTGGAGACTCTTCCTCACTGTGCCGTCTCGCATGCCACCCTTGAGGTTTTAGCTCCGTCACCTGGCCCCTGGCTCTTCCCTGCAGCAGGTGAGGACTGAGAGCTGGGCTGTGTCCTTGCGCCCACATAACCCAGCGCACCCTTTGGGAAGTGGCAACTGTAAGTTGCCCTGGCTTGCTCCAGTTGCCCACCTCGTCCTGTGGGTGAAGCTCCTGCTTCCATCTCTCTTGATCTGGCCCCTTCTCTCCATTCCTCCAGCTGCATTGGGTGTCCCCGTCATTTGTCAGCTGGAGTACTCAGCAGCCTCTGCGCCCACTGCGGGCATGGTGATCGTCTTAAAGATTTGCCCTAGCTTTTGAGCTGAAGATGCACTGGTGGCTTCCCTGACCTTTTGGAAATTAACCAGACTCTGGGCCCTCCTCCCTTGTTGACCGGGCCCCTGTCTCCCTCCCATCCCGTCTCACATCCCACCCACGCCTGTCCTCTGTGTCAACATGCCTCACTGCCCTGCGCCCAATCCTTTTACGCAGGTGGTCCCTCTGCTTGCAAAATAGCCCTGCTCTTCATCTCTCCCTGCCTGTTCTGTGAAGTTCAGCCCAATGCCCCTTCCTTGGAGGCCACATTAGAGTCCCCTTCTCTGCTGGCTTTGTCCCTCTTTACCCCTTTCATGGCTGACCATCCACGTTGTACTATCTGTATCCATTATTTATCTGTTTCTCTTTGACAGACTATGATCTTGGGAGTACAGAGAGCTTGTCTGATTTGTTTAACTTCTTCACTTGGCACATAATTTGTCATATTTTTTATTTATTTTCTATCTCCTCTTCTCCCTGTTAGATCATAAGCTTCCTGGGGGCAGGGATTTTTGACTCTTATTTAGTGATATATCCCCAGCACCCAGAATTGTACCTGGCAAATCATACATGTTTAATATGTGTTTGTTGAATGAACAAAACTGACAGGCAAGTACAGTTTAGATTGCAGGGAGTGAGACACACTGTTCCCGGAGCTCTGGTGTCATTGGTTCATAGAAAGCTTGTTTCTCTGGCCATGGGGACTTTATTCTTAGAGGGTAATGGTTTGAAAGTTGAATCAGTGAGTATAGATCCTTAAAAAAGTAAAAATACATTTGAATGTGCCCCTGTAAAGAGGGGCTGCCTTGCCCTTCTGGAGGAAGGAATTCCAGGTTAGATGTGTTTCCAGCTGCAGTTTAGTTCTGTATCTATTGCCAACAGGGGTCCAAGGATTTCCTTTAATATTTCCAAATTGCTGCCTCTTCGGAATGGAGAATGCTGGCAGTCTCTGCTCTGTATTTCTTTTGCTCAGTGGGACCAAAGTAGTTTTGTGGTACAGAGATACAGACATACAGCTTTGAAACAGTTTGATTCATCTAATTGCCGTCCAGGAGGGCTGGGAGGTTAACCCTGGTGGTTGCTTCAGTGATAGTGATCGATGTCTATGTGACAATTATAATGAAGGCTAGTATTATGCTGGGACTTTGAAGAGTCTATCAGATAGTGAAGGAATTGAGAAGCCATAGTATGTTGAGGTCTCCAAAATAAACATCCTCAGAATGGAAGTTCCAGATGAGAGGGTTACCTTGATGAGAGGCTTTCATGCTTTTTTTCTTTATAGGCTCTGGTAGTTCTTTAGTGTTTTATAATCTCTTTTCAGAGAAACATTTTTGTAAATTCTTCAGATTTTACTTTTTAAGTAACACTTATAAAAGGTGTATGGTGGCCTGGGACCAATATGCTTTACGGGAAATGCAGAGATGGTTAAGAAATGGTTCATTCCCTTCAGGAGCTCATGTTATATCTTAGTCTGTGTAGTGATTAGAGTATCTGCTTTGAAGCCAGCTGGACCTGGACTCAGATACTGGTTTTGCTAATTGATACCTGTGTGGCCATGGGCAAATATGCTCATTTACTCATTTGTGTTTAACAAACACTTATATTGCACTTACTGTGTGCCAGGCCATAAGTGCTTAATACGTGTTAAATGGATTTAATCCTCGCATCAACCCTGTAGCTAAGTACTGTCATCATCCCCATGTTTAAAGAAGACGGGAATGGTTCACAGAGGTGAAGCAACATTCCCTGGGTCACTGAGCAGAGAAGTCACAAAACCCAGGTACTCTGGCTCTTGAGTTCACTTTTCTTCATGACGCTATTTGTGCTGCCTCTCAGCTTCCTAAGCTTGAGCTTCCTAATCTGTAAAATGGGAGGCAATAATAACCAGACTGTGTAGAGACAGGGCTGGTGTGAGAATTCAGTGAGAAAACCTGGGGAGAACATTTAGCCAGGACCTGTCGCGTGGCCAGGGCTCAGGCTAGTGGAGGGAGAGATGACTGCACACAGATTGCACCAGAGCAAGGTAATGGCGGTGCGTGGCCTTCCAGGGGCCTTGATAACAGTGAGGAGGAGCTCAGAAGCAGGGAGAGATCACTTCCTGCGAGGGCAGCTGGGACATTGTCATGAAAGACTGGGGAGGGGAACAGATTGGACATCTGGGACTTGACCGCCACCTGGGAAGTGGGCACTATCCCCATCGTGTGGATCCAGAAGCTGGGATGTCTTTAATCAGTTTAAAAGCCCAGGTTTGAGTAAATGACTAGGTAGAGCCAAGGTGCGGGAAGGTGGATTTACTCAGGTGTCCAGTCGGTTGGACTGTTGAATTGAGCTAAGGGGGAGGCAGAATAAAGTCTGGTCGGCCACTCGGGGGCCAGTGCACAGGGGCCCAACCAGGAGCCCACTTCTGGCCTTGTGAATGCTTCAGTAGGTTTGCATATTGTCTTTTTGTTCTCTCTCTTTAGAAATGTTCTCCCACACCTTCCTTCCAGTGGTTTTCTAGAAATACCCTATTTTTCATGACTCACCGATTGAACACATCCTGTTTGGGGAAGTGATAAGAGAGGAATTTGAGAATGGCGTGGAGTTGAGTTCTAATGATGAATGGTGCAGGGAGTAGACGGCCCTGCCCTCTGCTTGTCCTGCCTCCCACCTGTGTCTCCAGACGAGCTGAATTTCTCCAAGTGTCGTGTTTCACTGTCCCCACCTGACGTGTGCCAACTGGAGTTTTTCCTGTCCTGTTATAGGTGGGGATCTGTGTGTGGCTTCAGAATGACTAATGGAAGAATTAATCGAGTTAGAGATGGGGCCTGTAGTTTTGAACCTGATGAGTTAGATGACCTTTTGGACCACACAGATGGCCGATCATCCTGTGCGCTAGTGCGGCAGGAATGGAGCTTGTGCCAGCTACCCCTGGGCAGAGTTGCTTTCTTTAGAAGAAATAGCCAAGGCAGCCTTGCCTCTCAGGGACCAGCCCTGGTATGTGGCACCCTGGCCCTTCCCTTTGCAGGGCTCTGATTTTCCCCGTGGCTTGCTGTTATTTCACTCACAGAGTTCGGATATTGCGCATTCCGGCAGAGGCCGGATGTGTAAATCATCCTGCAGCAGTTCTGTCTTGTATGGCCTGAGGCCTCTTGGCGGGCTGATTGGAGTGCCCAATATATTAGGGAGTGAAGGGAGTAAAATAAAGAGAAATGCAGAGGGAGAACTGGAGCTGAGGCTTGTGAGCCGCTGCGGCCGCGTGGGGAGGCAGGGGAGTTTAGACCAGGTCTCAGGGCTAGGAGTGGCCGACAGCCGGGCTGTGGGGCTGGGTAGGACAGTGAGCCATATGGCCTGGCGGCTGTGTGACATGTAAGAAGCGAACAGGCTTCTGTGTTTCAGACGTCTGAACCCTGAGGGTAGAACTGGGAGAGCTTGGTTGGTAGATGCAGCTGATGATGCCTTCCTGTGAATGGCGAGGGCAGTGGGCTTAGTCAAATAGAGCTGCTCCACCTGGCTGTTTTGCCTCCCAGGGGACTTCTGGCAAGATCTGGAGTCGTGTTTGATCTGCCTGTACTGGGGACTGGGGTGCTGCTGGCATCTAGTGGGTGGAGGCCAGGATGCTACTAAACATCTCACAGTGCCCAGGACTGCACCCACCACAAAGGTGCCTTGCCCTAAATGTGTCCAGGTGCGACGCTGAGAAACCCTGGGTCAGAAGGCTGCCAGGTGATGGTGGCCTTGGAGGGTGGGCCAGGGAGGGACAAAGGGGTGTCCTCAGCACCTGGACTGCTTGGGGACCTCTGTTTCCTGCTCATGGTGGGCCTGAGTCTCTCTGTAAGTTGGACAGGATGAAGATGATTTGGACATTTCATAAGCAGAGACTGTAGGTAATCAAGTGCCACAAAATAAAGATCATGGTTTCTGGCCACTTGGGCATATTAAGTCCATCGAGATCTCCAGAGTTAGGTTGAAATGCTGATCCTCTTAGACTCCTGACATATTCTCATCCTTCCCTGCATTTTTTTTCTGTTTTTTAACCTGTGTTGTGTAGAATGCCAGATGAACTTTTTAGAGGATGTATTTTGATATCTTTTACGTTATGAAGATTAATAAAAATAAAATTGTCTTAGTACTGATGTAAAGTACTTGAACTTTACATCATTTATAATTTAGTTTTATAATTGTATAAAAATTCTTAATGTCTAAAGGAGGACTTTTTACCAGAGAGGTAAAGGGAAATTAAAACTTGATAAAATTTAAAAAATTAAGAGCAACTATTACTCCCCATTATTATATGTATGTATATGTAGGTAGTTGTGTGTGTGTGTATGAGACACACACAATGCATTTTACTTATTTGTTTTTTAAAGATCCTGCCTTTAAAATTTGGAACTACAATTATTGTCAGCACAGTTAAATTTTTTTCATGCTTTTCTTTCTCTTTCTCCTTTCCTGTGTTGGAGAAAAGGTGCTGTATGTTGTCTACTTCTACTTATTTCTTTTTTGAGTGAATGGGAGAAGGACAGGGCAAGATCTGAGTGTCAGAAACATCCCCTGCTGAGGCTGGTGTAGGTGCCAGGCAGGGCTGGGGTAGGGAGACAGGTAGGTGGACCAGGCAGGGGCTAGTGAAGGGAGGCTGAGGTCCAAGTTGGGGCCAGGACCAAGAGGAGGGAAGGCAGGAACAGCTTGAGGAAATAGGCCCAAGGGACAAGTCCCTGAGCTCTTGGCTGTGAGGGCTGGGAATCCAAGAAAACACTGGTTTCTGCCTTGAGTGGGTGGAAGCTTTTTTTAAAAAAAAAGTTTTTTAAAAGCCCTGTTTTGTACACATTTTGATGGTTAATATTGCTTTCTGACTTTTGCTTTTCAAAAAGTGAAAATGGAAAAGTTTTAACAGGGCCTCAACTCCCGAGGCTGGATGTTGGAAGGAAAAGGAACTTCTCATTTACATTGTGAATTTTAGATAAAAACATACTTGATACCTTTTAATTCAAAGATTAAGATGATTCTGCCTATTTTCTGAAACTTAGGAAGCACTCGCTTGGTCTTTTTGGTCTTTTTTTTTTTTTTTTTTTTTTT
>NW_016107316.1:1064000-1067925 GCF_001604975.1 Cebus imitator
TTTTTGACAGATTCTTGTTCTGTTGCCCTGGCTGGAATGCAGTGGCACAATCTCAGCCCAATGCAGCCTCGACCTCCTAGGCTCACATGATCTTCCCATCTCAGCCTCCTAGGTAGCTGGGACTACAGGTACATGTCACCATGCTGGGCTAATTATTTTTATTTTTTGTAGAGATGGGGGTCTCACTATGTTGCCCAGGCTGGTCTCAAACTCCTGGGTTCAAGAGATCCTCCTGCCTTGGCCTCCCAAAGTGCTGGGATTGCAGGCATGAGCCACCGTGCCTGGCCTACTCTGGTCGAAATCTAGATTCTGAGCCATCAGGAAACTGAGTCTTATCTTGCTCACCTGGTGTAGTATATTGTATATAGTAGGCGCCCAGGTTTCTTCTTTTGATTTGGAGAATGGTTGTCTTGAGGAAAACCAGTGAGATGGTCCCATCTCTTCACATGATTTTGAGAGTACAATTTCCAAACAAATTCAGACCCTGAGGGTGAGGCAAAGATGTTAGAGGTGAGTGGCATTCTGTGTCTGACCTGTGGCTCCAGCGTGTGGTTCAGTGGGCTGGCGTATCTCCTGAGTGTGGACTGGGTTTTCTCTCTTCCACAGTGGGAGGCAATCAGTGTGGGAGGAGCCATGGCTCTGGCCTGCAACTGCTGGAGTTTGACTTTAGGGTGAGCAATTACTAACACTAACACTTACCTGACAGGCTACTTACCGATCTTCACACAGATGGGCTTATTGATGATGCATACAAATGACAAGTTTAGATTGTATGCTGCTTCCTTGTATTTGCTCTATTTTTAAAAACTCAGCTCCTCTAGTCTTTGGTAGCCATTCTTGGGCAACTTAGTTCCTCTTTCTGGATCCTCAGTTTCCCCACCAGTAACACTAGAGAGCTAGACTTAGGGGAACCTCTTGATATTTGACAATACTCCAGGCTTTTGTAAACAGATTGTCCACAGCTTTGCTGGGCTACAGCCACATCCGCTTGAAAAAGCATTGTCTTACCAGCCCGTGCAGAATCCAGATCACTTCATCCATCCTCCTATGGAGGCTGCTCCATCCCTTATGTTACTGGAAATGTCTTTCCCAAGGGTCTTTTCTGGTGTACAGGTCTCCCTGGAGATGGAAAAGCACAGCACCTGGAAGGATCTCAGGTCTAAGTACAGTGCTGTGTTTGCATGGGGAGGAGAGGCTGAGGGCTGCAGCCCGTGAGTTCAGTAGCAATAAGGTGCCAGTTTCCCTTTTTGGCCAGTTTTATTGTGGTATAATTTACATACAATGAAATTCACCCAGATTGATGAATCTGACAAATGTACAGTTGTGTAATCACCACAATTACGACATAGAACACCTCAAAAGCCTCCCTCTTGCTAACCTGACTGACTTGGTGGTTCTGGTGGCTTTTTTTGTAGATTGCTTAGCATTTTTTACATAGATGATTTTGTCTTCTGTGAACACTGTTTGCCTCCTTCCTTCCTGATCTATTTGCCTGTTCCCACTTTCTCTTGCTGTACTGTGTTCCCTGGGCCTCCTGCAACCTGGAGGGACAGAAGAAGAGTGCCCGACCCTCCCAGCCCCTCTCTGTCCCGTGGCGTTAGCAGCAAGGGCTTTGTAGCTGCCTGTTAGTGGGTTGCCTTCTGTTCCTAGTTTGCTGGGTTTTTGTCATGAATGGGTGTTTAATTTCATCAGATGCTTTTTCCGCACTGACTGAGATGACCATATGGTTTCCCTTTTTTAGCCTGTTAGTGTGGTGAATTACATTTTTAACACTGCAACTACTCTTTGGTATGGAAGCCTTATGTGTGGGGTAAGCACAGATTTGGTGTCATCGTGTTGGGATTTGAGGATTAGCTGTTCTGCACTTCATAAGGATATAGTACATTCAGTTATTGACAGCAGCTATGCTCCGTAGTCACTCCTGTGGGGGCTGATCTGTTTAATTATAATTGTTGACCTTTTCACTCTTTCATTATATTTTGGGTAGTATGAAATCATGTGTGGTGATTGGGGGTGGGGGGAGAGTATAATAACAGACTCTTCTGTAGCCTTTATTAATGCCAGATACTAGTCTAACATGAACTCATCAGTTCTTATAACCCATTGGTGTAAGTACCATTTTCCTTATTTTTATGAATGAGGAAACTGAGGTCCAGGTAAGAGAAATGAGTCCCATTTCCCCTAACATTAGCTGAGCACCATTTATATGCCAACCATTTGGACCCATCTAAGGGGCACAAAACCATTTTGTTGTTGTTGTTGAAGCCACTGTAATGGCAGCATCTTTTGTTTTGTTTTGTTTCTTGAGTTGGGGTCTCACACTGTCATCCAGGCTGGTCAGTGACCTGATCATGGCTCACTGCAGCCTTGGCCTGTCTGGGCTCACGTGATCTCTCACTTCAGTCTCCTGAGTAGCTCGGACTAAAGGTGCACATCACAATGCCCCAGTAATTTTTTGTAGAGAGGAAGTTTTGCCATATTTAAGTGACTTTCTCAAGGCCTCATAGGTGGTAAAAAGGAAGTTTTCTGATTCCAAGTTGAATTATTTTCCCTGTCCTACTACTTTTGGGGTGGTTTAAGTCAGGATGAAAAAACTAGTCAACTTCTTAGAGCGATGTAGACAAGATTTTCACAGTTGATCTTCACAGACTTACCTAAATACGGTAGCCCCCTTATTTTGGGGTGATATGTCTAAGACCCTCAGTGGATACCTGCAACCAGGGAATATTGAACTCAATTTGCTTTCAATCATGACATGTCTCTGGTCATGTCATGTCTTCCTCCCACAACTTTGTTTTTTAATTCAAGACAGGGTTTTACTCTGTCACCCAGGCTGGAGGACAATGGCGCCATCATGGCTAACTGCAGCTTCCATTTCCTGGGCCCAGGTGATCCTCCCACCTCAGCCTCCTGAGTAGCTGGGATCACAGGCATGCATCACCATGCCCAGCTCATTTTTTCTATTTTTCATAGAAACAGGGTTTATCCATGTTTCCCAGGCTAGTCTCAAACTCCTGGACTTGAGCGATTCACCTGCCTCGGCCTCCCAAAGAGCTGAGGTTTCAGGTGTGAGCCACCATGCTGGCCCTTCCCACAATTTACTGCTTTTTCCATCATAACTAAGTACTTGCCATGCACCACAGCCATAGCTTTTGCAGTTTGAGGTGTGAGGGCAAAGCTAGCATGAATTTATTTTTTTCTTCTTCACAATTTCATGAATAGAAGACCCACTTTTACCTTAGATTGTACCAACCTCAGCGTAGGAATTTTTTCTTAAGTCAAGGACTTTAATCATTTTACTCAAAGAAGGTGCTTTATGACTTCTCTTTGGCATATCTGCGTTGCCAGCATCACCACTCTTGTGCTCTGAGACCATTTTATGTAAAAAAATAAGGGTTACTTGAACACAAACTCTTCAGTACTGGGACAATCATCTCATAAACTAGGCAGCTACTAGGTGACTCATGGGCAGGAGCATGGACCTTATGGTTCTGCGGGACAAAGAGAGGAATCATGTCCTGCATGGGATGCGGCAGGTCGGTGTGAGATTTCATCACTCGACACAGAACAGCGAGCAGTTTAAAACTTATGAATTGTTTATTTCTAGACTTTTCTGTGGAATATTTTTAGACTGTGGTTAGTAGAAACTGTGGAAAATGAAACTGTGGATAAGAGGGTCTCCTGTATCTGGATGAGTCCAAAAACACATTCTAAGATGAAATATTGGCCAGGTGCGGTGGCTCACGCCTGTAATCCCAGCACTTTGGGAGGCCGAGGCGGGTGGATCACGAGGTCAAGAGATCGAGACCATCCTGGTCAACATAGTGAAACCCCGTCTCTACTAAAAATACAAAAAATCAGCTGGGCATGGTGGCGCATGCCTGTAATCCCAGCTACTCAGGAGGCTGAGGCAGGAGAATTGCTT
>NW_016107316.1:1067948-1091587 GCF_001604975.1 Cebus imitator
AAAAAAAAAAAAAAAAAGATGAAATATTAACTCACCTATATATCTTTTAGAATACAATCTTTCTTAATTTAGCATGTGTCCAGGAAGGTATTTTGTCAGTATGAAGTAATGCTGCAAAATTTTGGTTGAATGCTTGTGCATGTAGGACATTCATTCTTTGTTTTCCTGATCTTTTTTTGGTGAGAGGTTTTCTGGGAAGCCATTGTCCTGTTGCCACTTTGTATGCTAAACTGGCTCGATTATAAATTCTTTATCCATATCAGGGTTGGGTATGCACACATATACATGAGAATCAAACTGGCTAGGTGTAGCGGCTCACACCTGTAATCCTAGCACATTGGGAGGCTGAAGAAGCAGGAAGATTGCTTGAGCCCAGGAGTTCAAGACCAGTCTGGGAAACATGGCGAAACCCTATCTTTATAAAAGAGACAAAAATTAGCCAGGCATGGTGGCGCTGTGATCATGCCACTGCACTCCAGCCTGGAGTCTCAAATCTGTCTCAAACAACAACAACAAAGTGCTTTAAATGCTCATGCCTCACCAAAAAAAATGTACTGTAATTTTCCTTTTCTGGACATGTATATTTTCAACTCCTCCAACATTAACTAGATATATACCAGACACTGCACTGACTCAAGGAAAGCGGGGAGAAGGGAAGGGATGGCATTTTGATCTGGACCTCGACGGTCGAATCTAGTAAGTGAGAAGAGAACTCAGGGCCTGGCAGGTAGAAGATTTCATGGTTGCACATGTTAGGGTCCCAATAAGTATAGGGGAGCATGTTAGACAGATTAAGAACTTTGTCACCAGATGGACACAGGTGAATTTCAAACCTGGTTTTACTACTTAGTAACTGTGCTTCTGGGCAAGTTGGTTAGCTGCTTCTAGCACTAGTTTCCTCATATGAAGCAAGGAGGAGAAGGCAAAACGTGTACTTCACAGGCATTCATTGTGGGTGTTTGCCATCCTGGAAGTGAGGAGGGACGTCTGTGCTCTGTGCTGGAATGAGACTTTTTTTTTTTTTTTCTGGCCAGACAGTAGTGGTAGGTGTTCTTTGGACCATGATCTTAGGGGCGCACACTTTGGCGGTTTACAGATAGAGATCTGATCTGGTCTGTGGGAAGTGCAGATTCAGTTCCTTGCTGAGACTGTCAGTAGCTCTTCCATCACCTAGCCCTGTGCCAGCGCTTTGATGGTGCTTGGTAAATGTTTATTGAGTAAGTGCACTAAGGTTTCACCGTAACCTCTGGTGACCTGCTTCTAGCAGCTTTTTTTTCTAGTAGGGTCACACCTAGGGGAATCACCTGGGGGAACTGGATGCTACAAACTGTGATAGACCCAGTACCGTACTCTAGCTGGTGGGTCTAGCTTGACAGGGATGGGCACTCGCGGTGCGCTCAGCCTGGCTTGGAGTTGATGTCTTGTGTTGGGCGGTGTGTGGGCTCTGTTCCCCGAGTCTTCGTCCTGAAGCTCCTGGGGATGATAGCTGGTCGCCGGATCACCTTTCAAAGGAATTAGGTCCAAAGCCCTTTGGTTCTTCAGGATGGATTCAAGGGGCGAATCTTTAGCTGATCACCATTTTATCCCATTTTTTCTTTCTCCTATACTGCTCCAACTTTTCTTTCTTTTCTCACCTCCTTTATGGAGGAAAATTGCCCTCTCTAGGAAGCATGATACTGGGGAAGTAGGTTTTGATTGTCTGATGATTGTCAGGTGAGACCATTACATGTGGTCAGACCATTGGGTGTAAGACATTGGTGCACACTAGCTCCTGCTTTGCTGTAACTGAGGCCCAGTAACAACAAACAAAACAAATTTTTGCTCAAAAAAAAGGCGTAAGCAGCGTTGTGTAATATCTTTATTTTGGCTTACCCTGCATGATGGCTTTAAGTATTATTGAGAGAAGGCATATGGATTAACGAAGATGTGCACTTTACTTTCCAAGAACAGGAATGCTTTGCCCTAGCGAGCCTTGAAGATTTTTTTATAATGCGCATTTTTGTCCATAGATTACAATCACTGGTGTTTAGGAACTCAGATGGAAAGTGTGACTAAGAGAAGAAACTGTTAAAATGCAATTTTGTTTAAAATATCTGCTTTCTGTATGTCAGACAGATGAATTGTATTAAAATACTTCCTAGTCTAGTTTGGTGGAAACCAAAGATATAACTGTATTTGCAGGGAGATTGGAGAATGAGTTAGTGTTCCCACTTACAGAAGCTTGTTTTGTTCCTACCTTAAATTGAGACAGAATGCATGTTTAACCGGGCCACTCTGGTACGCAGTCACTCATTCATCTGCTCATTTATTCAGTAAGCACTTTGATTGTTTACTATGCTAGTTACTGAGGATTCTAAATATAGGCCTTCTAGGACTCACAGTTTAGTTGTAAGGGACAGATATAAGTAATTAGGAAATAGTATAGTAAAAATAACCAGCAATTTTTGTTCCCTCCCCAGAATAAGTGTGCTCTGTGTGTGTGTTAGTTTTTATGGAGTATATATGTGAAGTTTCTTTTGGGAATTAGTGGGAAAATGACATGTATATAAACTCATCACTAAAATAATTTGAATATCGGCTGGCTGGACTCGTTGGCTCACAACTAATCCTAGCACTTGGGGAGGTCGAGGTGGGCAGCCTGTAATCCTAGCACTTGGGGAGGTCGAGGTGGGCAGCCTGTTATCCTAGCACTTGGGGAGGTCGAGGTGGGCAGCCTGTAATCCTAGCACTTTGGGAGACTAGTCTGGGCAACATGGTGAGATGCAGTGAGCCAAGATCGCGCCACTGCACTCCTGTCTGTGTGGCAGAGTGAGACCCTACCTATCTCAAAACAAGAGGAACAAAAAAAGAATTTGAATATGTTCATACTTTGAAATACAGAGTACCTTAGCAAGGTACATTGAGATTAGGAATAAGTTAAAATGCTTGTCTTTGGAAGATTAATTGGATGTTAATCTAGGCAATGTGGATTCTCTAAAACCCTGAAAGCAGTTTTCGAGTTTGACGATGTGAACAGAACAGAGAACCCTTGATGAGAACACATGCATAGCTCCTAGCACAGAGTATGTGACGTAGTTAACGTTCACGGGAAGAGCTTGACGCAAACTTAAATGCACACTTAGTTGAGAAGCGTTTCACATTAAGCTCCTGTGCCTCAGTGTCCTGACACTTACTGGATTGAAGGGCAGAATCACTAACCTGGGCTGTTACTACCATTGCAGCACAAGGGTCAGTGTCAGTGACCCTTAGGGACTGTGCTCTGAGCATCTTCCCAGGTACCCAGAAGTGTTTATTGGAAGAGCAGGAGATGGATTTTAATATGGATTTATTTACAGTATATGAAAATATGTGATGTGAAGGCAAAACCTTTTCACTAGATCCTTTCTAAGGCATCATAGAAACCATGGTTTGGGCTTGGTTACTTAGCATTTCTGGAGAGAAGAATCGCTTGACAGGGTGACGTGATGGTATGTGAGCTCAGTTGCATTTACCCAGCATTACTTGAAGTCCTCCATCATATGAAAGGTAAAAGCCTGAATCTTGCAGGCCTAGGTTTGAATGTGAACTTTTACCTCCTATTGATAGCGTGGCCTTGGGCAAGTCACTTTGTTATCCACTTTGTGGGACTATGGTAATAATAATATTGTTATTAATAGAGACTCCAGGAACTCGTAGCTTGATTTTGGATGCGTCGAGCTGGGCTGCTCCCATGCGGGAGCTTCTGGTTTGAGAACCACCAGTAGTGTGACGGCTTTGTTGAGGAGGGCGTTTGTGTCACTATGGAGCTGTCAGTGCCAGTGTGTTGCTGTTGGGGCTGTTGCATTTGATGGTCTCTGGAGACACCTGGGGTGGGAGGAGGGCTGCCTGACACGGAGCCAGCCTGCATGGCCTCTTCATTGGCTATGTGCTTACTTGGGGGCGTTCGCTGTGCTAGGTGTGGACTGTTCTGTGAAAACAAAGCGTAAAAGACTAGTGATACATTTATTGGTCATTTCTCAGAGTGATAACAGTTACTTACTATAACCTGCACTTAGTTTCTGAGTCTTTTTTGGTGTGTGTTGCTCGAATATCATTTACATCTTCCTGACTTCTGAATCTAAAAGAGCACCACTCTTTTTCTTTGTTTCTTCAGTCAGAAAACACCTACTGGGTGCTGGTGCTGCCTTTGTGAACAGAGCAGACAGAAACATGGTCCTGGAGGTACTTGCAGGATTCTGCTTGCTTCCCTTCCTCCCGTCTCTGCAGTCTGACGCTATGTGCCATGCATTAGCCGGTTCATCGGCTGCCTCCACTAGTGTCACGGATGCTCCATGGGGACAGAGGCTTTGTTTTCTTTTCCACCAGATCCCCAGTGCCCAGAGGAATGCCTGGGACAGAACTTACTGTCAATGAATATTTTGTTGTTGCTGTGGGGCTTGAATGCAAGAAGAGTGAGCCCCGCAATTGATTCTCTAATAGTTAAAACCTTAACAAGCTTATGGTGGGGAGGACTGTCTTAAGTTTAGGAGGTTCTTTGAAAAGGACAGGAGGGTGGTGTGACCTTGTTGGGGGAAGGAGCTCTCTGTTGGCTGGCAGGAGGCCTGGTTTGGGAGCATTGGCTTTATCCCTGATCAGCTGCTTAACTTCGGGCAACTCTTTACATTTGAGTGAAAAAAAAAATGGATGGGATTCTCTGTATGGCCTCTCTAAACGCGTACTCCTTAGACATTTAAAACAGGTGGACAGAACCAACTTTTCACTTCACCTGACTTCTCAGTAACCATTTATTACACTGAGCAGATAAACTAGTGTGAAGATTTTATTTATTTTAAAAATGTTTTACAGACAGGATCTTACTCTGTTACCTAGGCTGGAGTACAGATCATGGCCCACTGCAGCCTCGACCTTCTGGGCTCAGCGATCCTCCTGCCTTGGTCTCCTGAGTAGCTGGGGCTACATGCATGTACCACCATGCCTGGCTAATTTTTTAAAACAATTTTTTGTAGAGATGGAGTGTCATTATATTGCCCAGACTGGTCTTGAACTCCTGGACTTAATCTGTCTGCCCACCTTGGCCTCCCAGAGTTCTGGGATTACAGGCATGAGCTACCATGCCCAGCCCAACATGTGTGAAAATTGTAATTATTCACCTATACATAAACTTTCATCCTGCATTCAGAATAAAGAGAACCATGAGAGGGCTTCAATTTAGTCATCTTTAGTACATTTTTCTTGCCTTTTTTCCTAACACTCTTGATCCTTCTTGTCACATCCAAAAGATTTAATCCATTTTGGCTCCTAGATGTGGGAGAGGCTCATTCCTGGGACACTACTGTATTCTACACAAGCCTGTGTACTGCCACATCTGGAGAAATTGTCCAGGTTTTCTTGTTTTGTTTTGTTTGAGACAGCACATCATGAGGCTGGAGTGCGATGGCATCATCTCGGCTCACTGCAGCCTTGACCTCCTGGGCTCAAGCTATCCTCTTACTTCAGCCTCCCATGTAGCTGGGGCCACAGTGTATACTACCACACCCAGCTGATTTTTTAATGTTTTTGTAGAGACGGGGTCTATGTTGCCCAGGATGGTCTTGAACTCCTGGGCTTATGCAATCTGCCTACCTCAGCCTCCAAAGTACTGGGATTGTAGATGTGAGCCACTGTGGCCAGCCTGTCCAGTAATATTTTTAATTGAGGATAAAGATCTTCTTCCTGACAGCAGCCTATCTGTTCATGAGTTTTGATGGCACAAGCTGCATGGATCAGGTATTGGGGGTGGCAGCAGCTGGAAATCCTGATGAGGATGAGCTCTCTGCTCCCCAGTTAAGGTGACTGACTTGCCCTTCACCAGAGGCTGCTGTCTTGGAACAACTCCAAGTCACCAGATGTCCAGGGAGTCCCGGACGATCCCTGGTCCTCATTTGCACGAGGTGAATCAGTTTAGCAATTCTGCCTAATAGGATATTGCCCTCATGGACCTTATTACCTCATGTGCTGCTTTCGGTCCTTCGTTTAGCGTTTTGATTTGAGTGCCTCTGTGGATTTGCTGGCTGTGTCTGTTACAGAAGGGTTTTTAAGGCAGCAATGTGTAATGGAAGGACAATGGATGGGCGGTGGGTTCCAGGGTTCAGATCCTACCTCTGCTGCTCACTAGCTCAGATGGCTTTGGTCCTCAGATTCCTCATTCTGAGATTTGGGAATGATACTCAGTTGTTAATTAAGTGAAACAGCATTTAGAAAGCACCTAGGCTGGTGCCAGACGCGGAGTAGGTGTTCAGTGAATGCAGAAGCTATTCCTGTTATTTTTTGCACATGCTAACAGTTCCTATCCTTAGATAGTCTCTGTCTTTAAACTTCATGTGCCTCAGGTTTAAAATCTGCTGCTAAACTCAGCTGATCTAGGAAACTGCCACTTTTTGGCCCTATTTCCTGTTCCTCTCCTCCGCACCCCACACTGATAACCTCTTTATGATGTATCCTCCCAGCTCTCAGGCATAATTATGCCCCACTTGTCCAGAGGTCAGACTTTTAGCAACCTCTGCCATCTGGAACGCATCCAGGAACTGGAAGTCAACTGAAAAGACCTCGGAGCTCAGCTGTCCTCGAGTCTGGGCCAGACACTAGGTGGAGAAGGGGTGGCTGATGGAGAGGGGGCGGCTGACAGCAGTGAGAAATGGCAGGTGGCCCAGAAGACGAGCTCAGCAGAGCAGGGCCGGCAGCATGGCGACCAGCAGTTTTGCATCCCACGCTAACCATGCAGGCCACGCAGGCCTGCGTTCCGAGTGGGAATCTTCGGTGCTCCCAACAATCCTGCGTATTAAGGCCAGATGATATTCAGCATTCGTTAACAAAAAAAGAAAATAGAAAATCTGTTTTATAACCAAGGTGGTTCTTAGAAAACCCTTTGGTATCTTGGTGTCTTTTTTTTTTTTTTCTGGGTAATTAATGTATGTGCAGCTCTTCATTCTTCAAGCTTGGGAAAAATGCCAGGTGGGAGAGGATGGAGCCCAGGCTTTGACATCACAGTCCAGGGTGTGCATCTTGTTTATTCTGCCACCTCCTTGCTAGTTGACCCCAGTGAGAATCAGCTTTTTGGGTCTCGGTTTCTTCCTATATAAAACCTCAGAGGTGTGGGGGGGGAATTAGGCAAGACGCTAATGGTGAGGTCTCAGATACTCAGGCCCTGGCTGGGCATGGGAATTCATTGCCTCCACTGTTTACTCTGCGTGTAACTTCTGCTCCTGACTTCCAACCACTTGGTAAATTTCCTTACACCATTTGATATGTAGGTTGTATATTTCAAATAGATTGCAGTTCTTCATGGCCAGGGAACCCCATCTCTAAACCTAGCTTTTTAGTATTTCTGAATTCTTCCTAATGTCAACTCTGATGTGAGCTCAGTGTTAGTTGTCAATGAGGCTGGCCCTGCGTCCACCTGTCATGGAAGCTCTCAATGTCCCCCAATCCAGAAGGAGCTAATTTGTGTAAAATAATGCTGTCCTTTAACTTGCGTTATTTCCTCCCAACCCTAATACATAGAATCTTAGTCTCCTAGAATTGCAGGTCTAGTGGAGATTTTATTTTAGCATTCTCTTGGACAAACTGCGTGTTTTGTGACTAGGCCATGCATGCAGGGCTGAGAGGCTGTCATGTGGCTGAGGCCACACAGCCAGTCTGTGGTGGAGCCAGGCTGGCCCTCTGGTCTCTTGGGGCCTCCTTAGCTCCAGTTTCTTTCCTCTGTCTGACAGCAGTGGCCCCATGCCTTGTTCTTCCTGTTGTGAGCTTCAGCCCCAAACTGTCTTCAGTGAGAAGACATACTGAAGTGTGGAACTTGGAGTAAACTTGGTCCGTGTATGGAAGTCTGTGGCTCAGCCTGTCCATGGCCTATCTGTCTGCCCCATTCTGCCCTCATGTCTCTAGGGAGGACGGCAATGCCTTCCCATTAGATGTTCATTTCTCTGTTGATTATGGTGTCTAATGGGTTTCATCCTGATAAACTTGAGCCACACACTTGGGCTCGTTTTGTGCTTGGTTGGAGAGTAATTTGATAGGCTGTCATGAGGTCTTGCCTGCTCCAGATGGCCCCTAGGCGCTTGTGAAGATTGCCCTGTAGGAAGAATTGCCGAGATCCTGTGGATAATTCCCAGGAAGGAAATGCCAGGCTAACCTATCATATAGACTGCATAGCCATGACTTAGCAGGGTGGAGCACCCACATTGTGTGGACAGGAAGTTCACAGCATGAGTGAAGCTGGGCACTGGGCTGGGATTGCTGGCATGGACCTCCTGGTGCTGCAAGCAGGTGTGTCTGGGCTGGCAGGGGAGCTGCATGCACTGCCACCCCCAGAGGAGGGCAGGGCCGCGTGTGGACACTGCAGAGGATGACTGAGGGGCATGATCAGAGAGAGGCTGTCCCAAAAATACTCTGCTAGGCTTCCAGATTTTTCTTTTGGGCTGGTCCTGCTCAGGATCTATGAGAAGGTGTAGGAACATTGGGCCACCCTCTCCTGCCCATCTAAAGGCTGCATGCCATGTGGAAGGAGGGCAGGGTTTGGGGTCAAATCTGGGTGTACAACTCTTCCCTTCCCATTTTCTTATTTGGAATATTTACTTACTTACTTACTTACTTGAGCCTCAGTTTTACCATCTGTAACATAAGGAAAATAATACCTACCTCAGTTGCTTTGTAGGGTTTTATAAAGCTAAAATAATACACATGATTTCCTTGGGGGCAGAAGCTGTCAGGATCATTTTTAGCATTTAACATGCTGCCTGACACAAATTGGTCATATAACGTTTGTTGGATAAAACTCCATAAACTGTAAAGAATGTTACACACATGGTAATTAATAATTCAGCGAATGGTATTTGACCACAGATTTCCTGCCTAGGCACCAGGGAAAGAGGGGAAAGAACACGACATATAAATGCGCAGTTGTCCCTAGGGCTCCCAGAGTTCTCGGGGTGCCCCAGGTGCCATGCATGACTTTAAAGACGGGAGTGGGGGATGCAGGATGCCAGACATGGGACCCTTGGGTGGGAATTGGGGCCCCAGATCTTTAGTCATGTAAGAAGCCTTGGAAGGTGTAGAGTATTTTCCCATTCCACAGCCCACACATTACATGGCCCCCAGGGTGAATGCAGCATGGTGGTCTTTCATTTAAGCTGAGGCCACAAATAACTGTCAGACAAGGTTGGAAGCAGAAAGCAGTAAGTACCTAGAGTGGAACAGGAGTGGGCAGTTGAGCTCGGGAGCTCTGAATCAGAGCCAGGATGGAGCGGAGGTGTCTCGGCCCCTGAGATGTTGCAGTCCTTCTGTTAATCTTCCTTGTGGAATTAAATTATACTTGCCGGGTCCTAGGGATGTGATCCAGCCACCATGGGGCATCTGTGAGCAAAGTGCTGAGCCCAACATGGTGGAAATACAGAAATAGATAAGACTCGGGCCTTGCCCTCAAGGAACTTGAAACAGTGGACTATGAAACAAGGTGGGGTGAAAGTCGATTTCTTATAGAGATAAGATGGGAATCCGGAGTGGGCAGGCTCACCAAGGAGGTGGCATTTGGGTGGATCTTGAAGGATCTGGAGAGTTTGAATTTACTAGAGGTGAGAAGACATACTGAGGTGTGGAAACCCACCAGTTCTTCCTGAAGTAAGTGGACGGGAGTGGAGTGTGGAGAGCCTGTAAACAGATCCTGAAGGAGATTTGGAAAGGATGAGGCCAGAGTGTTGTCACATTAGGAGTTTATTCTGCAAGCAGAGGTGGGCCCTGTGGCTCTCCCTTAGGTTACTCCTTTTACAGAGAAGGGGAGTGAGGTTGTGATGGTGGGGCTGGCATTCGACTTTGTCCCACTCCGTCCTACCTTCCAGTGTGACAGCCTTGGGGGACCTGCCCTCCCCATGGGGGTCTCGACCTGGGGAATCTGGCTGAGTCTGACTACTCAGTGGGTCTGGGTGCAAAGCATGTGGAGAAATTGAGAAGATCAAAGCAGAACAGCTGATCCTCAAGGTCCATCGAGTGGGTTTTGTATTCTTTTTTTTTTTTTTCTCTCTCTTTTTTCTGGGTTTTGTATTCTTAATGAGTAAAGATAACATGTGCATTTTACACTTTACTAAAATGCATGACCTCAGCATGGCAAATGGAACGCCTTCAGGAATGATGCAAGGGGAAGGTGGCTGTGGCGGAGAGCGAGGAACAGCTGCCAGGAAGGAAGACTCAATGTGAGTTTCCTGGCAGTGATGGAAGGAGCAGAGATGGGCCTGAGGCCCCACTGATGGGGCTTTAGGAACGGGAAGCCTGTGCCCACATTGCTTACTTTTTTCTTTCCTTAAAACAATTTTTTTTTTTTTTAAATTATCATCTGTAGCTCATTGAGTTTCTTTCATCAGTTACTTGAAATAAATCTGGCATACTTGAGCTGTACTAGCCAGTAGTTGTTAGACTGTTAATCTTTACAATACCTGTCCTCTGGGAAATACCAGAAGGAGAGTCTTCATGTCGCAAAAGCCGTTAACACACGTTGTGAGACACTGATGCATCTTGGAGAGAGGTGACTCAGGCCAGGGAGGGCAGACATGCCCAACACCAGCTGCTGGGACTGCACTGGAGTGAGGCCACAGAGCCTTGAGGGTAAAAGAGCAGATGACAACTGAGAGTAATTGATGAACCAGGGACTGGAGGACGATTCATCCTAAATAAGGCCTTTGGGGCTGGGTAGTGTGGCTCTTGCCTGTAATCGCAGCACTTTGAGAGGTCGAGGTGGGTGATCGCTTGAGGCCAGGATTTCAAGACCAGGCTGGCCAACACAGCAAAACCTCATCTTTACTAAAAATACAGAAAATTAGCCGGGGTATGGTGGCACACGCCTGTAATCCCAGCTACTCGGGAGGCTAGGGCACAAGGATCGCTGAAACCCAGGAGTGTAGGTTACAGTGAACCGAGGTCACACCAGTATACTCCAGCCTGGGTGACGAAGTAAGACCCTATCCCCAACGCCTCACCAAAAACAAAAGCCTTTGGAAGACAGTTGAAGAATTTAGGAATGCAAACACATAGTGTGTGTTCCTGATCACCGGTCCTGCACCAAGCATCCTAACTTTTTAGTTTTTTACTACAGCCCTCAAAAGCTGTTCATGCATCCCTGAGCCCCAGCCAATCCTGAGATAACAAAGAAGCAAAAGTCATTGTTCGTTGTTTTAAAAAAAAGTTTTTAAAACCAGCCAAATTGAGGTCTACTCTGCATACAATAAAATTCACCAGTTTTTCTTTTTCTTTTTTTTTTTTTTGAAACAGAGTTTCACTCTTGTCATCCAGGCTGAAATGCAATGACATGATCTTGGCTCACTGCAACCTCTGCTTCCAGGGTTCAAGCAATTCTTTTGCCTCAGCCTCCCAAATAGCTGAGATTACAGGCAATTGTCACTACACCTGGCTGATTATTGTATTTTTAGTAGAGACGGATATTCACTCGAACTCCTGTCCTCAGGTGATCCGCCCCCCTCAGCTTTACAAAGCGCTGGGATTGCAGGCGTGAGCCAGCGTGCCTGGCCGGAATTCACCAGTTTTAGGTGTGCAATTTAGTGAGTTTTGTGAAATCATGTAAGCACCCGTACAGTTGTAACGCAGCCGAGTGCCATCATGCAGAACTCCCCTCTTCAGTTGGTACCCCCATTCCTGCCTCCTGGCATCTCTGGGCTGCTTTCTGTCCCTACAGTTTTGCCTTTTTTAGAATTCCGTATAAATGGAATGAGAGGGTATGTAACCTTTAGTGTATGATTAATTTTGCTTGACCTAGTGCCTTGGAGGTTCATCGATCCATGCTGCATGTATCCTTAGACCACTCCTTTGCATTGTTGAATAATACTCAGTTATATGAATGCAGAGTAAGTTCCCCGTTATCTGCATTTTACTCTTCAAGGTTGCAGTTACTCACAGTCAACCCAGTCTGAAAATAGTACATGCAATAAGATATTTTGAGAAAGAGACCACATTCACAGAACTTTTATTATAGTATATTATTATAATTGTTCTATTTTATTAGTCGTTGTTGTTAATCTTAGTTAATGTGCCTAATTTATAAACTAAACTTTTTTTTTTTTTTTTTTTTNTTGGAGGCAGAGTCTTGCTCTGTCACCTAGGCTGGAGTACAGTGGTACAATCCTGGCTTACTGCAACCTCCGGCTCACTGCAACCTCTGCCTCCTGGGTTCAAGCAATTTTCCTGCCTCAGCCTCTTGAGTAGTTGAGATTACAGGTGTGCGCTACCATCCCCAGCTAATTTTTGTATATTTTTTAAGTAGAGATGACGTTTCACCATGTTGGCCAGGCTACCGTTGAACCCCTGACCTCAAGTGATCCACCCACCTTGGCCTCCCAAAGTGCCGGGATTACAGGTGTGAGCCACCGTACCTGGCCTATAAGTTAAACTTTTATCATAGGTATGTACCTGTAGAAAAAAAAAAAAACCCAGTATATATAGGACTTGGTACCAGCTGGTTTCAGGCATCCACTGGGGGTCTTGGAAAGTATTCCCTGGAATGCATTCCCTGAAGATAAGGGGAACTACTTATTTATCAATTCACCAAGTGATGAGCATTTGGGTTCTTTCCAGTTTTTGGCTATTATGGATAAAGCTGCCATGAACATTTGACTACAAGTCTTTGTGAAGACACATTTGTTTTTTGACTTTGGGAAATACCTAGGAGTGGGTTTGCCATGTTGGATGCTAAGTGTATGTTTAACTTTATAAAATGCTGCCATCCTGTTTTCTAAAGTGGCTGCATCATTTTTCATTTCCACTAACAACATGTGAGAGTTCCAGTTCCTTTACCTCCTCATCAGTGCTTGGCGTTATCAGCCATTTTACTGGATGTGTAATGGAATCTCATTGTGGTTTAATTTACATTTCCCTGGTAACTAATGATATCCATTATTTCATGTGCTTATTGGCCATTGTATATCTTCTTTGATGTATGTCTCTGTACTGTACCATGTACGTTGGTTTTTAGGTCTTAAAATGCATCATGAGAGTAGAGATTCTAATGAGTATTGAATATCTCTTACCTGAAGGGGCTGTTCAAGAGAAATTGACTATTTAAGTAATAATCTGAAACAAGATTCTGAAAGATGTGCTCTATGGAATAATATTGCACATAGTCTCAGAAGCTGGAATAAATCATTCACACAGAAAAAATTTGAAGGATCCAGACATTTACTTAAAGAAATTCTCCTATGGAGCTTTTTTTTTTTTTTTGAGATGGAGTCTCGCTCTGTTGCCAGTTTATTGCCTTGTTACTATGAAATGATTGATTTGATGTAAATGCACACTGCAACTTGATGAAGTAGCCTCTCTGGGTTCTTTGCGTTCTTGCCATGGATTTGGTAGATGGTGGTGTCAGAGATTATGGAGTTTAGGCCACCTGGCTTTACAGAGGTGAAGGGAGGTGTCTGAGATGATGAAGGGAGTCGGGTAGAAAGAATGCCAGCACCATGTGGTGCTCCAGAGGTTCTTCAGGGGTCTACTTGCTTTTATCTTTAAAATTTCCAACAGTTGTTAAAAAGTTTTCAAAAAAGATTTATACTCTAATGTTTGCATCTCATAGCAAGGAGGTGATCCCATCAAAACATTTTGAAGTCTTGGTAAACATTGGGCTGGCGGGTACAAGATCATCTGATTTATTCGTATGCCTACTCGTTGGTAGCCTGCTAGGCATTGAGGGACTTAAGAACTAGTGTTTATAAGCAGGTTATAAACTAGAGTTGCTCCAGTGATCTGGCTTTAAAGCTCAGTTGTTTTTAATGCCCTGTCTTGGTGAAGGAACCTGTGTAGACTTAAAGTCATGGAATGACCAGCGCCTCACCATAGTTTCCCTCATCACTGACACATTTACAGGTTCAGACATTCATAGACATGGCAGGAGAAAAACTGTTCTAAGGTCTGCTGCAAAAAAAAAAGGACAAGTAATTCTGGCAGCCCAATTAATTCATTTAATGAATATTTATTGAGTGCCAACCATGTGGCAGCTCTGGGGTGATGAAGATAAAAAATTAGCATGTCAGTGGGCGCCAGGATGTTAAAAGTCTGAGTTTAGCATGAGGGCGTATATGCGTGTGCTGCCTTCAGTTAAATGTCAGGCAAAGCGGCAGTGTCAACTGTACACAAAGAAATTAGCGTTTAACATGCTATGCCATAATGATGCTGTCCATGGTCTGAACAGTCAATATATGTTTCAGATGTTTCTTGTCTAACATATCTGAGATAAGGACTACAAGGAGACATTAGACGTTGTTAGTAGTAGAGAGTTGAAACAAGTTTCTTACTATTTCAAAGCTTTTGGATTTTGTTTTTAAAAAAGAATGTGGCCATCTGTTTCTGTTTACATGTGCAAATCAGAATTGTCTCTGTCTTGCGTAACTGGAAGAGTATTGAAATGAAAGTGCAGGCCACTGGCATCTAACAGCCAATTCCAAGTGAATGAAACCAGCCTCAGTGTTCTCATTGATTCCGTTTTGGGGATGTGATGGTAGGCATTTGAGCAATTTGTATTCCAGCAAGAGACCTTTTAAATCCATTTCCTCTGTGTGACCGTGGAGTTGGGTTTAAAAAAAGCACTGACTGAGAGTCAGCATGACTGTCTCTTAGCCGTTCGTCCTGTCCATTCTCAGTCCTCACTCCTCTCCATCCTGCTCTTCCTGCTGCAGCCAAGGGCTGGGAGGGGCCAGCACAGCTGATGGACTCATTTGAAGACCCTGGCTGGAGTGCCTCCTGCCTGCTAACAGCCTGTCACTTTCTTCAGAATGTGCTTGTGTTACCTGCTCCAGGATGTTGTCCCTAACAGAGCCTGTCACAGAGCATTCAGTAGAAACTAAAGTGCAGCAGAGGATGGTTTCATTTATTCCATGTTCATGGACCATTTACGCATGTCAGGCATTCCACCGATGCTGGAGATTCAGAGATCAGAAGGTGCGGCCCCCTGTCCTGAAGGAGTGACAGTCTGTCTCTGTTCTCTAGGGTTCAGCTAATGAAAAGTCTCAATTGCCTTGGGAAATTTTAAGTCTGAAAGGAGGGACTGTTTCACAGTACTCTCAGACAGTGGTGGGAAGGATATACCTACTTAGTTAGCATTATGGAATGATCATAGATGCTTAAAACTTTCCCCTGCAAAATTAAAATAGCTTTATTTTCTTGGTTTGTTGTTTCTTAACTTTTTAACGGAGTTTACCTTGAACAAACTAATGAACCAGCACATGATGTCAGAAAGAACAGGCCAGGAGAATGTGAAAGTGGTTTTTTTTGTTTGTTTTGTTTCTGAGACAGGGTTTCTCTCTGTCTCTCAGGCTGGAGTGCAGCGGCGCAATCTCCGTTCATTGCAACCTCCGTCTCCCAGGTTCAAACGATCCTCCTGCCTCAGACTCCCTAGTAACTGGGACTACAGGTGCACGCCACCATACTCATCTAATTTTTTTGTATTTTTAGTAGAGATGGGGCCTCACCATGTTGGCCAGGCTGGTCTTGACCTCCTCCTAGCCTCAAGTGATCTGGCTTCCCAAAGTGCTGGGATTTCAGGTGTGAGCCACTGTGCCTGGGCTGAAAGTGTTTTTTAAGCAAAAAAAGAGAATACAAACGTGGCATTTTGGTTCATCCTTACCTCTGCGGCCTTGGAAAAATAACCTTTAGCCTTGCTTTCCATTCTGTTGCAATAATATTGCCTGTGTTACCCACCGCCCAGATTGGAGAGTCATGAGCCATAATCTGTGTGAAAGCACTTTGTTTTAGAGGTGCTGTGCAGATGGAAGCCTGTTGTTACTGCTAGATCCCCACAACCACGCTGGTACCATCACATTTGCACGCTGATTTTTGGGTAGGATATTCTGACATACACATTTCATTTCTTTCCATCTATTTTGAGAAATCTAAGCCAGGGAAATGCTGTGGAATTCTTCCTTAAAAATTACTCTTGCCTGGGTGTCGTGGCTCATGCTTTTAATCCCAGCTCTTTGGGAGGCCAAGATGGGTGGATCACCTGAGGTCAGGAGTTTGAAACCAGCCTGACCAATATGGTGAAACCCTGTCTCCGTTTGTGGTGATGGGTGCCTGTAGTCCCAGCTACTTGGGAGGCTGAGACAGGAGAATTGTTTGAACCCAGGAGGCGGAGGTTACAGTGAGCAGAGATTGCACTACTACACTCTAGCACTCCTGGCTGGGTGACAGAGCAGGACTCCGTCTCAAAAAAAAAAAACAAACAAATTTACTTTCTGTGATTATCAACTATTTGTTTGCAAAGTTGAAATAAATGCTATTCACAGTATTGATTGATAGTAGTCAATTTTTTTTTAGACTTTTGGTCAGGAGTCTTACTTTTCTTTAAAAAGTTAATCCATCACCTCACATATGTTTGAATGTAATTTTAAGATTTCCTTCTTGGGAGGAAAACTAAAATGCAAGCATTTTAAAGGTGGTACTTTCATAGAGTTTTATATCTAGAAGCTCAGAGGAGAAATGGCTCGTCCAAGGCCCCGATCCGAGTAGGTGACAGTCTCCATGGTCCCCTTGCTGCCACACTCATCTTCTCATTTTGCACAATGTGTGATTTTCAGCCCCCGCAGCAAATGCAAACCTTCCTGGGTCCCGGGGTGGTGTGGCTTGAGTGGGCCAAACCCTGGTAAGCTGCTGACTCTCTGTGGCTGTTGCAACTTCTTCAGGTCTCTTGAGGAATAGTAAATATTCCACATATCAGCTTCAGAGCAGACAGCATTCTGGCTGAGAAATAGATGATCTTCACTTTTACTTATATATATATACTTTTCTCTCTCTCCCCTTCACTTCCCAAACTAAACATAGCAGCATTACATGCAGTCTTTGCTTTTCGGACTCAGCATTTTGGAGTATGGAGGTTCATGCTCCTGATAATGGACTGGGGTCTGCAGCCCCCCAGTGATATTCCTGGGATTGCAGGCAGGGACTGCCTGCGGGGGGCCAGACTGGGACCCTGGGCCTACTCTCTGGCCTTTCTCTGTGGTGTCTGCAGGCCTGACTGTCCCCCTAGCAGGGAAGGGAATTGCTCTGGGCTGTAGTCCAGCCCGTGGGCCGGAGGTTCAGCCTCTTCCCCTTACTTGCTGCTGCCCAGGGAGCCCTTCCCCTCTCCTCCCCTCTTGTTCTGTTAGCTGGTTTCAAATTTTCTTTTCTTTGAATGGAAAATAAACACAGAAAGTAAAACTAATGGGCTGAAGCCCTTCCTTGGGGAGAAACATTCATCCCTCAATGCTGAAAATAAATGGCCCTTGCTGACCTTAGCAGCCCAGTCAAGGACCTTCCCTGCCTGTTGCTGCACTTCCCATCCTGTCTGTGCCATCCTGCAGTGACAGGGACCCTGCCCTTCCTTGCCTCTGCTCCAGCTTCCTCTGCCGTGCTCTCCTGCCAGGCTGCCCAGGCTGGGGTGTGCCTCTCTCCAGGCTGGCTTGTACCTCTCAAGTCCTCCTCTTGTACTCCTGCTCCCTGGTAGGTGGGTGCTATCGGAGGGCACAATTTTCAGCCCAAAACCTTAAGGAACAAAAATGAACAGCACCATCTGCATCTCTTTGGCCCCTCACCCCGTCCCCGCCTTGCTCCTTGGTGCTCTCGTGCCCCTTACCCCAAGGCTGGACCACCGTTGGGAGTGTGGCACCAGTGGGTGGACCGCTTTCCATCGAGGGCAGCAGAATCCAGCCTTGTGGTTTTAGCACAGAGATCTTCAGATGAGCTCATTTGAGGCCTACAGGCAAAGTAGCCCTGCACATTTGGGACCAAAGATGGGGGCCGATGCTAAACGTCCCCCACACCTTCTCAGCTCCCTTGCACCCTGATGAGCCCCTGGAAGGTCCTGCATAGTCCTAGGATTAAGTGGAGCAGAGTATGGAACTCAGGTCTAAAATTGGGAATGGCTGTCCAGTGTCTGCCCATTGCCTCCTCCCTGCCTGGGAAACTCTGTGGTTGAGGAACCCCACTTATAAAACAAGGCCCCAAGCAGGCTGGCCTCTCCCCCAGACTCAGGCACCAATCCAATAGCCTGATGGCTCTGCTGTGGTGGTAGGAGGGAAAGGGTCCTCCACTGACCTGGGGACTTTCCAACTGTCAAGGTAACAATCACTGTATCAAGTAGGTTATTACTGCCCCCATTTTAAGGATGCAAACAGTGAGACCCAGGAGATCAAGTAATTTGTATATGGAGACGTGGGAATGAAAACTCATGGTCTTCATCTGTAGCAGTGGCTTCCACAATAAGCCTGGGTCATGGGGATGAAGCAGGATCCAGAATCTGCTGTGGGGGGCGGGAAGAATGCCTGGGCAGTCCCTGTACACCTTTGGGCCCTCCCCAGCTCATTCCCCCTTGCCCATCACCTCGCTGCTTGGATTGTAGAAAAATGAAAGGTTTGTGCCTAGAGATGGCCGATTTGGGGGTAAGAGCTGCAGCTGGAGCAGGGCCTATGACCTTTGTGTGGGAGAAGCGAGAGGGGGCACAGGGCCGGCCAAGCTCTAAAAGGCACGTGACCTTGTTTGCATCGTCACACTCCTTTTTTAGAAAACAATCTCTGCTGCATACAGAGGTTGTCTTTGTGCAGGGCCCCAGCAAGCCTGGTGGTTCCTTCCTGCCTTTCTTCTCCCTTCCCCATTCTGGGTTTTTCTCCTCTCTGCTTCCCATTCTACCGTAGGGGAATGGGGCCAGGCCTTTTGGATGGGAAACAGGAACCGAGAAGTAGAAGATGGAGAAATTACCAGACTAAAGATAGCAGGGTTTTAATTTTCCCTCTGAAAAGCCCAGGAAGAGCCCCAAATTGTGTAACCTGGACACATGAAAATGATGACCCTGCCCCTACTCTATGTGCTTTTCCGCCACCATGGCCCTTTGGAAGATTCTGAAACAAGGAATTGGTAACACAGGGTGGCCAAGGGCGCTGTGCCCGTGCCCCTTGTGAACTTTAGATGCTAGTGTTCTGGGGGCCATGTGACAGGCCCTTAGGGTGGCAGGAGCCAGCATGGGTGGAGGAGAGCAGCTGGCAGCTTTCTTGGTGAAGGGGTGGACAGCACTTGTGGTGTGGAAGTAGCAGCCGCCTTGCCTGTAGCTGGGTTGGGGTTAGTGGAACAGGGTTTAGAAAAAGCAGGGGGAATGCCGGGGGATTATTTTCCCCAAACGTTAGAGAAAGCCAGCGCTTCTGGCTCTGGAAGCGAGGCTGTTGGGAAGCGGGACGGGGAGCACAGCCCTGGAAGCCGCCTTATGTTCTTCCTCCATTGGCTGGAGCGCTCCCAGCCTTTCACTGCTTCAAAGCCACACACATGACTTTGGGCAGCTCTTTGAGTCAGTTTCTTCTCCTTTAAGCTGGGGAAAGAGGTGGTGATTTCATAAGTGGTTGTAAATATTGCAGTAAAGATAATGGGAGTAAAAGTGCTCTGTGAAGTGTAAATTGCTATATGGTACTTGGAGTTGGGCCCTAGGTGTGATTTTAGATTACACACCTGCTGCAGCCTTGGTAACTTAAGAGTAGTTCTCTCAGTGCTAGTGAACTGAGCTGAGGGGCACAGTCAGTCCTTCTTTTCCTGGGAGCAGTTTGGGAGCTTTGGAAGTTGTCCAGTGCTGCCCCGCACTTCAACAGTGGTTGAGTGTAGGCAAGGGGGCAGAGCTCTGCCTGGCTGGACTGCACATGCAGGGGAGAGGCCCTGCTGGCAGTGCCCCGGGTGGAAGAGGGGCAAATCTGGGGCTACCTCAGTCTGGGTAGACGAGGAAGGGATGGGTGGACACCCCGGTGGCCACTCCTACTCACCCTTGCAGTTAAGACCTAGGGTTTCATGCCCTGCTCCTTTAACCCTCAGTGTTCAAGAGAGAGGCCGGTTGGACCAGAGCGCCCTATGCCACCATTTGCCCAGTGGGGAATCAGAGAGAAACATGGGCACCGCAGGAAAAGTTTTGAAAACAGTGTTTTTTAGAGACAGGGTGTAGCCACATTGCCCAGGCTGGACTCAAACTCCTGGGGTCAGGTGATCCTCCTGCCTCGGCCTCCTGAGTAGCTGGGATTACAGGTGTGTGCCATCATGCCTGGATGAAGTTTTAAAAAGTTTAAATGTTGATGGGAAAAAACATATTAGTGGAATTGCAAGGCTGTATGCGCTGTAAAGGCATTTTGTTCGTGGAGATTTGTTTTCTCATTATAGTCGTTATCAGACCTGAAACATATTTGCTGTAATGATTGAGACGATCATGGGGTAACAGCATGTTCTTAACGGCTGCTTTAATTGGCGTAGTGTACACCTAGCCCCTCTGAGAACCAGAGGACACTGGTAATCACTATTAGATATTGAGTGCCGACTGTATGCCAGACACTTAAGCATTGGTGACCTTATCCTGTGAGGTAGATACTATTATTCCTAATTTATAGATGAAGAAATGGAAGTCAGTGAGGTGAAGTCGTTTGTTGGAGGTCATGTGGCTAGTAATTGGAGCCTGGTTTGAACCAAGTCAGTCTCATTCCAGAATCCAGAACCAGTGATTTGTAACCAATGCGCTTATCTCCAAAGGGATCCCCCACTGGCTTTTCTTGTTTTTAATGCATCCATTCCTTAAAGCCTCTGTCTGGTCATAGGCTGTACTTTTTAAAGGAACACACAGCACACAAATGTGACCACTACTGGACAGCAGTGGGGACCCAGTTGGATGGCAGAGCCCGGCACGCTGACTGGGACAGAAGCCCCAGCACATGGCGTGATGATGGCGTCTCCAGGCTGGCCTCCGTGGTCTCAGGAAGCAAAGTCCTCAGTCTCCTTCATGTGGGGTTCAGAAAGAAAACTTGGTTATCTCACGTCTCCTTTTCCCTGTTTATTTGACTAAAGTGAAGTTCATGTGGCTTGAGCCTCGTTTCCTGGGGAAATCAGCCTGGCTTAGGATTCCATTGTCTTCTGGGCCTGGAAAGATGTTGAAAGCTGACCTCACACCCAGCTGAAGGTCACCTTCCCAGACTGAGCCTGGCCGCCTTCTACATCTCCAAGGCTGGAGGGCCTGGCCTAGGGGTGGCTGCACGCTGGCTTTCCACTATCTCTGTGTCCTCGCTGCCCATCAGTAATGTGCCCAGTACCTTCTGGTGTCATATCCCCTCTGGTTTGTGATTCTTCTCTTGAGCTATTCCATTTTCTACCTCAAACCTGCTCTCCTGCCATTCCCAGGGGCCATAGCTCAGTAATGTGGGTGTCTGGGGACTCCGGGCCAGGCCCCCTTGTGCCATTGTGGCTCTCCCTGGGGCAGGGCACCAGGCTGGTGGGGGGGCCCTGCCCAGAGCCGCCCTGTGCTGCCGGGTTTCTGCTGCTGCCGTGCAGTGGCAGTCTTGCCAAAATGTGGCTTTTCCTCCCAGAGACTTTTCTTCCCCCTAAATAAAAATCAGGATGTGAATCCTTTTGACAGAGCTGGAGTTCACTGTCATCTGTTTCCGTTTCTCTAAGATAGGGATCCTGGTGAAGCCCATGAAAGCTGTGGGGCGTTCCCACCAAAGCCTCTGAGGCACAGACTTCCTGGGAGTGCTTCTGGGTGCCGCTTCTTTAAACTTCAGGAGGCTGCAGCCTCTCCTTGTTAATGTGCCATTTTTTCATAGCGTGTGTGGGTTTAGAGCTACGTGGGTTCTTTTCTCACTTCTCTGTTCATACCACATGACACAGTCTACTTCAGGCATAGTCGACAGCCATCTGGAGGTCATCAGCTGAGTGCACAGTTTGCCTGGTGGTTCTATAATAGGATAGGTATTTTTCCCCCATTTTTTTCTCTTTTAAAAGCACTGCTGGAAGGCCAGGTGCGGTGTCTCATGTACCCACACAAAGTATGGTAATCCCAGCACTTTGGGAGGCCAAGGCAGGCAGATCACTTGAGGTCAGGAGTTCAAGATCAGTCTGGGCAATATGAGGAAACCCCATCTTTACTAAAAATACAAAAATTAGCCAGGCGTGGTGATATGTACCTGTAGTCCCAAGCACTCAGGAGGCTGAGGTGGGAGGATCACTTAAGCCTGGGAAACAGAGGTTACAGTGAGCCGAGATCATGCCACTGCACTCCAGCCCGGGGGAAAGAGTGAGACCCTGTCTCAAAAGATAGCAATAATAATAATAATAACAGAAATACTGTTGGAGCTTCGTTGCAGAAACAGCTTGTAGGGAAAGGAGGGAGGCATATTTCAGTATTTGGCCTTGGGGAAAGGTTTCGCTTCCCCGGGCCTGTCCTCCAGAGGTTTGGTGGGCCCGGGCTGGTGCAGCCATCACCACTGCCAGTCACCTCCCCTATCAGGAACCTTCCTTGCTTAGATGGTATTTCCCGCATGTCTGGGCCTCCGCTGTTTTCATTATGAGTCCCCAGCTCTGACGGACACTGTGGCTAATGCACAGAGTGTTGGAGGCAGTGGTTTGGCCCAGCAGTCCGCATTCGTGTGCCGCTCCTCTATGCTCCCAGAGCTGCCTTCTCTCTCATCATGTATTAATCTTTCCCATGCAAGTCATACATGAATATATCCTTGGGGTAAAGTTTTCGGGTGGTAGCAAATCTCAGTCTCCTGTCACCATCTTCTCTCCTCATCTAGGTACCCTCTGTGACCGAGTCCTTTGCCCATTCCAGAGTTTTTTTCTCACTGTGTGCCATTGGTCCTCTGCACCTGTGGATTCTGCATCCTTGGGTTCAGTCACATAGGGTCTAAAGGGGAAAATATTGGAGAAAAAATATCCAGTAGAAAAAGATAACAGCAATTTAAAAAATACAAATTTTGGTCAGACACAGTGCCTTATGCCTCTAATCCTAGCACGTTAGGAGGCTGAGGCAGGAGGATCACTTGAGCCCAGGAGATTGAGACCAGTCTGGGCAACATACAGAGACGTCTCTACAAAAAATTTGAAAATTAGCCGGCTGTGGTGGCATGTGCGTGTGCTCCCAGCTACTCAGGAGGCTGAAGCAAGAGGATCACTTGAGCCCGGGAGGTAGAGGCTGCAGTGAGCCATGATCACACTGCACTCCAACCTAGGCGACAGAGTGAGATCCTATCTCAAAAAAAATAAAAATAAAAATAAATTTAGAAAAATACAGTGTAACAACCATTTACATAGCATTTACATTACATTAGTTAGGATAAGTAATCTAGAGATGATTTAAAGCATGTGGGAGGATGTGTAGGTTACATGCAAATATGACACCATTCTACATTACGAAACTGAGCATCCTTGGATTTTGGAATTCAAGGGAACCTGGAATTATCCTCCATGGAGACTGAGGAACTACAATTCTGAGTAGTTTTGTTTTATTATTTAATGTGTTCCTTTGACACATTTTTGTGCTCAAAGAACTCCTCAATACCATGCTTGATGGGAGGAGAAGAGAAAAGGTAACAAAGTGTAGGATATTGAAGTATTTTTCATTTTTTTTTACTTTAAAAAGATTACCAAATAATGTATTCGTGTTAATGATAGTTTAAAAATGGAGAAACAATTCTTCCAACTTTTCCTAAAACAACGATTATTTTCTTTTTGTATCTTTATATACACACAGAGTTTAAGTGTTTGATATATCACATCTTTCCTTTTTTATAACAGCTTATTTTTTCCCTGCTTTTACAATGTGTGTGTGTGTGTATGTGTGTGTGTGTGTGTGTGTGTGTGTGTGTGTTTAATGG
>NW_016107316.1:1091662-1129454 GCF_001604975.1 Cebus imitator
TTTTTTTTGATGCAAGATCTCAGTGTGTTGCCTAGGCTGGAGTGCAGTGGCACAGTCAGCTCAGTGCAGCCTGGACCTCCCAGACTCAAGTGATCCTCCTGCCTCAGCCTCATCAATAACTGGGACCACAGGCACATACCACCATACCCGGCTAATTTTTGTATTTTTTGTAGAGATGGGGGTCTCATTATGTTGCCTAGGCCTGTCTCAAATGCCTAGGCTCGGGTGGTCTGCCCACCTCAGCCTTCCAAAGCATTGGGGTTGCAGGCATGAGCCACTGCCTCAGGCTGCCTTTTCCTCTTCTGTAGAGCCGCTTTACTTGTGTTTTGTCCTCAGTGCTGTACCCATGTGGGTGGTGGGCGACTGCACGTCCACAGACCAACTTCCCTCCCTGCTGGGGGGGCCTGCAGGTCTGGGTGCACCTTGTGACCGAGGCCAGCCTTCCTCTGCAGAGGTGTGAACTCTGCCACCACCCTATTCTGGTCAAGAAGGGAATGGAATCTCAGAAAGGAAATTATCTAGGAGAAAAATGAAAGAAGTGTTTATTTTCTGTTTGCCTGCCCTCAAGATTGCTACTTAAGGAGCTCAGATGTTATTTGTAAGATTAAGTAGTTTAGTAAGAGTGCCCAAAACCACCTCCCAGGGTGGGAAGCGCCTGATGCTGGGGAGAAAAGCCCAGGCCTGAGCTGGTAGACCTGTGTTCAGTTTTTGCCTCGGACTCTACTTCTCTCTGATGATTTCGAAATGGAACTGAGGGATTCCTAAGTCCCTTTTGCTTCCTGTGCTCAACCAACATTCTAGGCTAATAAATTACCCCTGAGGTTCACTTTCATTTTGGCAGCATTTTCCGGTTCTTTTGCCAACTCTAATTTCTTTTCTTTAAAAAATGCTTTAACTTTACTTGTATTCTTACTAATATATCCTATATATATACATATACATAGCATATTTTATATTTTTTTCAATGAAATCTTTTTTAAAAATTCAACTTTTGTTTTAGATCTGGGGGTACATGTGCAGGTTTGTTACATGGATATATTGTGTGATGCTGAGTTTTGTAGCATGATTGATGCCATCACTCAGGTACTGAGCATAGTACCCACCAGTTAGATTTCAACCCCTACCCCCTCTCTCCCCACTCTAGTAGTCTCCAGTTTCTATTGTTGGCATCTTTATGCCCATGAATACTTACCATTTAGCTTCCACTTAAAAGTGAGAACATGCAGTATTTAGTTTTCTGTCTCTGTGTTAATTTGCTTAGGATTATGGTCTCCAGCTGCATCCATGTTGCTGCAAAGGACATGATATAGTTCTTTTTTATGGCTGCATTGTATTCCATGGTGTATATATACCACGTTTTCTTTATCCAGTCCACCATTGATGGGTACCTGGCTTGATTCCATGTCTTTGCTATTGATACAAATGGCATTTAAAGAATGATGATGAAGGCCATGTACAGTTTCTCACGCCTGTAATCCCAGCACTTTGGGAGGTCAAGGCAGACAGATCACTTGAGGCTAGGAGTTCGAGACCAGTCCTGCCAACATGGTGAAACTCTGTCTCTATTAAAAATACAAAAATTAGCCAGGTGTAATAGTGCATGCCTGTAGTCCCAGCTACTTGGGAGGCTGAGGCATGAGAATCACTTGAACCTGGGAGGCCGAGGTTGCAGTCAGCCAAGAATGCGCCACTGCACTCCAACCTGAGCAACAGAGCAATACTCTATCTAAAAAAAAGAAAAAAACCTGATTATGAAGCCTGGTCTTGGCCAGCACTCCCAAGTGCACCCCACAGGCCTGTCCCATCGTAACGCCGCCAGAGGCGGCCCCTGCCCTGACTGCAGCCCTCAGCTTGCCTCAATGTGTATTTTGCCAACAAAGTGTACATCCTTAAACAATTTAGTTTTGCCTATTTTTGAACTTTTTATACTGTGTGTATTCTTTTGCTCAACATTTTTGTCAGATTCACTCGTGTTCTGGGTAAGTTTGTTCTCTTCCGTTGCTGTGTAGCATTCTGTTGTATGACTGTCCATCATCAGTTTATTCATTTTACCATCGACATTTCTGTTTGTCCGGTTGGGGGCTGTTTTGAGGATTGCTAGAACAGCCTGTTCATGTCTTCTGTTGCAGATGTGTATTTACTCTGAGTAATTTTAATGTTTTCAGATAATACCAAAATGTGCTCTTCTCATTTGTCCTTAGGCACACATTTTCCTCAGCTGTGACTTAGCTCAGACGTCTATTTGATCTTAATTCTTAGCGACACCTGCTATTCTTCAGGCCTGGCTTTATTCCCAGAAGGAGGCAGGTTCATTATTGCTTTGGCTTTAAATGGAGTCCACAGACCACAGTGCGAGTCTACGCTTCCCAAAAGGCTTCTGGAAATATCTGACACTGTCATTAATGCTCTCTGTTACTTACTGAAGGGTTGAATGTGTGATGAGACAAAACTGCCGCGTAAATGTTTGTTCGACTCTTCTTGGCAAAGCCATTCTTGGGGCATAGACCTGGGAGTGTTTTGTTTTGTTTTGTGTTTTGTCTGCTGTCTTTCAGAAATGTCCCTTCCCCTCAGGCTGGCCTTTTGTCAACAGAACGAGGGGAGAGGAGATGGGATGGGAGAGTGGAGCGTGCTGGGGCCACCTGAGTGCTGCAGGCCTCTGCCCTCTCCAGGGCAGCATCTTGGGGTTCCAAGAAGGAAGCCTGACTCTCTGGTTCACATTGAGAACTCGGGGTGCTGGGGACGAATGTGCTGTGCTGCCCCCAGTACGAGTTCCCAGTCAGGGCTGGGAGGAGCGGGGTACAGCAGGTAAGGGAAGAGAGGAATTCTTTTGGGGGCCGTAACACTTAATTGGGGTTCAGTTGGTCTTGCCTGTGACCCCATCTTGCGTTCATTGGAAATGTTCGTCTGGAAACACTCTTAGCTCACAGTCGGATGAAAGCCAGCCTGCAGGCCGCCGTGTGCCCACCCTGAGTCAGGTCATCTCCTCAGACAGTCTTGGCTTGCACCATCCACTCTGTGGTGACACAGGCTGGAGACCTCGTAGGGTTTTGTGGGGACCAGGAATAGGTAGAGGAGTCCCCACCTGGAGGAGGGTGGGCACAGGGTGATGTTGTTGCTGAGCCCATGGAGGAACCAGGGCCAGGGCCTCCGGGTGACCCCAGAGGTGGTGGCACCACCCTTAGGCAGTACAGTGGGGCCCAGGGGCAGAGGAAGAGAAGCATGGGCTTGGGGACATTCAGAGGCCACTGTGCTGTGTGGATGGCCTGAGCTCTTGCAGAAGGTAGCAAGGCCTGAGGAACTGAATTTGAAATTTTTTTTTTTTTTTTTTTTTTTTTGAGACGGAGTTTCGCTTTTGTTACTCAGGCTGGAGTGCAATGGCGTGATCTCGGCTCACCGCAACCTCCACCTCCTGGGTTCAGGCAATTCTCCTGCCACTGCCTCCTGAGTAGCTGGGACGACAGGCATGCGCCACCATGCCCAGCTGATTTTTTGTATTTTTTTTTTTAGTAGAGGCAGGGTTTCACCATGTTGACCAGGATGGTCTCGATCTGTTGACCTTGTGATCCACCCGCCTCGGCTTCCCAAAGTGCTGGGATTACAGGCTTGAGCCACCGCGCCCGGCTTAAATTTGAAATTTTAATGAATCTTGATTGAAACATTCCTTTGGCTACCCTGTTGGACAGCACAGGTGAGGAAAATGAGTGAACAGCTTGTGGTGGTCTTTCCTGTGGTGGACTTTCCTTACCTGCACTGTGTGCCTTCCTCACTGTCCCCACACACTGTCCCTGTCCCCTGGCTCCTGCTCAGCTGAGCAGCAGAGATGGGAAGAGGCCCCTCAGTGACTGGAGAGGAGCCTATAGAAGAGTTTGGGAATTCAAACAGATGCTTTTAACATAGTTGAAAACAGGGGTTTTCCTCGGAAATACTTGAGACACATCCCCAGCTCTTGTTCTTGTGATAAATTCACACCGTAAAATTTGTTTGACAAACTGAAGGTCAGCTTCTGCCTGGTGCCTGAGAATTAATGAGGTGTGGCTAGCCGGCAGCTCTGGTGCCGGCCCTGCTCTGGTCTCAGGGTCCGTTAGGTTCTTGCCTTTGTTAGTGATTTGTACACGTAAGTCTGGTGAAAGTTGCTTTTTCCCCCTCTCTGAGCTGGAGTGGAATTTTTGTTTGGGGAGCATGGTAGGTGAGTGCCTGGTCTGGTTAGAATTCTCAGCCTGATGGGCAGACACCTTGGCTTCCAGATGCTCAAGCTTTGTTTTTTGTTGCTCTAAAATTTCAGTTTTTTAAAAAAATTTTTAATTATTGCGGGTACATAGTAGGTATATATTTTTATGGGATACATGAGATTTTGATACAGGCATGCAGTATGCAGTACATAATCACATTAGGGTGAATGGGGCTTCCATCACCTCAAAGCATTTATCCTTCTTTTGTGTTACATCCCAATTACACTCTTTAAGTTGTTTTTAAATGTGCAATAAATTATTGTTGACTTTTGTCACCCTGTTTCTATCAAATACTAGATGTTATTCATTCTATCTGCCTGTATATTTTTGTGCCCATTTACCATCCCCACTCCTACCCTTCCCCAACTACCCTTCCCAGCCTCTGGTAACCCTCCTTCTACTCTCTGACTCCATGAATTCAATTGTTTTAATTTTTTTGTATGGCTCTTTTCAGTTTATTGCATGAAGGTGTTAACACTAGTCCAAGTTAAAAGTGAACCCCAAATGATTACATTATATACACTGTGAGGTTTTTCAACTTGTGACAAGGGACAGGAGGGAAATTCTACTCATTGCAAGGAAATCCTCACTTAAGCTTCAGTGAGCAACAAGCACTTAGAACCCATGAACCTTCAGCTGATCGTCCTTAGCCAGTCCAGTCTCTAGGAACTGGCATATGTTATTGTGCTGGTCACCCTGTAGCTGAATTACTTCTCCATATGCTGGGTGCTCAGTTACAGTACCATTGCAGGCAAACTTCTTCTTAAACGCCTTCACTAGTTTCTTTTTGTCGTAATCATCACTGAGTGATCCCCTGGACAATAGTAAGGGTCTTCCTGCCGTTTCTCTATTGAATTCTTATATGAATATAATCCTCAGCGCCAGCAGGAAGCAGGTCATCACCCTTACTTGCATCAGCAAAGAGGTTGAACTCAGAGGTTTGGGATAGTGGACATATGATACAATTCCTTTTCCTCGATGGAAATGGCCTGTGGCGGAGGCGGTGGGAAAAGGCAGGCAGCGGGGATGGAACTTAGGGAACTGAGGGGGCTCAAGGGGGAGGCTGCTGAGTCCTCAGCGGCAGCTCAGTGACTGGGGCTGTTTTTTTTGTTTGTTTGTTTTCCCCCATTTATTTATTTTATTGCATTTTAGGTTTTGGGGTACATGTGAAGAACATGCAAGATTGTTGCATAGGTACACATGTGGCAGTGTGATTTGCTGCCTTCCTCCCCATCACCTACATCTGGCATTTCTCCCCTTGCTATCTCTCCCCAGCTCCCCACCCCCCACCGTCCCTCCCCTATTTCCCCCCAACTGACCCCAGTGTGTAGTGCTCCTCTCCCTGTGTCCACATGTTCTCATTGTTCAACACCTGCCAATGAGTGAGAACATGCGGTGTTTGATCTTCTGCTCTTCTGTCAGTTTGCTGAGAATGATGGTTTCCAGGTTCATCCATGTCCCTACAAAGGACACAAACTCATCATTTTTGATGGCTGCATAATATTCCTTGGTGTATATGTGCCACATTTTCCCTATCCAGTCTATCGTCGATGGGCATTTGGGTTGGTTCCAGGTCTTTGCTATTGTAAACAGTGCTGCAATGAACATTCGTGTGCACGTGTCCTTATAGTAGAATGATTTATAATCCTTTGGATATATATCCAGTAATGGGATTGCTGGGTCAAATGGAATTTCTATTTCTAAGTCCTTGAGGAATCGCCACACTGTCCTCCACAATGGTTGAACTAATTTACACTCCCACTAACAGTACAAAAGTGTTCCTATTTCTCCACATCCTCTCCAGCATCTATTGTCTCCAGATTTTTTAATGATCGCCATTCTAACTGGCGTGAGATGGTATCTCAATGCTGTTTTGATTTGCATTTCTCTGATGACCAGTGATGATGAGCATTTTTTCATATGTTTGTTGGCCTCGTGTATGTCTTCTTTTGTAAAGTGCCTGTTCATATCCTTTGCCCACTTTTGAATGGGCTTGTTTTTTTCTTGTAAATGTGTTTTAGTTCTTTGTAAATTCTGGATATCAGCCCTTTGTCAGATGGGTAAACTGCAAAAATTTTTTCGACTGGGGCTGTTTTAATATTTTTTTTTTTTTAGCTCCCATAAATCAGTGAAAACATGGTGTGTTTGTCTTTCTGTACGTGAATTATTTCCCTTAACATGATGACCTCTGTTTCCATCTATGTCTTTACAGATGACAGGATCTTGTTCTTTTTTATGGCTGAATAGGACTCCATTGTGTATATGAACGACATTTTCTTTATCCATTTGTCTGTTATGGACACTTAGATTGTTTCCAAATCTTGGCCATTGTGAACAGTGCTGCAATAAACATGGGAGAGCAGGTATCTCTTTAATATACTGATTTCCTTTCTTTTGGATATGTACACAGCAGTGGGGTTGCTGGGTCATATAATAGCTCTATTTTTAGTTTTTTGAAGGGCCTCCATACTGTTCTCCATAGTGGTTGTACTAATTTATATTCCCACCAATAATGTACAGGGGTTCCCTTACCTCCACATCCCCATGAGCATTTGTTATTGCCTGCCTTTTGCATATAAACCATTTTAACTGGGGTGGGATGATATCATTATAGTTTTGATTTACATTTCTCAGACGATCAGTGATGTTGAACACCTTTTTGTATGCCTGTTTGCCATTTGTATGTCTTATCTGGAGATAGGTCTATTTAGATCTTCTGCCCATTTTAAAATTGGATCATTAGATTTTTCCTATAGTTTGAGCTTCTTACATATTTTGGTTATTAATTCCTTGTCAGATGAATAGTTTTCTCTCATTCTGTGAGTTGTCTCTTGACTTTGTTGATTGTTTCCTTTGCTGTGCAGAAGCTTTTTAACTTGATATGATCCCATTTATCCATTTTTGCTTTGGTTGCCTATGCTTGTGGGGTATTACTCAAGTCTTTGCCCAGATCAATGTCCTGAAGTTTCTCCAGTGTTTTCTTATAGGAGTTTCATAGTTTGAGGCCATAGATTTAAGTCTTTAACCCATTTTGATTTGATTTTTGTATATAGTGAAAGATAGAGGTCTAGTTTTATTCGTCTGAATATGGATATCCAGTTTTCCTGTCACCATTTATTGAAGAAATTGTTCCTTCCCCAGTGTATGTTCTTGGCACTTTTGTCAAAAATGAGTTCACTGTAAATGTATGGATTTATTTCTGAGTTCTTTTGTGTCTGTTTTTATGCCAGCACCATACTGTTTTGGCTACTATAACTCTATAGTATAATTGGAAGTCAGGTAATGTGATTCCTCCAGTTTTGTTCTTTTTGCTCAGGATAGCTTTGGCTATTCAGAGTTTTGTGATTCTATATACATGTAGGGCTATTTTTTTCTGTTTCTGTGAAGAACAGCATTGGTATTTTGATGGAGATTGCATTGAATCTGTAACTTGCTTTAGGTAGTATGGACAGTTTAACAATTTTGATTCTTCCAATCCATAAATATAGAATATCTTTTCATTTTTTTGGTTGTCCTCTTCAATTTCTTGCATCATTGTTTTATAGTTTTCATTGTAGAGATCCTTTACTTCTTTGGCTAATTCCTAGATATTTAATTTTATTTGTAGCTATTGTAAATGGGATTGTTTCTTGATTTATTTTTCAGATTGTTCACTGTTGGCATATAGAAATGCTACTGATTTTTGTATGTTGATTTTGTATCCTGCAACTTTACTGAATTTATCAATGTAATCACACAACAGGTTCATCTTGCCTGCTGCTGCCTAGACAGAGCTGATTTATCAAGTCAGGGAAATTGCAGTAGAGAAAGAGTAATTCACGCAGAGCCAGCTGTGCAGGAGACTGGAGTTTTATTATTACTCAAATCAATCTCCTGGAGAATTTGGGGATCAGAGTTTTCAAGAATAATTTGTTGGGTCAGAGCCAGTGAGTTGGGAGTGCTGATTGGTCAGGTCATAGACAAACTCATTCCTGGATGGGGATTGCAGGAGCAGATGAGCCAGATTTTTTGATCCAAGTGGTACCAGCTGATCCATTGAATGCAGGGTCTGCAAAATATCTCAAGCACTGATCTTAGGTTTTACAATAGTGATGTTATCCCCTGGAGCAATGTGAGGAGGGTCAGAATCTTGCAGCCTCCACCTGCCTGACTCCGAAATCATAATTTCTAAGCTCGTGGCTAATGTATTAGTCCTGCAAAGGCTATCTAGTCCCCAGGCAGGAAGGGGGTTTATTTTGGGAAAGGGCCCGTTGTTGTCTTTGTTTCAAAGCGAAACCATAAACTGAGTTCCTACCAAAGATAGTTCAGCCTACGCCCAGGAATGAACAAGGACAGCTTGGAGGTTAGAAACAGGATGGAGTCAGTTAGGTCAGATCTCTCTCACTGTAATAATGATCTCAGTTACAATTTTTGCAAAGGCGGTTTCTTCAGTTCTGATAGTTTTTGATGGTGTCTTTAGGCTTTTCCAAGTATAAGATCACATCATTTGTGAACAAGGCTAACTCACCTTCTTCCTTTCCAGTTTGGAGCCCTTTATTTCTTTCTCTTGTCTAATTGCCTTAGCCGGGACTTCCAGTGATGTTTTTATATATAGCTGGCATAAGACTGTATAGCACTCAATCTTCTTCTTTTTTTTTTTTTTTTTTTTTTTTTTTTTTGAGGCAGAGTGTCATTCTGTTGCCCACGCCGGAGTACAGTGGTGCAATGTCCACTTACTGCAGTTTCTGCTCTCAGGTTCAAGCAATTCTTCTGCCTCAGCCTCCTGAGCAGCTGGGATTACAAGTGTGCACCACCACGCCCAGCTAATTTTTGTATTTTTAGTAGAGGCAGAGTTTTACCATGTTGTCCAGGCTGGTGTGGAACTTCTGACCTCAAGTGATCCACCCCCTCTCGGCCTCCCGAAGTGCTAGGTTTACGGGCATGAGCCACTGAGTCTGGCCTAACACTCAGTCTTAAACAATCATTGTAGCTTCTTGTCTTGACCAAGTTTAATTTTAATTGTCTATAAATATATACCATAATGAAGGGTGTGTTTTTGAATAGGGAGATAATTGCTTTTCCCACTTGTACTTTTAATTAAAAATTACCTCTTCCACCTACCTCACCTTTATTTCTAATCTGTTCAACAGATTGTAGAAAAGCAAGTTTATGCACTTGTCCCTGAGTTCAGGAAGCACGACTTCCTCTTCAGTAACAAAGGTAGAAGATTCCATATGGTGACCTATATTTTCAAGAGTTTTATGCAGTAAATGATTAGGGAGGGATACGTCCCATGATGTAATGTGGGAGGAAATTTGTCAGAGTTCAGCTGTGTTGTTAAGGTATGTTGTCTGTGATCAGATTGAAGTTTACCACCACGCCCAGTCCCATGTTTTATGTTTTTGTTTGCCTGGGCTTTTTTCGTTGTGGTTTTTGGTTTTGTTTTTTTGTTTGTTTGTTTGTTTGTTTTTAAGAGACAGGTCTGCCCAGGCTAGAGGGCAGTGGCACAATCTTGGTTCACTGCAGCCTCCAATTTATGGGTTTAATTGATCCTCCCTTCTCAGCCCAGGATTACAGATGCGTGTTCCCATGCCCAGCTAACTTTTATTTTTATTTTTTGTAGAGACAGGCTGTCATTATGTTGCCCAGGCTGGTCTCAAGCTCCTGGCCTCAAACATTCTTCCCACCTTGGCCTTCCAAAGCGCTGGTATTATAGTAGGTGTGAACTACCGCGTCCAGCCTAGTCCTCATGTTTTTAGCATGGTTGAGCCAAACTCCTATAGATACAAGATCACTCTAACACCTGTGGGAGTGTCAGAGGCAGGAGGGCTGAAATCTGGTTAAGAGAGGCAGCACAGAACTCCCTGGCTGCCTTTTCTTGAATGGCTACTGCCTAGCCTTAGCCAGGAATGGCCTGAACCAGGGGTTCCAGCCAGTTCTCTCTTCTGTGTGTAGCCTCTCGCTGAATGCACTTGCTGCATCCCCTAATCCGTTACCCTCCCTGTGGCCTGAGTAACCTTCAAGCCCAGCTCTCCTTGCTCCCCTCTGGGTAGCACTGTTGACCGGCACTTGAGCCCCTGCCTTTTGGGCTCATCATCCTTTCCTGAGCCCCTGCCTTTTGGGCTCATCATCCTTTCCTGAGCCCCTGCCTTTTGGGCTCATCATCCTTTCCTGAGCTTGTTCTTGATTCCTGTTTTATGGCAGGCTCTCTGGTAGGCACTGGGGATACGATGAACAAATAACAGTGACCTTAGAGGAAAGCATTAAAAAAACTAAAAAGAGGCGGTACGATTAATTTTGTTATTTTCTATAACCTAAGATGTCCACAGTATTGTTTTAATGTAGCATTTAGCCACATTTCTTTTCTTTTTCTTTCTTTTTTTTTTTTTTTTTTTTTTTTTTTTGAGATGGAGTCTCCTTCTTGTTGTCCAGGCTAGAGTACAGTGGTGCCATCTCGGCTCACCATAGCCACTGTAGCCTCTGCCTCCCGGGTTCAAACAATTCTCCTGCCTCGACCTCCCAAGTAGCTGGGATTACAGACATGCACTACCATGCCTGGCTAATTTTGTATTTTTAGTAGAGATGGGGTTTCTTCATGTTAGTCAGGCTGTTCTCGAACTCCCAGCCTCAGGTGATCTGCCTGCCTTGGCCTCCCAAAGTGCTGGGATTAGTGAGCCACCGCACTCAGCATGAGCCACTGCACTCAGTCTAGCCACATTTCAGGTTCTCTGTAGACATGTGCTGGTAGCTACTGCAGTGGACAGCACAGGTCTAGAGGCTGAGCTGGACAAGTAAAAAAAGCAATGAGGTTCATGCAGTAAGTCCTGGACCCCTGTTTTCATCAGTAATTTGTTTCTCTAGGGAATTATCTTTTGCAGGATTGTGAATTCCAAGAAGGGACAGGCATTGCCTTGTCCTGTTTTCCTCACCATTGTGTTGTAATACCTGGCAGGTAGTAGGTGCTCAGGCCGTTTTATCCGATGAAATGCTAAGTACAGGATGTTAGGGGAAAAGCTAAGATGTGTACCTGCTACCCTGGAGTGGGGGTGGGGAGGCATCAGAGGCCTTCTCAGGAGAGGGAGACAGCATTGAACCATCGAGTAGGGTCAGGGAGGATATTCTCAGGAGAGAGGAGCATGTGCACATGCTGGGAAGACAGCAGGTAGAGGGGAGCCACAGGTAGCTGTTATGATGGAAGTTTAGGGTAAGGTGAAAGTGGGGGAGAATGTCAGTAGTTGATGCTGGAGAAGCAGGTGGGGCTCAGATGATCGGTTTTTTAAAGCTTGCTAAAGATGTTATTCTGAGAATACTAGAAAGCTTTATACTGCCTGGGCTGGATGTGCCTGGAGTCTCACTCTGTCAGCCAGGCTTGAGTGCAGTGGGGCAATCTGAGCTCACTGCAACCCCTACCTCCCAGGTTCAAGCGATTTTTCTTCCTCAGCCTCCTGAGTAGCTGGGATTACAGGCACCCACCACCACACTTGGTTAATTTTTGTATTTTTAGTAGAGATGGGGTTTCACTATGTTGGCTAGGCAGGTCTCGAACTCCTGACCTCAAGTGATCCTCCTACCTCAGCCTCTCAAAGTGCTGGGATTAAAGGCTTGAGCCACCATGCCTTGCCTCTTTTTCTTATTTATTTTTGAGGTGTTTTCTCCCTTTACACTTCCTGGCCCATGGAAGGTGCTTAGTAGAAATGGTGGCTGACTTCTAATGCTTCCAGAGAGCCTGACAGGCTGGCATTGGTGTCTTCCAGTATCTGTGGGGAAGCTTTATTAATATTATGAGTGTGGATCAGATCCTGCTGTAGCCAGTGGCAAAACCTGGGCAAGCCCAGATTCTGCGGGAGTGCTAGGCTGCGCGGTACTAGATCAAATGTGCCTTTCAAGAATGGCCCCTCACCTGGGATGGGAGAGCTGTGCTCAGCGACATGTGGTCTAAGCTTCAGGAACTGATGTTTCTGGCATAGCCCTGAGCACAACCTCAGTCTACCGGCTGGTGCTGGCTAAGCCAGGCCTGGGCCCCGCGAGTCTGTGGCTGGCAGACTGGGGCAGAAAAGTCATGAGACTGCATGAGAAAGAGAATTCAATTGTGATTTTTCTGAGTTATTTACTATTTCCAAATCCCCTTTTATATCTTGAAGGAAGGTAGGAATGGATCAGAGATGACCACTTAGGAAAACACGAGTTAGCTCCATATAAGAAATCTTGATGATCTTCTATCAGTATCTATTCTTTAGTAAGGCAGAAAAGAATGCCTTTTTTATTTAAATAGACGTTTTTAGTTTTAGGGTCACAGGAAAATGGAATGGACAATACAGAAACTTTCCAAATACCCCTGTCCCCTGACATGCACAGCCTTCTCCATTATTAACATTCCGCACCACAAGTACGCTGGTGACCTCAGTGAACTGACAAGGACACGTCACTGTCACCCATATCTGTACTGCACATTAGGGCTCACTCTTGTACATTCCATGGGCTTGGACAAATGTATAATGACGTGATTGTAACTCCTCTTTGTATTACAGCCACTCTTTCAAATGTCTGGTGCTGTGTGATCATTTTTCCATTTAAAATTGCCAGCACTAATCACGTCTGTTTTTGGCACGCAATAATTGTGGCATTAGAACTAGGCCTTATGATTCTGCTATTGAAAACTGATTCAAGAGGTGATTTCAGGAAGCCTGGAAGTCCAGAATCCATTGCTCTGAAGAGCTGTGTTGTGTTTTGGATGATAGATCCTTGAAGGTTTTTATGATCTAAACTCACTATGGGGTAATAATGGACGCTCAATAACAGTAGTTATTATGCCAGTAGCTGCAGGGCTGGGTGCTTCATTTAGTTTTTATAAGATAGCCTGTGATTGGCCTCACTAATCCAGTTCACAAATGTTCTTTCCCTCCAGTCACAACTCACCTTTTGCTTTTCTATTGTTGTTTAAGTGGGCTAAAAGGACTTTTTACCGAGCACCTTGGGAGGCCGAGACAGGTGAATCACCTGGGGTCAGGAGTTTGAGACCAGCCTGGCCAACATGGTGAAACCCCATCTCAATAAAAATGCAAAAATTAGCCAGGTATGGTGGCAAACCCCTATAATCCCAGCTTCTTCGGAGGCTGAGGCAGGAGAATTACTTGAACCCAGGAGGGTTCCGCTCAGTGCTGTTGGGAAACCAGCCGTCTACACCACTGAGGGCTTATCTCCTGGAAACAGGTGCTGAGGGACCTGACAGAGATGGAGGCTGCAGTGAGCCGCGATTGCACCACTGCACTCCAGCCTGGGCGATAGAGCAAGACCCCGTCTCAAAAAAAAGGATCTTTTTACCTTTATATCTATTGGGAAAGTTGAGATGTAATTAAATCTCCAGGTGTGATTGGTCGTTGAACAAATATTGTTTGAGCACCTCCTATGTCCAGGGTATTGTGAGTGCCATAGACAGCTGCCGTGTAGTAGCTGGTCTGTAAGTATATGCTGAATATTGTATATGTGAGTGCCTCTAATTATTCAGCCCTGCAAAGTGGGCTTTGTTCCTGCTGGTTTCTGGAGAAGAAGTCTGAGGCTTGGGAAGCATTAGGACCCATCTTCTAACACAGCTTACAAGCTAATGTTAGTTGGGTTTTTTCGAATCTGGAATGGGTTTGCCTCCCCCTTGACAGGGCTCTGTAGGGGGAAGGGGCACAGGCACAGTGGGAGTCCTGGTGGGCAGGCACATTTCGGAGCCTTGCTGGTAACCAGGGAGAACTGAGGGTTCCGCTGGGATAACTCACTTCACTGCAGAGGGCTCAGGCCCAGCAGGTGCTGTGGGCAGGAGACAGCTCAAATGCTGCAGGAGGACGAGGCCCGAGAGGAGGAGTTGCTTTTCCGTTAATTACCAACAAGCTTTCGCTCAGTGCTGTTGGGAAACCAGTCTTCTACACCACACTGAGGGCTGCTCTCTCAGAAACAGGTACTGAGGGCCCTAGCAGAGGCAAGCAGGGCCGTCAGGGTGGCACCCACATGGTACTTGCTGCTAGTGTGGTCTCAGCACAGACACAGTTTAATGACTATATTCTCTACATTTTAGGCTTTGGACGTGGACCGGATGGTTCTTTACAAAATGAAGAAATCCGTGAAAGCAATCAACATCTCTGGGATGAGTGAGTATACATTCTTTCCTAGGGGTTTCTGTGTGGAAAACGTTGCATTTAAAGTCCTGGTACCATAATAGTGATGACCATTAACAAATTAGCCAACCAAACTCCTTTTTCGGGGCATGCAGTTCACAGAGGTGAGCTGGGATGTTTATTTTTTAGAAGTATGTTTTGTTTTGCCGGTCGTCTGATTCAGGTGTGGGATTTCATCCCCCATTGCCCACTGCACTGTCTGTCTCACACTGAGCTTCCTGTTTTCTGGAGCATGGTCCTGTATGTACCCACTTTGTCAGCCTGGCTGATGGGGACCTGGACTCGTTCCTGCCTCAGTCATTTGGGTTTTGCCGTTAACTGTGTCACAGTGTCATTTCCATTTCTCTCATACCCAGTCTTGCCTTTTCTAGTGTAGGAATAAAATGAATAAATATACAAACACAATGTAATATTTGATCTAGATTTACACATACATATATTTTTAAACCCACGCAACTTTTGGCTTAAAGATGACAGGTAGGTCACCTGTGGTATATCTTCCCTTGTACAAATCCTGTGAGTGATAGAAAATATTTGTTAAAAGTCATTAAGTGACTGTATGATTTCACTCAGCAACAAGAAGGTGGCTGCTGTGGGGGACTAGGAACTGTGAGGAGTCCCTAAGAGACTGAAACAGGGCTGACAGGTTGCTCACGGGAGCTTGTCCCTGCTTAGGTACAGATAGAGTCTGGGTGTCAGGGTCAGGGGGAGGGGCCTGGGATCTGCCCCAAGAGAAGTAGTCAGGTCCCTTCATCTATACTGTTTCCCCTCACCCTGGTGGTGTCTTTCTTTAGTGAAAGAGGTGATTGGAGCAGGAGGACAGGGAGGGCCTTAGGTGGTCGTGGTGTCCGGAGGGAAGGGGAAGAGCCTGAAAGTGCACTTTCCAGTTACAACAGGGCAGGCACAAGCTCCAATTGCTGCTCTTGACTCTACCCCCATGAGAGCTGTGTGAGCCACGATTGTGAAGAATCTAGCAGGAAATCCCAAGTGCAGGATGATGTTACAGTTGAACATCGCCAAGTGTATTTAGGAACAAATTTAACAGAAGATTCACAGGAATCCTACATCAACAACTACAAAACGCTGCTGACCAAAATGAAATAAGACCTAAATGAGAAACATGTGATGTGCATGGGTTAGAGGAGTCACCACTGTGAAGTGTCAGGCCTCCCCAAGTTGATCTCAAGATTCACCCCAACCCCAGTCAGAATTACAGCAGGGGAAATTGGCAGGCCTTTTCTAAAACTGATATGGAAGATGGCCATCCGCCTCTAGCTTTTTTACCTGGATCATGTATGGGGCAGGGAGCAATAATGATAGTTTTTATCTTTTTGAAGGCTTATGTATCTTGTGCTTTCTCTACATTGGGCTAATCTTGTCAACAACTGATTCTCCTTATACAAATGAGGAACCTGCAGATCAGAGAGTTCAGGGTGTTCCGGAGATGTCTATGCAGCCGGAGCTCGGACGCTGCTGGTCTTACTGTTGTGTCAGGGTTGTGTGCAGTGAGTGGCCTGCCCTGTTTCAAAGCCACCATGCCTTCAGTGTGTCTGGCACATGAATGACGTCTTGAAGACTTCAGTAAGTCACCTGGAAATGGTACACCCAGTTTCGTTGACAAGCACTGGATTTCAAAAAGTATCTTGGAAGATATTTTTTACTGTGTTCACTTGGGCTTTTGAGCTTATAATTTGAGGGATATTTGATATTCAGGTCAGATTCAAAAATGATTTTATAGGCATATGTTGAAAAGGCTGCCTTTGTCAGAAATAAAATGAAATAATCTGCTTCTTGTGTGAACATTAGCTGTGCGGCTGCTGCTAGTCTGGAGGAGGGACACGTGTGACTCCCAAGGCTGGCCCAGCGGCCGGCAGTGCAGCTTATAAACAGACGTGCATTTGAAGGGAGAAGGTACTAGTGCTGTGGTGTCAGGAAGCTGGCCTGCAGGGATTTAGCAGCATTTCTGTCTAATTTGCCTGCTGACCTATATTGCTGAGCGTGTGCCACAAACCCCATTCCTATTTCTGCCCACCCCGCAGCGTCGTTTCCTAAAATGCAGCCCCCCTGGTGTTACTTCTCTGCCTAAAACTCTATTTTTCATCACCCTCTTTGAAGTTAGTGGAAGTCAGTTCCAGAGCATGTGAGAAAGGAGGAAGGCCTCGGTGGGCTTTAGGATTGTAGGGCAATTGGAATAAAGATGGTTCTCTTACTACAGAGCCATCCAAAGATTTTAATGTGCTGGTAATGTGGATTGTGAGTGGTTATCGGTCTTAACCCTTTCCAATTCGTTTGTCTATGAAACTGTCACTGCCTTCCCTGATCACCCCACCATGTGCCTCAGGTGAGTGCATGCTGCAGAACACCAGACGAGTTCCAAGCTCCTGTGTGTCGCCTCGACTCAGGCCACCTGTCCCGACCCTCCCCGTCTGGACTCCTCTGTGCCCTTCTTTGAAATAACTTGCAGTTTCCCCCAGTGAGCCATGTTTTGTGCCTTCTTCCCTCTGCTCATGCTCTCCTGTTTGCTGAAAATAGCATTTGCCACTTCATGAAAGGAAACTGAGGTCCAAGGAAGTTGAGAAGTTTGTTCAAAGTCACAAAGCTCTTCAATGACAAGGTGGGATTTTAACTCAGCTTCTTGGGCTCATGTATTTTCCTAGGCCCTGCACATAACAACAGGCTGCCTGGCATGTGACCTTGGAGGGGGTCTCCTATTTTTGTTGTTCTATAGCCATCTATTATGTCATGCCAAGTTTGAGTTATTCTAAGGTCATGAGTCTGAGTCCTGAAAAGTCCTAAGTCCTAAAACCAGAGCCTGATCCTGAAATCTTTATTTTGGAACAGGTGTTATCTACTGCAAGGAAGTCACCTGAGGAAACGTGATACATTCTCCTGTCATGTGCTGACATCGTTCACAGTGTCTTTGGAACTCTTTAAAACTGCTTTTAGTAGCACATTCTTTTGCATATATTTAGTAGAGAAGTCTAAGGATAGATCAAATTTTTTTAGAACTAGATGTCAGAAATAAGTCAGGCATATTCAGAAAGGGACTGAGGTCTAGCGACCGCAGGTGGCTTAGATGCACTGTAACCACACGGTTATGGATTCTGAAGGCAGCCAGTTCCAAAGGAGAAGTCCTCAGTGTTTTGATCATGAGAACGAGGACCCAAGGCAATTCCAGTATAGGAAGAACACTCATTTTATGTATGATTGAAAGAACAGTGAGAATAAATTAGCGTATATGCCTCATACTGCCATATTCCTTTTCTTGTCTCATATTTCTTCTTTGGGACCAGGATTTCCTGCCTCCTTTCCTGATTTGTGACAGATTGGCCCCATTTGAGCCCAACTCTGCCCTAGCGTCCCTCACTGCAGGCCGTTCACCTGTCGCTGCTTCCTGTGTGCCAGCTGTATTTCACACAGCCCCACCAGGCTGTAAATGGGCTCTCCTGTCCCAGTCACCTGGGGAGGCCCTCCTTTGCTTCCCTACCCATTTCATCAAGCCTTAGCCCTCTTTGAACTTCAGCATAGCCCTCTTTGACTCTCCTTTAGTAGATTCTTTTTTTTTGAAACGACACTTCGCTCTTGTTGCCCAGGCTGGAATGCAGTGGCGCGATGTTGGCTCACTGCAGCCTCTTAGGTTCAAGTGCCTCAGCCTCCTGGAATTACAGGCGTCCACCACCACACCCAGCTAATTTTTGTATTTTTAGTGGAGATGGGGTTTCACCATGTTGGCCAGGCCAGTCTCAAACTTCTGACCTCAAGTGATCCACCATCCTCAGCCTCCCTGTAGTAGTTTCTTATCACTGTTGTAACAAATTACCACAAAATGAGTTGGCTTAAAATGATACAAAGTTATCTTTCAGTGCTACAGGTGGGAAACCCAATATGGGTTTCTCTAGGCTAAAATGAAAGTGTCAACAGGGCTCTGTCCCTGAGGCTCTAGGGGAAATCAGTTTCCTTTGCCAGCTCCTAGCAGCTGCCTGCATTCCTTAGCTCATGGCTCCCTTCCGTCTTCAAAGCTGGCCTTGGCTGGTGGTGTCTTTCTCTCACTGCTTTGCTCTGATATTTGGGCTGCCATAACAAAATACCATAGACTGGTGGGTTAAACAACAGAAATTTATTTTCTCACAGGCCTGGGGGCTGGGAAGTCTAAGATCACGGTGCCAGTGTGGTTGGGTTCTGGTGAGGGCTGTCTTCTTCCTGGCTTGCAGACACCCCCCTTCTTCCTGTGTTCTCACATACCAGCAAGAGAAAGCAAGCTGTCTGCTTTCTCCTCTTATAGGGACCCTAATGCCATCAGGAGGGCCTCACCCTCTTGACCTCCTCTAAACCTAATTATTATGCTTCCCAGTGGCCCCATCTCCAAATACCATCACCTTGTGGGTTAGGGCTTTCATATATTAATTTGGGGGAAGGGATGTAATTCAGTCCCATAGCAAACACTAGCTCTTCTGCCATTCCTCTTCTACATGTGAGGACGCTTGTGATGACATTGGCCTCACCCAGCTAATCCAGATAATCTCCCCATCTCAAGTTCAACTGATTAGCAACTTTATTCCATCCACAATTTCAATTCCTCTTTGCCAAGTAGCGTAACATACTCACAAGTTCCAGGGGTTAGGATGTGGGCATCTGGTGGTGGAGAAGCCGTTACTCTGTCTACCACACCTCTCCTGAATTCTTATGATTCTGAAGTTGAATCCGTTTCCACTTTTTTGTTCAGCTACAAATGAAAGGGTGCCTAGCATGCAGGGGCTGTTAACACTTTAAATATTGCTCCTGATTGTTCTCTAGATCTTGTGTATCTGTTGACCTTTGCTCAGTTAATTACAAGCCCTTGAGGTGAAAGACCAATTCTGGGAGACAGTGTCATTTAGGATAAAGAAGACATAGAGAATCCAGGAAGCCTTGATTAAAAGCTGGCAGTGCCACTGAAAAAGCCTGTGACATTAGGACAATTATTTTACCTTTATGAGCCTCAATTTCCTCATGTATAAAATGGGAATTTAATAGGTCCTAAGATTGCTAGTGAAGATTAAGTGAGATAACATGAAAAATGCCACTCATGGTTCTGGACATACATGTGGTAAGAGTGACAGCTGTGATATACCTCCTGAGTGATCCTTGCAGTGGCTGCCATGGGCGTGGGCAGATAATAGGTGCCCAATAAATACTGAGTGTTGATACATTATCAGGTCCCTACTGTATGTTCTTAGACTGTCCTCTTAGTGTAGGAGAGGTGAACTTAAAATTTTAGGTATAAGCGGTGTGTGTTATGACAGGCCCCATAGTCTCTTCTGTGAGGATTTATATGGATTTATGTAGAAGGAAGATTTAAGATGCCTTAGAATGGAGGTTGGCAAACTATGGCCAGACACCTGTGTTTTCACAGCCTGAAAGCTAAGAATGGTTTTTACCATTGTTACCTACACAGTAACCTCAGTATGGCCTCAACAACCTTCAATGTAATGGTGTTTGGAGATGGGGCCTTTGGGAAGCAATTAGGTTTAGATGAGGTCATGAGGGTGGGGACCTTATGATGGGATTAGCGCCCTGCTTAAATACTTGCTGTCTGACTTTCTAGGAAAAAGTTTACCAATCCCTCCATTAGAGCAGTGATTATAAACTTGAGAATGTATCAGAATCCCTCAAGGGTCTTGTTAAAACAGGGATTGCTGGACCCTACTCCCAGAGTTTCTGCTTCAGCAGGTCCGGGATGGAGCCTGAGTATTTGCTAATTGAAAAAGCTCCCAGGTGATGGCCCTGGACTTTGAGAATCCTACCCTTGAACCCCCCCATCCCCACTTTAAACATTGGACTGGGCAAAAATGCACCACATGTATACAAAACACTAGTCTTCTTGCACAATAGCCAGTGTATTATGTTTGCTCCCAGTCTTCAAAATGATGACAACTGTATTTTCTGGAAAGTCTTAGCACAGGTTTGCAAAAGCAGTTGTCATAATGACTTGTGAGAAACTGTTTGCCACTCAGTGATGGATTGCTATCTGACCTCTTAAAAAAAAATTCAGGCCGGGTACTGTGGCTCACGCCTGTAATCCCAGCACTTTGGGAGGCCAGGGTAGGAGGATCACCTGAGGTCAGGAGTTCAAGACCAGCCTGGCCAACATGAAACCTCGTCTCTACTAAAAATACAAAAATTAGCTGGGCATGGTGGCACATACCTGTAATTCCAGCTACTCGGGAGACTGAGGCAGGAGAATCATTTGAACCTGGCAGGCGGAGGTTCCAGTGAGCCGAGATCACACCATTGCACTGCAGCCTGTGCAACAAGAGTGAAACTCCATCTCAGAAAAAGAAAAGAGAAAAGTTCATATTTACTTTAAAACTCTTACGTGTCTAAAGTTTCCCAAGCTGTGGCTCAGCCCAAAGGTGTTCCCTCCACACCCCAGGAAGTTGAAGCTAACATTTTTCAGCTGTTTGACACATCAGTGGGTGGAAAAGTTCATCTCTATCAGGAATGGAGCAACAAAAGATTTTCATTTTCACTTCTCTAGAATTACTCTGCTGTAATTCTACAGGACTTGTTGGAACATTCTTATTGAGAATGATATTCCTACCCTCAATCAGAATATCCTAGAAAATTATCACATTCTTGAATGTACAAAGAAAGAAATGCTGATTTTTCCTCAAATCTTTACCATCTCCCACCTCACCTACAAAAGAAAATGAAAATCAAACAACTTTACATGTGTGTTCCTCCCTGTTGTTTCAGTGTTAATTAGAATACAGTGTTAACGTACACTTCAGATTCATACAAAGAACTGTTTCTATTATACATATTATCAATAGAACAGGGCAGTTCAGAACAAATATACATAATAGTTGAGGAAATGAAGTTTCACTGTGCATTCAGAAGATACTGGCCTGGCGCGGTGGCTCACACTTGTAATCCTAGCATTTTGTGGATGGATCACTTGAGCTTTGAGTTCAAGACCAGCCTAGGCAACATGGTGAAACCCTGTCTCTGCAAAAAATACAAAAATTAGGTGGGCATGATGGTGTATAATTTGTGGTCCCAGTTACTCGGGAGGCAGAGGCAGGAAGATCACTTAAACCTAGGAGGTTGAGGCTGCAGTGAGCTGAAATTGCACCACTGCACTCCAGCCTGGGTGACAGAGCGAGACCCTGTCTCCAAAACACAAAAAAGAAAAAGGAATTGTTTTTTGAAAAAGAAGACAAATATTTTAAAAAATAAAAGATACTACAGAAGAACGTAACAAAATCAGAAAAATCCTTACTGTTTGGTAAGCTTACAGTGACTGTAGTACTGTGCTTCATTGTTGTGGCACTGAAAACATGCACACTCATTTTTTGGAAAGCAGTTTGGTGGTACACATCAAGAAAAATAAAAATCTTTTTATGGAAGGTGATCCATGCACAAAGATGTTCATGAGCTGTGGCATTGCTTATCAGAGTGAGAAATTGGATGCCTCCTGTATATAACTGAATTAGGATTTAGCGGTTTGCTGGAATATGTTTATATAGCAACAGGAAGTAAAATACGTATGATGAAATCTTCAATAAAATTCAGGATACAGAATATATGTACACTGTATGTGATTAAAAAGGAATAGATGATAAATGATAAAGTATATTTTTATTGATATTCACAAACTTGAAGGAAGATACATAGTGATGATAAATACTCTTCAAGTATTTGTTAGAATATTTGTATTATACAACTAAATAAAAACTTTATGTGAATTCCATTCTTAAAGCATTCTGAGTTAGGTCCTGTCTATTGACAGATGAGCTTACGGAGGCACTGAGTAGTGATTTGTCAGGGTCATCTAGCCAGCAGTTGGAGGAGCTCAGATTCAAAAGCAAGTGAGCGTCCCCATCTCTGCTTCTGACTGCTGCAGCACCCTGCCTGGTGCTGAGGCAGAAAGTTGCTGGGGGCACACGGTAGAGAAAGCAAGCGGCAACATGGGGAGCACCCTACATGCCACCTGACCGAGCCATCGTAGTCCTTCTGAAAAATTCCAGGTGGTTTTGGTTGATTACAAGATCAGTGTGAGGCAGTACGTGGCACCTGCTCCGAAGGCTGGCTGCAGGTAACCTCTGAAGTCTTTGGTGCTTATAAAGGAGGTGGTTGTTTCATTATTGGGTTGTAAGATCAGCATTTTAAGAACCTCAAAATCTTAGGGATGGAGAAACCTCCCTATAGGAGGGCGTCTGAAGGATGAGGGGCTCTTAGTTTCAGAAGGGGCCAGTGAGGATGTACATGAAGGGCTTTCTCTGGGCTGAGGAAGGTAGACATAGTATTTGCTTTTCTCTAGAGGAGGCTTTCACAAGAGCATAACTTGACTCAGATATGACGGAGAGGGAACTAGTGAGCAGCCTGAGCGGTGAGCTGGTGGCTAGGAGGTTCCTCTAATGGATGGACAGCCCCTGTCTCTGAGGAAGTTGTAGAGGGAGGTGAGGACGTGGGCTCGAAGGCCCTGGAGATGTCTTCCAATTGTGAGGCTCTGGAGTCCAGCTCTCTCCTGTTGCTGGCTAAAAACGATTGTAATTTAGTTGGTGATTTGTGGAATCTTGTCTGCAGTGACCACAGCATTAGTCATGGAAGGAGGGTGCCTCTGAAGGAACACAGAGGTCTGTGACCTAACATCCAAGTGTTGGCATGAATCATACTTCAGTTCAGAAGTATCTGCTATTTAATTTGGCGGGTGTTTACAGTCACCCAGTCTATGGACCAACATGTTTTCCATACCCATCTGTAAAACAGGGGGCTGTGGTTTGATCAGTGGTTCTTTAATCTTTTGGTTATCATATCAGTAAAATTCAGAAGGGTGTTTTGGATGATCCTTCCAGGAAAAAGCACCTTTACATAATTTTGCATACATGTTTGGGATACACATACGTGCCCTCCCCCCTCCCCCCACCCCATAAGCCTGTCCACAAGCCCAGCACACCAAGCGAAAAAGCTCAGACCTTGAGCTTAAATATTCTACCAAATCAACGTGATGACTTCATCTATTTCCTCATCTGTAAAATCCTGCAGAGGTGTAAGGATGAAAGATTATTTTTATATGTTATATCATCTCTACAGTATTCATGGTAGCTACTTTATGAGGCTTGAGAGACCATGCAGTTTCCAAGGGCTGCTTGTCCCTGAAAGTGAAGCCCTGGGATCTCATGGAACCAGGAATCAGCTTCCTTCCTCACACTGAGGGCTGTGCCCTCAGTGGAGGTGGGTGGAGACAGGGGTGTGTTCTTAAGTCATCACTGTGGTAAGTACGTAAGTCATGGGGTTTGAAGGCAAAAATGTAGGGCTGAAAGCCGCTTACCCTGGCAAAATGCACATTCGGTAATGTAGCTAATCAGATTGCTTTGCCAACATGAACTCTTTCTTCATTAAAAGGTGTCAGTATAATTGAAAGTAAAATTTCTAATAGCTTGTACTCCACATTCAACAAATATTGAATTCACCTCTTGGCTTTGAACCCCAGACACCATGGTGTAGCCCGTCTCCAGACTAAAGAAGAGCCCTGCCAGTTCTGAAGAACCCACCACCTCCAACCCCTGTCTCCTTCCCTCATTTGGTCTTAGAGCAGCCCTAGGATGGAAGCAGCTCTCTGGTTAAGGAGAGTTTAGGGTGAGTTTAGTTTACCAGTTTAAACTGGTAGTTCGGTTTTAATCTCATGCCATACTACATTCTCAGTGAGGAAATTCCTTTTAACATCATCTGCTCCAAGAAGCCTTTTCTGTTACCAGCCCCCGAAAATGTACTCCTGTTCTCATAGAGTGCTGTGTTTCCAGCTCGTGTAATTTACATCACAGTGGATTGTTTTTGCATGTTTATTTTTGTCTTGCTAAGTTGTGTGTTGGCAGGTATCAAGGTTTTTTTAATCTTTCTTGAATGCAGATGTCTTAGGAGCCTTTTGGCCGCTCTCCATTACCTGGAATAAAGTTCCTCATCTTTGGCCCCTGCCTGACCCTCCAGTCCCTCCCCATGCTCTGGCCACACCTAGCACAGAATTCCCCAGAGCTCATTCTGTTTTTTGTGTTCCTGTCACTGCACTGAAATGATTGGCTGAGTCTTTGTCACTTATTGAGTGCTTGCTTCTTGAGGGCAGGGGCTCTGTTTGATGAATCTTTGTGTTCTTTAGTGCTTGCTGCATAATAGACTTTCAGTGTGATTGGATTTTATTCTTTAGTAACCAGAAATATTCTTGACCCATAATGGAAGCACAATAAATGAATAAAAGTAAATATTGGTATATTATGTACTCTAAAGCTAAAGGGACAGAAAGCATCAGCATAAAAAAAATTATACAGTAGCCCAGTTTCCACTCTTTCACCCCTCTTACCTGCCTTCCAAGTGCACTCCTGCAAGTAGTAGGAGCTTCACAGGGAGGTAATTGTTGTGATGTTTAGTTATTCACACAGTCTTTGAACTGTCATTGGAAGGATGGGATCATTAATATAAGGCAGGATCAAAGAGGATGGGGTGATCATAGGCAACAGGTTTTGTATCTTAATAGCCCACACCTTGGCCTTATTAATGAACTCCATTGCTAGCTGCCTGTGCCAAGCACAACCAGACTAGATACATCCTGGGGTACCATCCGCAAAGACTGGCTGTTTCTCTAGGAATCACATTCCAAGGGGACTTCCTAGGAAAGATGATGGAAATGGGTTTTGAAAGTGGAAGAAGCATGGGGTGTGGGAGAAGGTGGAGGAAGTGGCAGGAAGAAGCCAGTGAGAGGTATCCTTCCGGTTGCTCAGCCTGCGTGGGAGCTCGAAAGGGTTATGAACAAGGTGGACATTCTTGTTCAACCCCTTCTGGTTATGGCTACTTCTGTCTGGTCGAAGATGATGCAGGTGTACTCGGTTCCAAGGGCTGTCTCCCTCACGTTACCTTGTCCAGGGAGAGCTTTGGGAGAGAAAGACAGATTCTAATGTTCTTTTTTTTTTTTTTTTTTTTTTTTTGTGATTTTTTTTTTTTTTTTTTTTTTTTTTTTTTTTTTTTTTTTTTTTTTTTTTTTTTTTTTTTTTTTTTTTTTTTTCTTTTGTGATAGAGTCTCGCTCTGTTGCTCAGGCTGGAGTACAGTGGCACGATACTGGCTCACTGCAACCTCCACCTCCTGGGTTGAAGTGATTCTCGTTCCTCAGCCTCCTGAGGAGCTGGGATCACAGGTACCTGCCGTCATCACTCCTGGCTAATTTTTGTATTTTTAGTAAAGACTGGGTTTTGCTGTGTTGGCCAAGCTGGTCTTGAACTCCTGACCTCAAGAGATCTTCCCACCTTGGCCCCCGAAGTGCTGGGATTACAGATGTGAGCCACCGTCCTCGGAGTGATGATCTTAATAGGCGCAGGCACAGAGCACTGAAACAACCCAGCCATTAGAGCTGATGTTCCTATTTCTTTTTAAATTTTGTTTATTCTTTACATTATTATAAAGATAAGATAAGCTTAGTTTAGAAAATTTAGAAAGCTCAGTAAAGCATTAAACCAACCAAATCTTGACCCTGGCAGGATTTCAGTATCTTTATAACCAGCAGAGGCTCAGGTGAGCGCTGGGTCCGAGGCCCACCCCTGACTTCGAACGCAGCGCTGCCTCTTAGAAGTTGCATGAGCCTGGGCTGGTTCACAGTCCCACAGTCTGTTTCCTTGTACACTCAAAGGAGAATAGAGTAACATCGAGAAAGCACTTGGTCTGGGACCTAGATATAATGGCCTTGCATATAACAGTTTATTGAGTGCTAGCAAGTGCTCAGTCTTTATCACCACGGTTAGCATTTTGATTTATTACCTTTTCAACCTCTTCTCTACATTTCACTTTTTGCAAAATTGAGACTAAATTTTGTGTCCTGCCTTTTTTAAACTTGGCATTCTGCTCCTACCATATTCCTATATCATTATTTTAAAAAGCCAACATAATATTCCATTTTGTAGAAATACTATTAATTTAACCACTTTCATATTGTTGGAGCTTAACACATTTTAAATTTTCACTCTTCATAAATTGTTCTATACACACATCTCTGATCACCTTGATTATTTCCTTAGTATAGATTTCTGGAAGTGAGATTATCCAGAAGAATGTTTTGAAGACTTTTGATACACATTAGAAAATTGGGAATGAGGCCGGGCGCGGTGGCTCAAGCCTGTAATCCCAGCACTTTGGGAGGCCGAGGCGGGTGGATCACGAGGTCAAGAGATCGAGACCATCCTGGTCAACATGGTGAAACCCCGTCTCTGCTAAAAATTCAGCTGGGCATGGTGGTGCGTGCCTGTAATCCCAGCTACTCAGGAGGCTGAGGCAGGAGAATTGCCTGAACCCACGAGGCGGAGGTTGCAGTGAGCCGAGATCGCGCCATTGCACTCCAGCCTGGGTAACAAGAGAGAAACTCCATCTCAAAAAAAAAAAAAAAAAAAAATTGGGAATGAAAATATGTTTTCAGCCATTTAGTTGGGGTGATTCTAGAAATAAAGCTCTGAAAATGGTTCTCTCTCACGAATTGTGAGAGACCCTGTTAAGGTAGGTAGAGACCCTGTTAAGAAACGGGGATTATCTTTGATTTTCAGAAATTGCATTTCCATGAGATCGTGCACCACAAGTGAGGTCTGAAACAGGTGGCATGTATAGCCGACAGCCAGAGGAAATGGTCTGCACTCTATAGAGTTGTGCACAACATCACAACATTCATGTCGTGACACACATTTGAGTATTAATCATTGTGTCATCCATCTAAGGAGTGTCTCCACCAAGCTGCTGCTGTGGAGAGCATATGTTTCTCCTTAAATGCTCCCTTCACTGGAGCTGTCTGTGTGGAAGTTGGGAATGTGGGGTGTCAGCAGGTGATTTTTCCTCTGCCTGACTCCCAGGCCTGTGGTCTGGCCTGGAGCAGGGGTTTGGAGGGTCTTCGTTGGATCAGCATGGAGGCTGGGGCTTGGCAGCCATGAGGCTGGTGTGCCCCCTCTTCTTTCTGTTATGCTGGTTACAACACTTGGTGTTCGGGTTAACAGTACTTGACAGGAAGGCTGTACATTGTCACTATCTTCAGCTCTTAGCTCTTATCTAGGCTAAGAGCTGAAGATAGTGACAATGTCATGACCAAGTGAAGAAACGGTTTTTGCTGTGGAAGGAAGAGCTTTGGACTGTGAGTCAGGAAACCTGAGTTCTTTTTCCAGCTCTGCCGCAAACTCGCTGTGTGACCTTGAGCAAGTCATCACCCTCTCTGGGCTTTGGTTTCCATGTTTGGACTAGGTCACCCTTCAGGATCCGTGGAATGAAAGGACTCAGCAGTGAGTGTGGAGACCTGAGGAGGTGGGGACAATGAGGCTTGTGTTGCCCTGTGGCGATTTTGAGAGCTGAGAGCTGGATGCAGGGAGGGGCTTTACAAAACAGAGAAAGTTCTGGGGTACAGTACAATTTAAAAAACAAAAAAAAAGTTTTAACAGTGCAAACACTAAGGACTCCCTGCTGTTCCCCGGGGCTAATGCCTTTCCATATCTGTTATTTGCTGCTTCTCTGCTTGACAAGTCTCACCTGTCCTTGGAGCCCCAGTTCCATGTCTCCTTCTTGCCATCTGAATCCACTTAGTACATTGCCTGATGCATTGTAAGTGATCAGTGCTTGGATTGACGTATCGTTCCCCAGGCATTCATCCCAGCCATGAGCATATGTGTCCTTGTATCTCACCCCAGCATGCTGTCACATCCCTGTTGCAGGCCTGGAAATAGTGAGTGACATGTTTGAGATGAAAGAGGAGGTGGTTCTTGAAGGTGAGTTGGCTGTGGGATACCCATCCTATGGCAGTGCTGTGTTGGTGGCTTACTTCTCTCTGTGCTGTGGGCCACACTCACCTATTAAGAGCGCATCTGCATATGTGGCCCATAGAGGAGGAGCAAAGGAGCCATTCTTTGTCCTTTTTGGATCCAGTAATTTTTGCTTAAACCATTTGCGCTGGACCTTGATACCAGTTTTTTAAATAGCAGAATCCAGTAAACTAAAAAGCACACAGCAAAACCTAGTTGTTTCCTCTAAACTCAGTATATACACACAATTGCTGGCTTCATGATCAATTTCTCTGCAGGAGTCTCTCAGTTCATCCTTTTGCAGAGATTGGTGGCTTTTGTGCAGTGAGGTGTGGGAGATAAAGGGGTGATGACTTAGAATTGAGAAGAAATGAAGTCTTGTCCTAGCATGGTCTCTGTGACCCAGATTCTTACTTTCCAAAGGCTCTCCCAGATCAGTGATTCTTGGAACTGGATCATTAATGAGAATTAGAGTTTAAGATACATTTGAACAAGGGGGAGGTGAGAGTGTGAGCTCTCTTTAGAAGAACAGCTTTCACAACTCTGTAAATAAAAGTTGATAGACCCAGTTTCGAATCTTTCCGGAAACTTTATTCCCAAGCTATTTATTTTAGGTTCCTATTTTAAGGTTGTTTTTGGCAAAAGAAAAATAAAGGCACTCAATGATTTTCTGTTCTTTAGTAGGAAAACCTTCCCCCTGGGGTGATCTGGAGCAGTAGGTCAGTCAGTGTCATGTTATTCATGGAGGGAGGGCTATTCTCTGGTGGGTACCATGCTAGGGTTAGAGGAAGACACAGGCTTATGGGCTTCAGCAAAAAGCTCTGAGTTCACTGGCAAGATGAAAAATCCATCTGTGCAAAAAGATTCCCACTGACCTAAACTGATACAGTGTGAGCATCAGAAGATAGTGCTGATTGCAGTGGATGAAAGCACTGTAAATGTAAATCATTTACAGTGGGATGACAAATTTGGGGATGACAAGCCAAAGGACTAATTTATCACCTTGGGGTTGCTGGGGATCAGTGTGTCATTTGGAAGATGTATTTATACGTACACTTGTATAAATACAAGAGATTTTTTAGGTTGGTTTTTTTTTTTTTTTTTTTTTTTTTTTTTTTTTTTTTTTTTTTTTTTTTTTTTTTTTTTGAGATGGAGTCTTGCTTTGTTGCTGAGGCTGGAGCACAGCCGTGTGATCTCTGCACACTGCAATCTCCACCTTCCAGGTTCAAGTGATTCTCCTGCGTCAGCCTCCCGAGTAGCTGGGAATACAGGTGTGTACCACCATGCCCGGCTAATTTTTGTATTTTTAGTAGAGACAAGGTTTCACCATGTTGGCCAGGCTGGTCTCAAACTCCTGACCTCAGACAATCCATCTGTCTCGGCCTCAAAGTGCTGGGATTACAGGCATGAGCCACCGCATCTGGCCAATAATTTTTTTAAAAAGAAAAAAACTTAACCTACATCAGGTAGTCAGTTGAGGAGCCCAGAAGGAGGGATGATAAGGAGTACTTTCACATTTCTTGGTGCTGGAACATGAAGGCTACTGCTAGTGAGAAGGCCGGCTTCTTCCTCCTATCAAGGGCTGGAGGCAGCCTGCATGGTGTACAAAGCGCACTGACCCTCCTACCAACTCTGGTCTGGGGCAGGTCACATGACTCTCTGAACTGCACTTGATTTACAAGAAAATAGGGATAATGATAGCCAACTTTTAGTGTTATCAGGTTAAACTGAACAAAAGACTTACAAGCCACTTAGTAGGTGTTAACCACACGCAGAGTCCCTTCCCTTTGGGTGTGCACTTAGAGCAGCACTGAGGGTCCAGTTCTCCTCATGGTTTGAAGGCACCATGAGGCTACATAGCCTTCAGCTTCTCTCCTGCTGGGCTTTGCATTCATCACCCAGCACCATAAAGGAGGAGACCATGGTCCAGCTCCCCTCTGTTGGCGTCATTTGGAAGACTTATGGCTCAGACAGCAGCGAGCGAGGGAGGAAGCAGGAGCAGGGGGGCTGCATTCCTGTTTCTGTCATCCAGTGGACAGTTGGCAGTGACAGACCTGTCTGTGGCCGCCAGCTCCCTTCCTGAACCCACTGAAACTGCCCACGTCTTGACCACTAATTTTGAGATAGTTTAAAAATAGTATGTGGTTTGAAAGGACATACCCTTCATTGTCAACCACATGCTCTAGAATGGTCGAGTAGAACAGAAGGAATTAGTGCTCTATCTGTGAAACTGAATTTTAAAAATCTAAAAATTAACATACTTTCATTTGACAAGGTACACTTTTTAACGATGAAACAAATATCAGTGTAGCAGAGTAGGAGAGTGGACTTTGGAATTAGAAGATTTGGGTTTGAATCCCAGCTCTGCCACTTTCTAGCTGTGTTTCCTTGGATGAATTCTTTGATCTCTTTGAGCCCTCATTTTCTAATTGTGGTATGAGAAATAATACATGTCTTATGAGGTTTAGAAAAAATATATGTAAATGTGTGCTTTGAATAAGTGACACCTGTTGCTGCTGTCACTGTTGTTGGTGTTATTGGTTATGCTCCCATGTGGTAAACTGAATGTCTTTACCTAATTCTTTCATTCTTCCTCTGACCTTGAGAGTATCTCCCAGCAGGTCTTTATCCCTTATGTAGTTGATGCTGCAGGCCCAGCGTCACTGTGACTTACCAAGGTCATACAAATGTTTACTGGCAGACATAGGACTGGAACCCAGATCTTCTGAGGGCTCCTGAGGAGCTGTGTGTGTTTGCGGGTGTGAGTGTGTGCACACGTATGTTTCTGTCTGAATTTGTTTGCTAAATCTGGTCTCAGAAATTCATTTATCTAGAACTCTTAGGCTATTTTCAAGAACATTTAAAAAAAAAAAAAAAAGGAAAGGACTCGAACAATGAAATGAGTTTTCTCTTGTGTCTGCTGGAGTCCCCCAAATGCCAGTGGAGGTCAAGAACACTGTGCTGCCCCAGTAGGATGGGTGAGCAGACCATTCATGGGCCATAAAGATTGGCTCAGGGTCTAGGACTGTCCTGCAGAAACAAATGTTCCCTCCTTTGCCCTCATTGTCAGGCCTAGCCTGGGCATTGGCGTTAGCTGACAGTGGTCTAACTTCCCCAAGAAGGAATTGGGGAGCTACAGAGGAACTTTTCGGATCTGTCCCTTGGTGAAGGAGCTGCAGCACTAAGGCTGTCTCTGGTGGAGTTCACGTCCATGTTCACACCATGGGTCTGCCTGCTCTGTTGTGCCTGTAAATAGTTGTGTTATATTTCCAATTGAACTGATGAAAACATAGAAATTAGGTAGCTATGCAGATAGAAGTTGTTTTATTACAGACTGACTGGTTTCATTTTGAAAGTGCCTGACCTTGTAGTGAGGGAATTATATTCAAACACATTCATTTACCAGAATCACCTGTGTCCCCTTCCCCATTTCTACTCATGGTTCTGAATCAGAGGTCTGAGATGGGACAGTGGTGTCTAGAGTTTGGTGAAAATCCATGCATGATTTTGGTGTCCAGCAGGGATTGAGAACTACTGTGCTGGAGACCCAGAGTCCAGATTTTCACTCTTTCAGGTGCTACTTTGAGCCCTGATGATAGTAAAATGCCATCAGACATAGCACCTGGTTTGCTTTTTATTGTCTAATATTTCAGGCACATGACTTGGTCAAGGATGAATACAACTTAGTCTGTAAACTGTAAGCACGTCCAGTGTATGGAGAACACAGTTACCAGACCATTTCAGTAAAACTTACTGAGTGCAGGGATAGGAGAGGTGCCAGTGAAATACCCAGGGTGTAGGGCAGAGTCATGGAAGACTTCCTGGAGGAAGCATGAATCTGTAGGATGAAGAAAAGTTCGGGAGGGAAGGGCCTCTGGGCAGAGGATCCATCCCAAGCAGAGGCACTGGAGCTGCAAAGACCACTGCTGTTCCCATATTAAAAGGAGAAGGAGCAGTGGTGTGTGGCTCTGAATTAGAGTTCTGGGCTTCAGGTTTGAGAGGAATGGGGCATCTGGCTGAATTTCTGGAAGGGGGCTCAGTCTGGTGACTTCTGCCATCACTTTGGTGAAGGAAGAATCCTCGGAGGGGTGGAAATGTTGTGTGTCCTTGGCCGACTCATCTGAGGACCACTGGACGTGGGCAAGGACTTCCCCTCTTGCACACCACGCTTGTTCTTGGGTATCTGTTGCGGGCACCATGGATTGTCGGGATAACGAAGCTATTTCTGTTCCTGGTGCAACTTGACTTTTCTCAGATTTTTCTTCTGCTGATGTGTTCAGTGTTTATTCACAAGTGAGAGGAACCTGGTGGGGAATGAGGATGGCACGCTTGAGACTCACAGCACCTCCCTCGTTCTGTTGCAGCTCACGTGGAAAATGAAGAGCAGTATACCCAGGCTCTGGAGAAGTTCGGCGGCAACTGTGTATGCAGAGATGACCCAGATTTAGGAAGTGCGTTCCTGAAGTTCTCAGTGTTTACAAAGGAGTTGACAGCGCTTTTCAAAAACCTGGTAAGCAGCTCTCAGTGTATGAAATGCTACGGTTACTTCAACTGGGCAAGTGGCTCAGTAGAGGATACTTATGGTTTGTTTCATAAACAAGGAATGCATTTCATAGTTCCTTGGGTACCTAAAAGAATTATATTTTCTATACACATTGGATCAATTTGGAATAAAGTTTAAACTTGTAATTTTTACTTTAACAAAACTTAAAATTCAGCTCTGCAATTTAAATATACACAGCTATGGGACAAAAATGGGTAAATGCATTCATCTTAAGGGCCTCTGACTTCAATTTTTAATAGTTTCCAAACTGTGTAGAATACTCTCTTTCTGGTAATTATAGTAGGCATTTAAGCTTATAATATTTAATAAATATGTTTCAGGCCTGTCTGACACAGCAAGGTAACCTGTAATCAAAGCACAGAAATTGCCATGAATATTTAAAGGCCTTTTGTGCTCCCAAGTGTAGAATCTAAAAAAAAGCAGGACTGAGAGCAGAGCCTCAGTTTTCAGCCATGGGAATGCGGCGCTGGTGGCCGCTGCCTGTGGCTGCTGCTTGGTACTGTGGGTGAATCGCGCCTTTCTTGTGCCTGGCAGCTCTGTGCTGTCCTCGTGATGGGGACAACGTTCTGAAGAAGTGGGCAGCCCGAGAGGGCTGTTTGGGACCCTGCCCGGGCGGAATGGACCCTGGGATCGCCGCAGCTTCTCTTTCCTGTTTTCCTTCTCCGGTTTCTCCTCAAGGTCATGGAAGGGCCTGGTCAAGAATTCCGTAATGCTTTCTCTGTAGACCACAAACAACAGCATCTTTTTTGTGTCCTCTGTTAGGAAGCTCATAACAAGTGGAAAACACAGCTCATTCTTGAGAAGGTGATGACAGTGGGTTTATGAGACCGGCCCTAGAAGGGCAGAAATGAGGGAGCATCATGTGTGAGTTCCTAATGGGAAGGGGAAGAGCGGGAGCACTCGGGCCCTTGCTCTCTCTCCCCATCTTCACTTGTAAACATTGCTGTAGGAAATGGTAAAATTAAAAAGCTGTTGCTCTGCTTGAGCTTTTCACTTGGAGGAATTTGAAATCCCTTGGGGCTTTGGTAGAGCTCGTCACCCTTCTTCCCTATCCTGGAGTGGCGGCCCGCCTGCTCAGCAGTGGAGCCCTCGCCCTGCCTGAGCCCCTTGCCCTGGACGCAGGAAGGCATGCATGGTAGGGTCTCACCACGGGGTCGGGAAAGATTGGAGATTTTGTTTTAAACTGAAGAAACTGCATGGCCCTGGGGTAAAGATCTGTAGGTGCTGCCATGGTGAGCGTCTCCTGGTGGAAAGATCAGCTGGCTGCCTGCTCTTCCCACACCTGGGTGGATAAACCCCTTCCATGCACACAGAGCTGCCTGTGAGCTTCCTGGTGCCTCACTCTTCAGTGCAGATGAGCAGCCGCCAGCATGAGGAAGATCAGAATTAGCAGAAAAGTGGATGTGTGGGAAGACTGGGATGCAGCTTGCTATTAAAGAAGGCCAGGGACACAACTAAGGTGAGAAAATACAACACTAACAATCCGACAGGAAGGGCTGCAGTAGAGGAAATCTCTCAGAAAATAGATCAAAAAGACAAGTAGGAAATAGAGAAAAGACAAGACAAGGATAATCCCCAAGGCCCAGCAGGTGTGTTAGAAAGAGAGAAGGATGTCATCAATTCAGCAGTACTGAAGGCAGTTTCTAAAAACAGAATGGAAGAGTCTCCAAGTTGAGAGGCTCACAAGTGCCCAGTGCAATAAGGGAAAAGACCTACCATGAGGCATCACTGTATGAACTTGAAAAAGATCTTAAAAGCTTCCAGACAGCACCCAGAGGTTTCAGAATCAGAATGGTGGTGAACTTCACAGCAGCAGCACTGGAAATGTTACAGCATGGAACAATGCCATTGAAATCCCGAGGAAACTAACTCAGCCTGGAATTATGCCCAGCCAGTCAAATACGAGAGTAGAATTAAAGATATTTTCAGATGTGCAAGGCTCAAAAACTTTGGCTCCCATGTATCATTTCTCTGAGGCTCCTAAAGGATGTGTTTTAGCAAAATGAAGGGGAAAGCCAAGAAAGAGGAAACTGAGTCTGGAAACAGGACCCCAAACAGGAAAGCAAGCAGTGGAAGGGAATTCCAAGAGGATGATGGCGAATGGAAGTCCCAGTGGGGCTGCCAAGCAGGAGGCCTAGAGAGCAGCCAGCCCAGGACAGCCGATGATGTGTAGGAGGCAGGTGGGAGGAGGCCCAGGTTCTGCTTCTCACTCCCAGACAACTAGCCCTTTACCTTCATTCAGCTGATACCTAGACCCAGATTGTCTCAGCTCTGACGTGGCGAGAATAATGCCACATCCGATTCTGTGGATAGATTATAGCTAGCTGGTGGCTTTTACACAGCATAGCTTATTCAATTCTTATGAAAATCCCGTAAGCTGAATCAGTGTCATCCCCACTTTACGGATTAGATAACTGAAGCTCTGAATAGTTTGAAGAACTAATATCTGGCTGACACAGTGGCTCATGCCTGCACTTTGGAAAGCCAAGGTGGGTAGATTGCTTTGAATCCGGAAGTTCAAGACCAGCCTGGGCAACATGGGGAAACTCTGTTTCTACAAAATATACAAAACTTAGCCGGGCATGGTGGCTCACTCCTGTGGTCCCTGGTACTCAGGAGGCTGAGGCTGAAGAATCACTTGAGTCCAGGAAGCGGAGATTGCAGTGAACTGAGATCACGCCACTGCACTCTACCTGGGCAACAGAGAGTGAGACCCTGTCTCCAAAAAAAACCATAATAATGGAAAAAGAACGTAAATTCGAAGGTATATCCCAGAAGGTAGAAAAACACAAATAAAAAAAAAAAAAAAAAGGCAGTAGCAGCTAATATCTCTCTTGGGAGGCTCAGAGTCCTTGCCTAGGCAGGCCCACTTGGAGCACTCCACACCATGGAATCTGGACGAAACTCACTTGTACTTAGTTAACAACATGGGCAGCTGCATAAATAAAAGCAGCCCTTCCCTCTCCTTTATAAAATTTCCTGCAAAAGCAGAAAGCAGAGCAGGGCTTGCATGTTACAGCTGGTACATTGCTCACCACGCTGTGGCTTTGCCAGCTTTAATACTTCACACATCACTGCAAGTCCTAGTTGCTGTCCAGCTTTCTACAGCGAGTAAAGTTATCAATAAAGGTATCTAAGGCAGTGGCCTGATGAGCACCCATAGTGTAGCAGGCACTGGGCTAGGCATGAAGGATGCTGTTTCATTTATTCCTCTTGGCTGTGTAGGGTCGCTTGTGTCACCTTCATCTTAAGGCAGAGCACACACAGTCACTTACAGGGCCCTTAGCTAGTGAGGGACAGAGTAAGGATTCAAACCCAGGTATTAACACTCTAAACCTATATTGTTGTCATTGTGACATTTAAAGGAACCACGGCCTCTTGTCACCTTCTTGACTGATCATAAGAGTTCAGGTTTCAGCTTGCACTTTATGGAAGTCAGATTGTTGATCCTGTTTCCTGGCAAAGATCAAAGAGAGAGAAAATTTCTTATTTGAGCCAAAATTAGCACTCACCACGCCTGATTTTCCAGGCCAGCGCCGGTGTGGAAGCTGCACAGCCAGAGGAGGGCCAAGTGGCGGCTCCTGTGAAGCTGGGCAGACGGGGAGCGGATTATAGGAGAATTCTCCTTTTTTGGAATTTTGTATACCATTCTTCTTCCTATTTTTGGTCACATCTGTCTTATCTCATATTTTCCAAGCCTTGATTTTGCTTTCCCTTGGGCATTTAAAAACATTTCAGTTCTGTCTTGCTAACGCTCACAGTGCTACCTCTTGTCCAGAAAGAATAACAATTACCACCTACCTGTCTGGAGGTGTGAAAGAATGTTTAGAAAGCCGTTGGAAGATCTCCAGAAAAAGGCCAGCTTAATATAAAGCAAGATTTTCTTACTAATGGGTGAGATTCTCACCTGCAGAAGTCTGTGAATTTTCTCTACAGTGATGCAAAATGAAAGGAAAGACCAAGCAGCTCCAGAAATGTGACGTGTGTGAAATTAAAGTGCTTATGAAGTCAGCCCAGTTTTAGGGGTTCTTTTCCTCTTCCCAGATGGATGTGAGAATCCTGGAAAGACTCCAAGGGCCTCCTCTGTGCTGAGAAGTGGCTTTCTAATACAAGGCTGCATTTCAGGGCAGGTTGCTGAAAAGTTTGTTACAGATATAGTCTCTGTCTCCGATGTCAGAATATTGTTAGTGAAAGATGTCCCCTCGGTCTGCAGAACCTGCTCTACATGAAGACCAGCATCCGTTGAAACCAGGGGTACATGGGATTAGTCTTGGACTATTACTCGGTGTCCATTTCTGACATTTGCTTTTTAATATTCTGACTCTTTTTCCTGTTGATTGCCCTTTTTCCTGCTATCAGTGCTTGGGTGCCTCTGAGGTTTCATGGTGTTGTGAACTGAAAAGCAAGATGACAGTGGCTTGTTAGACTTGTGGACAAATTAGGATGCCACAGGCTTCAAATGAGGAGGGCTTGAGGGCTAGGGCTGCTCTGGGAGGTGAGAGAGAGTACCTGGATGGGCTTGCTGACAGTCCCTTTGGGCCCCTAGAACCCTCTGCCATTTAGATTTTAGCATGGCCTCATTTATAGTTGGAAATTCCTTATCTAAGACCTAGAAGACTTTAACACTAAGCTATGGTCTATACTCACAGATCTCTAACCAAAAATGAAAGCACGTTGTTCTATCACGACTATGAATAAGAAGGCTGATGTCAGATATCTACTCAGGCTGTAGTGTGGGAGTATAGATATTGGTGGAGGACCTGTAATAGTGGGGTGTAGATATTGGTGGAGCAGCTGTAGTAGTGGGGTGTAGATATTGGTGGAGGAGCTGTAGTAGTGGGGTGTAGATATTGGTGGAGGAGCTGTAGTAGTGGGGTGTAGATATTGGTGGAGGAGCTGTAGTAGCGGGGTGTAGATACTGGTGGAGGGGCTGTAGTAGCGGGGTGTAGATACTGGTGGAGGGGCTGTAGTAGCGGGGTGTAGATATTGGTGGAGGGGCTGTAGTAGTGGGGTGTAGATATTGGTGGAGGGGCTGTAGTAGTGGGGTGTAGATATTGGTGGAGGGGCTG